>NC_081414.1:412201983-412801983 GCF_030272615.1 Cryptomeria japonica | reverse complement strand
AAAGCTTTGGTTGCTAAATTTGAAGAGAAATATGAATGGGTTATTGACAGTGGTTGCTCTCATCATATGACAAGTGATAAGAGTAAGTTTTTGAGTATGGAAAAGTATGATGGTGGTGTAGTAAGGTTTGGTGGTGACAAAGCTAGTATAATATGTGGTAGAGGTTCCATTTCTCTTGATGTAAGCACAATATTGATTATGTCTTGTATGTAGAAGGTATAAAGCATAATCTTTTGATTTTTGGATAGATGGTTGACAAGGGATACAATTTACAATTTAAAAATGGCAAGTGTAAAATCTTAAGTGGTTCCTGAATTGAGATTTCATTAGGGACAAAGACTAAAGGTAATATCTTTCACTTAAATGTTGGTGGTAAAAGTTGTTTGATTGCTCAAATTGATGAAAGTTGGTTATGGAATAGAAGGATGTGTCATGCAAATTTTGATTGCATGGTTAAGATAAGTTCTACTCAAGTAGTGAGAGATCTTCCTAAGTTGGTAAAGTTTACTAATCCGGTATGCAAGGAATGTCAATCAGGAAAGTAGACAAGAGTCACTTTAAAATGAAAACAATATAGCTCTAATGGATTGTTGGATCTTGTGCACGCTTATTTGTGTGGTCCTTCTAGAGTAAGAAGCTTGCAGGGAGATGGGTATTTCATGTTGTTGATTGATGACTATTCAAGGATGATGTGGGTTACTTTCTTAAGGCAGAAGCCAAAAGCCTTGGAGAAGTTCAAGATTTTCAAAGCTATGGTTGAGACTGAGACTGGACTGAAGCTAAAGTGTGTAAGATTTGACATAGGTGGTGAATTTACTTTCAATGAGTTCAATGCATTTTGTGAAGAGCGTGGAGTGAATAGATAGTTATCTGCTCCGTGGACCCCTCAACAAATTGGTGTTGTGGAGAGAAAGAATAGGACAATTTAGGAAGCTACTAGAACCATGATTATTGAAGTAAATGTTCCACATATCTATTGGAGATAAGCTATGAGTACTGCTATATATACTCTTAATTGGTTGCATATCAAAGGTGATACCGGTAAGACTCCTTATGAGTTATGGTTTGGTCATGTTCCTATAGTTAGATGTTATAAAATTTTTGGAAGTAAATGCTATATCAGAAGAGATGAAGATTTAGGAAAGTTTGATGCTAGATGTGATGAAGGAATTTTTCTTGGTTATTCTACTAAGAGCATAAGAGATAAGAATCAGTTAGAGAATCAGATCATAGGAGATAAGAATAAAGGTGCGATGACTAGGAGAAGAATTGTTGAAGAATATTGCTTAATTTCTAAGATTAAACCTAAGGATGTTAATGAAGCATGTAAAGATGAAAATTGGGTTAAAGAAATGGAAAAAGAATTGAACCAGATTGAAAAGAATAATACATGGATTCTTGTTCCCAAACCTAAGGACAAAAATGTAAATGGTACTAAATGGGTCTATTGAAACAAATTGGATGAATGAGGTGAAGTTGTTAGGAATAAAGCAAGACTTGTTTGTAAGGGATATTCTCAGATGGAAGGAATTAATTTTGAGGAGACTTTTGCTCCAGTGGCAAGAATTGAAGCTGTTAGATTATTTCTTACTTGTGCTACTTACAAAGGTTTCAAATTTTATCAAATGGATGTCAAGTCAACCTTTCTTAATGGTGAGTTGGAAGAGGAAGTTTATATTGAGCAACCAGATGGATTTGAATTGACAAATCAGGAAGATATCGTTTGCGGATTGAAGAAAGCACTATATGGACTCAAGCAAACCCCATGAGCTTGGTATGCCAGATTGGATAAGTATTTACTTAAGCTTGGATTCAATAAAGGTACTGTTGATAGTAATTTATATTTCAAGATTGATCATGATAGCATTTTGATTGTTGATTTTTTGTCGATGATATTATTTTTGGAGATGGTTTGTGCAAGAAGTTTGTTGATGAAATGCAAAATGAGTTTGAGATGTCTATGATTGGTGAGATGAAATTATTTTTGGGATTGCAAATTACTTAGTTAGATAAATGAATTTTTTATATCTCATTCCAAATATCTGAAGGAA
Organism: Cryptomeria japonica; assembly: GCF_030272615.1. Classification (NCBI taxonomy): domain Eukaryota; kingdom Viridiplantae; phylum Streptophyta; class Pinopsida; order Cupressales; family Cupressaceae; genus Cryptomeria; species Cryptomeria japonica. Next base: position 412,799,932 of record NC_081414.1, on the reverse strand, counting down.
TTATTCAAGAAGTTTGGTTTGGATGACTCAAAGCTAGTTGGTTCCCCTATGGTGATTGGATGTAAGTTGACAAAGGATGATGATTCTCTGAAAGCAAATCAGGCTAGATACAAATCTATATTGGCACTGGATTGTTATATTTGACTCAGACTAGACCGGATATTATGAATGTTGTATGTCTTGTTGCTATATTTCAAGTTGATCCTAGGGAATCTCATGTTGTAGTTGTGAAAAGAATATTTTAGATACTTGAAAGGAATAGTTGATTTTGGTTTGTGGTTACCTAAAGATTCAATGATTTTTCTTTGAGTTATTTTACTGATGCTAATTGGGTAGGTGATGTTGATGACCGGAAGAGTACTAGTGGTGGTGCATTTTTCTTGGGAAAGAGATTGGTTTCATGGATGAGTAAGAAGAAGAATGCCATTTCTTTATCTACTGTAGAGGCAGAATACATTGTTGCTACTAGAAATTATACCTAGGTGGTAGGGATGAAGTAGATGCTAAAAGATATCAAAGTTGTTTTTGATGAGCCTACTCCTATATAATGTGATAATTCAAGTGCTATCAACAGTTCTAAGAATTCAGTGTTGCATTATATCAATCAAGTTTAATTTCTTGAGAGAGAAGTTGAATGAGAAGGAAGCCAGATTGGAGTACGTATCTACAAAGGAACAAATTGCATATATCTTTACTAAGCCTTATCCTAAGGATACTTTTGAGTATCTCCAGGAGAAGCTAGGGGTGATTGCCCCTCCTGATGCAAACTAAGATGTGTGGATTTGCATCAGTCCAGTGGATTTCATAGAGATATCTTGTGATTTGGATTGATGAGTGGTGGTTGATTTTTAATGGGAATGTATCAGTCCCTCCTCGTCTCTTGTTTTGATCAATGAGCTCTAGGTAGTGTGCCTAAATGCATGTGCATTCCCCATTGAAATATTTCATATACTTCTAATAGGGTATTGTCATATTGTTGGTAGGTTCTGGCCGTGGTTTTTCCCTTATTCGAGTTTTCCATGTCAAAATATTGGTATTAGGTGTGTCATTGATGTGGTGTTGATTTATTCTTTCACTGTTAATTATCTGATTTGAGATTGTGTTAAGTAAAGTTTTTGAGAAAACTGATTCACTCCCCCCTCTCATTTTTTTGACTTGTTAGTCCAGATTCCTTATGGCATCAAGAAACCTTCACTTACCTCTAAGATAACACCATCCCCACTCATCTTACCAATACCCACCAATAAACATTCACTTACCAATCCACCTGATACACCGACCTTGGTGATATCCTATTTCTAAGGCACTTTGGTGGAACCCTCCTAAGGTGTTTAGACAAAGAGGAGGTTGAATGAGCACTATGTGAAGTGCATGAAGGTATCTATGGAGCACACTCAAGTGGCTCACTCTGGCTAATAATTTATTGTGCACTAGATATTATTGGCCCACAATGGAGGAAGATGAATACCACTATGTTAAAAAAGTGTGTTCCTTGTTAGAAACATGGTGACAAAATTTATGCAACTTCTTAGGATTTGCAACCATTTATTACACCATGGCTCTTATCGCAATGGGGGATCGATCTTATTGTAAAAATCCATCCCACCTTATCCAATGGCCACACGTTCATGATCACTACCACTGAATACTTCACCAAGTGGGTGGAAGCCATACCACTCACCTTCACCACTGGCAAACAAATTTCCAAGTTTATCTTCAATTATTTAATCTGTCGCTATGGAACTCCTAAAGTTATTATTACTGACAATGACAGACCCTTAAAATTTTGGATTTCAAAGAATTATACCAAAATTTCGCCATCCAACAACACTTTTTCACCCATATTACCCACAAGGTAATGGTCAAGCTAAGGCTTCAAATAAAACTCTCATCAAAATAGATGGTTGTGGTTGGCACTTACAACTCCATCATGCCCTTTTGGCCTACCGCACAAACATTTGCACCCCCATAGGAGCTATACCATACTCCTTAGTCTTTGGTTATGAAGTCATCTTACCCTTTCAGATCAAGATACCCTCATTACGAGTATCCCTCTAAAACATCCATTATGATGAAGAATATAGAGTGGCCAAGCTACAAGAGTTGGAATTGCTAGATGAAAGGCATCTCAAAGCCTTAAATCACCTCTGGGCATATCAGAATCGCCTATGACTGAGCTACAACAAGAGAGTCAGTACCTAGGAGTTTGACTTTGTTGACCTTTTCCTTATGGAAAATAAGGGAAATCCTTAGGACCATGAAAAGAAAGATGAATGGGTTATTGGTAGTGGCTATTAGTATATGAAATATTACAATGGGGAATGCACATGCATTTAGGCACACTGCCTAGAGCTCACTGATCAAAACAACAAACAAGGAGTGACTGATACATTATTAATCCATGTTAGTTTTAGTGATCAGACTTAATAATAAAACTCAAAAGTAAACAATGCAAATGAAACACAAGACAACACAAACAATTATCCTGGGAAAACCTTCCTTTTTGGAGGTGAAAAACCCATCCAAATTTCTCAGATTTTATTAATCAACAATCAGTAGGTCTCTTTACAATTAGCTTCAACATATTAAGTATTTAACATGGTAGTATTAGGTCAGCAAATAGAACAAGCATGTAACTTATTTGCAGTTCACAAATGGAGTTTGTGGATCATTGATAAATTACATACCTAAAGGTATGTGTGCTGATAGGGTTTGTTTACTTTCTCCAATAGTTCGCTAAAGCTATAAGGAGATTCACTAATGCTAGGAGTATTTCACTGATAGAAGATTGAACTTGCTGAATGGAGAAGTTTGTTGAAGATGTGTAGATACAATGAATGATACTTGCATATATATAGGAGACTTGGCCTCCTTAATTCACCTAAGTCGGCTAGCACATATAATCTTAATTTTACCTTTAACTTGGCACCAAAACCCCACAAGTTACATATAGGGCATGATTAATTACAAGACTTTGTTTTACCACCCAGAATAAGTCCAGACCTATTATAGTTTAATTACAATTATTTTGGGCCCAACCCTAATGAGTTTAAACACATAGATAATGATAAAAATTTAATTGCTTTTAGCAACATTAAAGTTTGATAGTTTGAGCTAATATAAACCGAGTTAGCTAGATAATTTCAACACACCCTCTTATCTAGGGAGGATTCTAGCCAAATAACAAATCATTATGGACCTTTCCATGATATCCATCTTGCATTGCCCACAAAGGATAGATCCAAACCTTTATTATGCACACCAGCAAGAAATGAATGTACACAAATATATAGATACACATCATGAACTTCTTTCATGATATCCATCTTGTATTACTTGCAGAGGATGGATCCACCTTGCATTGCCCACAGAGGGTGAGAAGAGGTCTTACACCTCAAAACCTCTATATTGAGAAGAATAACCCGCCACCTTTCTTTCCGTAGAGGGTGGTTCCACCTTGCATTGCCCGCAGAGGGTGGAGGAGGTCGTTCACCTCAATCTTCTCCCAGAGAAGGATCCAATGTCACCTTGCATTATCCACAAATGGTGATTCTACCTTGCATTTCCCACAAAGGGTGGAAGATGTAACTTAATTCATCATGAGGACTGAGACTCCCTCTTAGCCAAAGTTGTGTTCTCCACAACTCCAAGTCTCTCTTTGAAGTACACAAACTTCATTCGAGCAAGAGGCTTGGTGAGAACAGCTGTAATAGTGCTGACATGTTTCAGCTAAATTGCACTTTTTTGTATCATATCATAAATGTAGTGATAATGAGATTCCACATGTTTTGACCTATCATAAAACACAGGATTAACAAACCTCTTAATACAATTCTGATTGTCACAATTTATAATTGTGGGTTCCCAAGGTTGCCCAAACAACCTAGCAAGAAGCTTTGTGAAGCCACATTGCTTCACACTTGATGCAATGTGCTCAACTTCCATTATACTCAATGAAATTGAGGACTGATACCTATTGGCACAAGAGATCATGAATGAACTCAACCTGAAATAGATTCTTAAAGTGTCCTTCCTGTCAGTAATACATTCTTCCCAATCAAAATCAAAGTAGTCTTCCAAACAGTGTTGATTAGATACTTCAGCCCGTAGCCAACTGTTTCTCACAAATATCTCAGGATATCCATGGTTGCAACAAGATTAACATGCTTAGGTTTGTTCATGAACTGGCTGAGGGAACTCATTGCATAACAAATATTATGTCTAGTTTAACTAGATGCATTAAGGATCCAATCAACTACCTGTACTCTGATGGATCTGCAAAATCAGAGTTAGCTGCAAATAAACTCAATTTCTATAGGAGTAGACATAGTTTGCAATCCATCATATCAATGGCATATTTTTCTTGACTAAGGATAAGATCTTTTGCATACTTCTAGTCCTAGACCATAATGCATTAGGCCTAGATCCTTCTTTCCAAATTCACTAGCTATTTCTTTCTTACATCTAATGATGGGACTATCTCCAACAGTTAGAAATAAATCATCCACATAAAAAAAATAGAATTAGCATTTCATTATTGAATACTTTTAAAGTAAAGGTTAGAATCAACATCATTCTTGCAAGATCCTAAACTAATCAAATACTTATCAATTCTTTTTGTACCAATCTCGAAGAGCTTGCTTGAGGCCGTATAGAGATTTCTTCAATCTGCACACATGAGATTCTCTATCTTGAATCTCATATTCTTCTAATTATTCAATTGAGAAAAGTAGTCTTTATATCCAACTTCGAGCCTTTAGTTACAATATTAGCTATAATGATTCTAATATTAGTATATCTAGCAACAGGAGCAAGTGTTTCCTGATAACCAAGAGCTATACATATAGCTTCATATTTCTCAATACTTATATTAACTTAATATAAGATTGTGATAAGAATCAACTAATGAAAGCAACCAACTAAGTTTCCATAAAAATGAGAAATGTCAATCTTTTCCTTACTTCACTTTTATGAAATGGACCCATAGCACAATCCTTATGATCATGGCATACCTTCAAGTGAAGGAATGAACTGAGAGTTTGTGTAGGCTCTTATTACCAAGATCCCTCTAAAGCTTTAAGGCATGATAGTTCAATACTATCTTGAAGAGAAGCATCAATGTTAGGATCAAACATGATTCAATATCCCAATAGAATGAATGAACAAGAAAATTCATGAACATGTAAGATAACTTATCTCTTTATTGACTAGACTTCCACCATTGACAACATATGCAAATATTGCTCAAAACAATTAGTATAACACAATCAATGACCTCTAGGCAGTGTGCCTAAATGCATGTGCATTCCCTATTGTAATATTTCATATACTTCTAATAGGGTATCATCATATTGTCGGTAGGTTCCGATCATGGTTTTTCCCTTATCTGATTTTTCCATGTCAAAAAACTTGGTGTTAGGTGTGTCATTGATGTGGTGTTGATTTATTCTTTTACTGTTAATTATCTGATTTGAGATTGTGTTAAGTAAATTTTTTGAGAAAACTGATTCACTCTCCCCTCTCAGTTTTTTGACTTATTGCCAACATCCTTGTTGGTCCAAATTCCCTATGGCATCAAGAAACCTTTTCTTACCTCAGAGATAACACCATCCCCCCTCACCTTACCAAAATCCAATAAAAAACATTCATTCACCAATCCACTTGATGCACCAGCCTTGGTGATATCCTATTTCTAAGGTACTTTGATGGAACCCTCCTATGGTGTTTAGCCAAAGAGGAGGTTGAATGAGCACTACGTGAAGTGCATGAAGGTATCTGTGGAGCACACTCAAGTGGCCTCACTCTAGCTAAAAATTTATTATGCACTAGATATTATTGGCCCACAATGGAGGAAGATGCATACCACTATGTTAAAAAAGTGTGTTCCTTGTTAGAAACATGGTGACAAAATCCATGCACCTTCTTAGGATATGCAACTGTTTATTACACCATGGCTCTTCTCACAATGGGGGCTTGATCTCATTGTAAAAATTCATCCCACCTCATCCAATGGCCACACGTTCATAATCATCGTCACTAAATACTTCACCAAGCGGGTGGAAGCCATACCACTCACCTTCACCACTGGCAAACAAATTTCCAATTTTATCCTGAATTATTTAATCTGCCGCTATGGAACTCCTAAAGTTATCATTATAGACAATGATAGACCCTTAAAAATTTAGGATGTCAAAGAATTATGCAAAAATTTCGCCATCCGACAACGCTTTTCCACCCATATTACCCACAAGGTAATGGTCAAGCTGAAGCTTCAATTAAAATTCTCATCAAAATAGATGGTTGTGGCTGGCACTTGCAACTCCATCATGCAATTTTGGCCTACCGCACAAGCATTTGTACCCCCACAGGAGCTATACCATACTCCTTAATCTTTGGTTATGAATTCATCTTACCCCTTCAGATCGAGATACCCTCATTACGAGTATCCCTCCACAACATCCTTTATGATGAAGAATATAGAGTGGCCAAGCTAAAAGATTTGGAATTGCTAGATGAAAGGCATCTCAAAGCCTTAAATCACCTCTGGGTATATCAAAATCGCCTATGATTGAGCTACAACAAGAGAGTCAGTACTTGGGAATTTGACTTTGGTGACCTTGTCCTTATGGAAAATAAGAGAAATCTTTAGGACCATGAAAATAAATGCAAGTTTGAGCCTAATTGTCTTGGACCCTATGTCATCATTGCAAAGTATGGATCAAGAGCCTATCAGTTGGCTACATTTGAAGGAGATCCATTGGATGAGCCCATGAACATCATGCATCTAAATAAAGTTTATGCCTAGTCTTCAGAGATTACTAGTTTTCAAAAATTAATTAAAAAACAAATAAATAAATAAAAATATTAAAAATATTAAAAAATGAAAAAAGCAAAAAAGTAAAGAAAAATCAATTCGTCCATTAGTGAAAACCACTTTGTGGCACTATGGGCAAGTACTTTGGTGAAAACTTGTGTTTAGGCATCAAGGTAATAACTCAGATCCATTGTCTATTTAGACACTCATCCCACCCACTTGCATTACTCCTCCCCAACTGACATCCATATTTCTTTAGTAATGTAAGCCATTAATTCGCCACTCAACCCATCATACACCTTCCTTACCTGTGCAGGTACTTTTCGTCTTGATCACCTGCATCATTCGCCTCACTTCCTTACATTAACTTCTTCCCCGCTGAGATGAGGAGATTTTGTCCAAGCCATGAATAAGGATCGTCCCATTACACTGACCTTTTATCCCATCACACTGAGCTTTGCCCTAGTTTCTAATCTTATCCCGTTAAACTAAGCTTCTTCTTGACCTATGTGTCACCAAAGCACCCATCCACATTGTGCTAATCAAATCTCAACAATGAGATTCCATGTCCACACCCACTTTCACCTCCATCTACTCTATTGCCAAAATCAGTGTCATCAATTGCCTTTTCCCATTGGGATGCATCCTTCCCATGTTTGGCATGTTATCACCATCCTAGTCCTACTCTTGGCAAGAGATGTCAGCTGGCCATGTGTATGTCATTTGTATGATTGGTCTTGTCATTTTAATTTACATTTTGTGTCCTATGACTACTCCTATCTAGGGATATCATGATCATCCTATATCTTGGTATGTCTTGGGTTGGTGTATATTGGAGCATCTTTTGTGGTAAGGAATGTTTGATGGTTTCTCTTGTATGATCTTGCAGTCTCACATTTACATCATCATGGTGTTTGTGAGCCTGTGTGCGTAGAGATACCTATTGTCTGAGAGTCTATTTCATGCCTTGGATATTCACAACATTCTGATTCCTATAATAAATGATGTAGATAATACTCAACAATATCAAACTAGGTTTACTGTCCACATCTACACAAAAGAACCCCCCCCTTCCTATTCCATCCCTCTTTTCCTAGAGACTCCAATTTAATCACTTTGTCTCTCCCTTGTTTCCCATTTCCATTCCCTTCATTGTATTACGATTGGCATATTACAAAAATAAAGTCTTCGCATCTCTACCATGCATCCATTGCATTTTCATCAAAGTTACATTACATGTTCAACGTTCATTTTAGTTCTTCATATAGGTTGCATATACCCCACATGTTATATTAGAGTAAATTATCCTTATTTGCATTGCATTTAAGATGATTAGTACTCATTTAGGTTCATTATGAATCATTTAGATTCATTCATTACATTTACATATGTAGACTCATTTGTTTCCATTTACAGTCTCATTTTTAATGACATAACATCATTTGCATATTGTTTTATTACCCATTTCATTCACTTTCATATAGGTGCAGTTGTCCTAAGCCATTAAAATTTTGTTAGTTCATTCTATCTATAAGCATTATGCACATCATTTCCGTTATGCACTCATAATTTTCCTATCATTGTATTAGCATAATTCCATACATAAATCCATAACATGGCATCCACACCATGCATTAGATATCCTACATATATAAATACATCACATCATAGCATATGCATCCATCCTGCATTCAAAGTGTAGACATCTAAAATTATTTAAATTAAATATTTAATTGATTTGTCCTTTCTACATGGTTAATCCATTTAATCATGTTATTCTTAATATTCTTAGAATTAATTAAATTAAATTTAATTAATCATGTCACTATAGTCCAATAATTGATTTATCAAATAAATTAATTATTCCCCATTCTTCCAAAGTCATCCAAATAATTAGTTTTTCTACATCCCCTTAAGTTAATTAATTTTAATTAATTAACATAAGTCATGAATTCCTACAAATCACTTCATCTAATCCCACTTATCCTAATTAATTATTCTAGAAGCCTCATTATCATTATTCTCCAATTTTAATTCCTCTACTCATTCTCTCCCCTCTTGTCAAATCCTCCTAACTTTCCCACTTTCTCTCTAATCCTCCATTATTCCCCCTAATCTCTTCATTAATAATTTGCACAATCCTAATCACCATGATTAGGAGTAAGTCCACTCTTTGCCATAAATGGCTTGTCTCCTCTCACCTTCTAAACCTTAAATGCACCAACTTTGGTCACTTCAAGGATTTCAAATTCTCCCACTCTCCAATGCTCCCTCATTTCCCAAGAAATTTTAAATTCCTTTTCTCTCCTCTTCTTCCCATGTAATCCATTATTTGAGAATTTTTAATTCTCTTGTCCTTCCCCAAGGAATTTCTAATTCCTTTTTCTCTTTCCAATGTACTTGAGGAGCTCTTCATAATGTACCTTGAGGGGTGTGGAGACAAGAAACACCTTTATGGAAACTCTCTTGGTCTCTACACCTTATCCTCTCAATCCACCTCACCCCTCTCTTTAATCATGACCCTTCATCTCAAATCAATCCTAGCTCTCCATTCTTATCTTCTTAAAGCTATAAGTTGGGGTCTCCTCCCCTTCATTTTCAACTCACCTTAGTGCAATCTCATGTTGTTGAAATAGTGCTAGAATCATATCCAAGAGCATCACCATTATAGGAAAATTTAGGCAACCCCACTTAGTTATCCATTTTCATCCATCAATCATCCATCCAAATATCCTTGGCTTCACCGAAGGCTCAAACCGAGGAACAAGAGGACTTCTTGCAAGGTATAAAGGTTCTTTGTGCTTTGTTTTAATTTTATGTTTATTTGTGTTTAAACTAACCTTTACACCATTTCTAGAAATTCCCTTAGTTCATTTTGGCATACCTGATGGGACCCACATCCCGTTTACTAATCTTTCTTTTTAGTGTTTTTGAATTTTTTAGCCACAGGTCTCAAATTAGTGCCTGTGCATGCAAAACAACATCTTTGACTTGTTTTGACACCTCCGTAGTGAAATTTAAATTTCTTAACCCACCTTTTTGGAGGATTCATACTCAGTGTCTTCGCCTATGGATCAATGTTTCTTCCTAGTGTCTTTTGACACTTTATTTCAAGCTTTTATTTCACATTTTGACAACTTAAAATAATAAAAATATTAAAAATTCACTAGTACATCTGGCCTCAAATTTCGACGGCAGTTTGTCGGGATTTTGACTACAATTCGTCAAACTGCTGATGAGTAACGCCATCGAAAACTTGTAGTTGGACATTCCAACGATGCTCAAGAATGTCAAAATTTTGACGGCATCAAAGACTCTTCTGACGATGGCCATGACTGCGCTTAGCCATCGGTAAAACTCAATAAGTCGTCAGAATTCCAATGCCTTGCATGTAATGTTCTGACGGCTAAGGCGTCAGAATAAATTGGAATTCCGAGGGCCCCCTCACTACTTAGCCACTGGTAAAAATCAATAATTCGTCGGAATTCCAATGGCAACTAGGACATCCACACTGATGAGGATGTTGTATGTGAGATGGTTCGGGCATCTGAATTCAGACAACCCCGTCACTATGTAGTTGTTGGAATTTCGACGACAACAAGGGCATCCACACCGACGAGGATGTTGTATGTGTGATGGTTCAGGCATTTGAATTCAAACGGCCCCATCACGGTTTAGTCGTCAAACATTTGATGGCTATGAGGACATCCACACTAATGAGGATGTTGCATGTGCGACGGTCTGGACGTCAGCAAAACTAAAGATTCATTATTTTGTATCAACCAACCAAATGACAATAAAAACAATTTGACAATATAATCATGCGACGGTTTTGGCGTCGAATGCTTGGTGGATGGAAATATTTGAACTGATTGACCAATACGATAATACTAAAGATTCATTATTTTGTATCAACCAACCAAATGACAATAAAAACAATTTGACAATCTAATCTTTCCACTCAAAGATCAACCTCAAAAAACCATGTATGATTGAAGAATTGTGTCCCACATTAAGTTCTTCAATCCCATCAATAGCCACCAATAGGTGACATACCATAAGCTGGCATGGGAGGCATTCCCATTCCACTCATACTTGGTTGAAATAAACCTCCCATTCCAGGCAAGGCATTGGAGGTGCTGGCAAAGCAAAGGGGAAGAAGTTGAGCATACATATTCTGTAAGCAAAATGGGCACATATTTATTTTTGCAGAACATTTAAAATGTTTATTAAAGAGAAAATTAAAATATTCAGAGAATCATCAGAGTATATCAAGAAGCTGAAGTAGGTATGGAAACACAAAATCAATCATATTATTCATCCAGGCAAGTTGCAAAGCCGCATCTAGTCTGATCAAGTCATAGCATATGAACAAGCATGAATCAAAGAATTATTTCTTGCCCTTCAATTTCAAATGCAAAAGTAAGCCCCATTTCAATTCCCCAATCCAAAATGAAAATTCAAAATGTACTTTATCCTGTGAGAGAGAACAACCAACTATATGTTTTACCATTTGTATACCTATTCCACAAAGTACACCAGCAATTCCTCTGCAAGTTCACGATCACCCGATTGAGAACTAGTTTCCATTGCATCCTTGTAAAGATTATTCTTTTTAGACAGTGCAATATGTTAGCACATAATTTTTCTATAATTTCCTTAAAAAATGCTATTTTTCTATAATTTCCTTAATTATGCTCTTAAAAATGCGCATGCTATTTTCTATAATTTTCTTAATTATGCTCTTAAAATGCTATATTTTGTAAACAAAATAGGCACATATTTATTTGAATTTTTAAAAACCACCAGTAGAGTAGAACAAGTGCCCCTTGAGGCTCAATTAAGCAAAATGCATACCTATTGAGCAACAAGATCTTTCTCTTCTTTCTCCTTAGATTTCTCCTCTTGGACAACCTCTAACTCGTTCCAAAAAATACCTGTTCCACAAAATACACCAGCAATTCCTCTACAAGATCACGATCACCCTATTGAGAACTAGTTTCCATTGCATCCTTGTAAAGATTATCCTTTTTAGATAGTGCAATATGTTAGCACATAAGTTTTCTATAATTTCCTAAAAAATGCTATTTTTCTATAATTTCCTTAATTATGCTCTTAAAATGTTATATTCTGTAAACAAAATAAGCACATATTTGTTTGAATTTTTTAAAACTGTCAGTAGAGTAGAAAAAGTGCTCCTTGGGGCTCAATTAAGAAAAATGCATACCTATTGAGCAACAAGATCTTTCTCTTCTTTCTCCTTGGATTTCTCTTCTTGGACAACCTCTATCTCGTTCCACAAAATACCTATTCCACAAAATACACCAGCAATTCCTCTGCAAGTTCACGATCACCCGATTGAGAACTAGTTTCCAATGCATCCTTGTAAAAAATATCATTTTTAGACCGTGCAATATGTTAGCACATAATTTTTCTATAATTTCCTGAAAAAATGCTATTTTTCTATAATTTCCTTAATTATGCTCTTAAAAATGTGCATGCTATTTTCTATAATTTCCATAATTATGCTCTTAAAATGCTATATTCTGTAAACAAAATAGGTATGTTTATTTAAATTTTTAAAAACCGTCAGCAGAGTAGAACAAGTGCTCCTCGAGGCTCAATTAAGCAAAATGCATACCTGTTGAGCAACACAATCTTTCTCTTCTTTCACCTTGAATTTCTCTTCTTGGACAACCTCTAACTCGTTCCACAAAATACCTGTTCCATAAAATACACCAGCAATTCCTCTACAAGTTCACGATCACCCGATTGAGAACTAGTTTCCATTGCATCCTTGTAAAGATTATCCTTTTTAGAAAGTGCAATATGTTAGCACATAATTTTTCTATAATTTCCTTAAAAATGCTATTTTCTATAATTTCCTTAATAATGGTCTTAAAAATGTGCATGCTATTTTCTATAATTTCCTTAATTATGCTCTTAAAATGCTATATTTTGTAAACAAAATAGGCACATATATTTGAATTTTTAAAAACCGTCAGTAGAGTAGAACACATGCTCCTTGAGGCTCAATTAAGCAAAATGCATACCTGTTGAGCAACATGATCTTTCTCTTCTTTCTCCTTGGATTTCTCTTCTTAGACAACATCTAACTCGTTCCAGAAAATACTTGTTCCACAAAATACTCCAACAATTCCTCTGTAAGTTCATGATCACTGGATTGAGAACTAGTTTACATAATTTTTGCATCCTCTGTAAGACTAAGTGATGCAGCAAATGAGAACACAAGACTTAGCTATGAAAATGACATGTTGAAGACAGATCTGATGCACACTCAGAATGACTCCAATGAACTGATGAGATAGAAAGAAGTCTTAGAAAGAGAACTAGAAACTGCAAATCAACATAAAGAAAAATTCAAGAAAAGCTCAGAGGAACTTGGCACCTTGCTGAAAAATCAAAAACCTAAAGGTGACACTTTTGGAATTGGCTTTGAAGTTGGTGAAAGCTCCGGTACTACAAATACTCAGGATCACAACAAACCGGTAAGACAACCTAATGCTTATAAATTCAATGGAAAATGCTTTAACTGTAATAAGTATGGTCATAGAGAAAATGAATGTAGATCTAAAAATTATCAGAATATCAACACACCCACCGGTCAATGTTCAAAATGCAACAAAGTTGGTCACAACTCTGAAAATTGCAGAATGAATGTGAAATGTTATGTTTGTGGAAGATTTGGACATTTATCTAATCAATGCAGAACGCAAACTGACATAGGTTATGGGAAAGCTATTCAAAAGAATAATGTAACTTGTTATGCATGTAACAAGATTGGGCATATTGCAAAATTCTATAGAAGTAAAGGATCACCGATAGACAATAAAAGTTCTAGCTTGAAAGGTAAAGAAAAAGTTGAAGAGGTTAAGCAAGAATTCTCAAAACAATGGATTAGAAAAGCTGATCTAAATATTGGGAATACTCCTCCACCGGTAGAACCAGTCAATGCTTCACTGATAGGATAGAGTGATGCTTCACCGGCAGGACAAAGCAGTGCTCTACTGGCAAGAAGTTCTTCATCTAATTGAAGAAAGTTTCCTTGAGGGTTTGGCAATCTAATGACACATGTGCTATGATTCCCTCGGTTAGAGATAAGAAGTTGGAAATTACTTTATTACCGACAGACAATGTTAAGTGAATACTTAACCGACATGCATTTAATGTGGTAGATGGCAAAAAGACACTATAAATTTGAGGTTTTGGCTCTATTTCATTTCACAGAGATTTCAAACCAACGAAGAGTGCAAAGATTCCAAGCTAAGGCATTTCGAGCAAGAGGCAAGAACGCTTCAAGCAATCATCCATCCTAAAGGTAGTAAAAGGTATTTTATCATGGCATCCACCTCTACACTTGAATATATAGCAAACCCTACTATTGTCAAAGTTATAAAAAGACCTAGGCCCGTATTTCAATTAGTTCCCGAGGTAGTGAAGAATGATGATACCTTATGTGCTTTTTCTCAAATTCCTAAGGGAGTTGTTTATGCTGAAGACCCCAGAATTTACATTCACTATAACATTGAGGAACTAGGAGATGAAGAGATTAAAACCATGTTTAAAACTATCATATGTGATGAATCCAGCATTGTAAAAGATGAACACAAGATTATTGAAACCCTAGGATTTACAGAGATCCTTAGCATTCCTGAATTCCCCAAGGATGTGATTAGGATAGTCTTAAGCAGGGTACATGGTGAATTTTTCTGGTTAGATGCAATTCACAAAATCACCAAGGAAGATGTGAAAGTTGTCACAAGGTTACCGACCACCGGTAAAAGGCTAGACAAAACTAAAAAGGTCTCCAATGACCTAGTTATAAACCTAATTGGTGCCACATCCGACAGAAGGTCCTTAAGAGTAAATGATCTAACAGATATTAATGTAAGATTTATCAGCATGATATTAGGATATAAAGCTACTCATGCAAATAGACTCATGTCAGTTTCAAGTTTATGCATTAAGAGTGCTTATGATATGGTTATAGATAATGCAAAGATTGATGTATGTGAGTGGTTGAAGGACGTATTAAACAAGAAAAGAACTTTTAAATTTGGAAATCTATTAGTATGTTTGATGCTACATATAACCAAATAGGTTCTCGGTATAGGCTACAAAGAACTTGGATATGATATACCGGTAGGTAAACAACTAACAGAACTATTTAATAATATGGGAGAAGATAAGGAAAACAATATCCATGTTTTCTTTCAAGCACTAGAGGCCAAAATAAAGAAAAGAATCAGATTATCACAAAACATTGTTGACAAATATAAGGATGAAATATGCTTTGTAATCAAGAAGGATGAGATCTGGATGGAAGCAGTCATCCCTAGGATAGTTTGGGTAACAGAGATGGGCTACAAAACAGATGATCATATAATTGAAACTTATGCTAAAGCACTTTTGGAAGCCCCTAGAGAACCTAAGGAAGAAATATTTGGTAGTGTAGAAACTATTGAAAGCCGAATACAATCTAAGAAAAGAGTGAAAAAGGTTGAAGTAGTTGTAAGAAAAGTTTCTAGGCAAGCAAAGGAGATCAAGGATAAAGTAATGGAACAAACTGGTATAACAGAGGATGAGTTAGCAGCTCCACAACCTGAAACTCACCTATCACTGGTAGGAACATCTTCAGAGAATGACATGCCTACAAATTTCAAGAGAGTTGTAAGGAAAAGAGATCCCTCACTGGCAACCACACCCTCACCTAGGAGGACAAGACAAAAACAACAAGCAGTGAGAACTCCGGTAAGTAAGGCTACACCAAAGAAGAAGAAACTGACACCCAAGAAGAAGAAGAGGACAAACAAGGACTTGGCCCCTCTTGACATACTGTTGAATGAAATTACAAAGGAAGGGAAACTGAAGAATATAGAAAAGCTATATGACACTCTGACAGCTGATGAAAAAGAACAAGTAGAAAATAGTGTTATATTGTATATGGATATGTATAAGAAATTTTTTATGGAAGTAGTAGATGAAGTACCAGATGAACTATTTAAGAGACTGGAAGCAAGGAGACAAGCGGTAGTAGAACTTGACAAGAAAATAAAGATAGAAAAGCTACTTGTTGTATACCTGGTGAATTCACCCAAAGAAATTGATGACTTAATTGTTGAAGCCAACCGGTCAGTATTTTCTACTGCACACCGACACATTGCTTTAATGGTTGGAAGAGTTAATGAGGTGACTGAGGAGATAGAAAATGCATGGGACATTTTCCTAGTGGAAAAAGAAAAACAAGATGAATACATGAGCCACAAACCTATAAAGGTATATCAGAAAGAAAGAGACAAGGGTAAAGGTAAAGTTGGTGGACCACCCAATATCAAGGTTAAAGACAACTTAACCCCACCTCCTTTGATTACTCCACCGGTAAAAACAACAACTACAAAAGATCAACCGACAGTTGAAAGTATGGATGTAGAGGATGTTAATCCTAATCCCGAAGTCTTATATACTATGAATGTTGATACTCAAAATATCAACATTATGGTAGACAAAGATATAGCTGATAAGACTGACATGGCTAGTGAGCCTCCGGTAGCTGAGCAAATTGATAACACACAGGAGAAACTGATAGATGACAAAGAGCAAAAGGTAGAAACTCAGACTTAGACTGAGACAATGCAACAAACAAAGAAACAAACAAAGCAAAAGGCTCCTGAACAGGAATAGCAACAAAAATAGGAACAGGTTCATAAGGAAACAGTGCCATCGGCAACTGGAGAAATAGAAAAACCATTGCTTAAGGAAATGCAAACACAAATAGACCTACCAGAGGTCAATACAAGCTTGGTTACTTCCACTGGTGATACTCAGAATGTAGGTTCATCATTAGGCTACAAATCAACTAATGTGATTGAGGTACTCTTAGATTCAATTAAAAAGATAACAGACTGTAGTTCATAAGCTTATAAGGAAATAGATGACACCATACCAATTTTGAAGGTAATTGCTCCTAACTATAATATAGACAATAAAGATTCTTTAGGACAACTTGATACCTTGTGTAAATATATCACAGAGAACATTGAGAAAATAAAGGAAGAGACATTGAAGGACAAAGTAGAAATTGAAAAGCAAAGATTCTTTGATGAGCAGATAAAGAAGTGTACTAGAGATTTTGACACACTTCTACCAGAACTGTGTAATTTATTGAAAGAGTTCAAAACTCTGTACAAAGACACTTGTAAGACAAACTTTTTGACTGTAGATATAGATAATAATATGAGTAAGGTACAGGATGAAATCAATAAACTTGCAGATAATTTTGTTAACTCACCTGATACATTATCAGTTTTTGAACAAAAGATAACAAATTTTGAGGAAGAATTACTTAAATTGGAAAGAGAAAAGGAGAGAATAGTGAATAAGGCAAAGCATCTGAGATTAAAACTAAGTCCAAGATTAGACTATCTAGCATCATTGCGGAAGGAAGTATCTGAGGCACTAATACAGGGACATAAAACACTGACAAAGCATTTGTAGCATCTCACTGATACGGTTAAAAGAACAAAGACAACAATAAGAGATAGTAAAAAGTTTATGGAGAGTATAAACTTGATTGTGGCGGATCTATTTCAAATTGTAACTACCCAATTACAAGGTTGAAACTATAAACTCTACTGACATCTTGACAACCTTTGTCATTGATGCCAAAGGGGGAGTAGTGGGATGAGAAAATTCAAATATCACAAGAATCATATGCTCAGGGGGAGCACACATTTTTGGTAGCATTTTTGGACTTCACATTTTTGGATACACTTTTGAAATTTCTCATGAGTGTTGCCATCAATGCCAAAGGGGGATATTGTTGGCATATGCACACTCCAATGAGACATTGTAGGTGATTGAAGGTTTTGTCATTGATGGCAACCTTACAATCCTATGGCACCGGAAAGGCATTATACCGGCAAGGCATTACACCGGCAAGATAGTTCACCGGCATCAATGAACACACTCTACACCGACACTCAGGACACCGGCACCGGCACAGAAGAAAGGAAGTATACCGGCACAGAGGCCAACAAGATTTTGTTATATTATATTTTGTTTATTATTGTAAAAACTTTGTAAGCCGACTCAGCATGTTGTAAAATGACTCTTATATATAAAAGAGATCATTGTAGACATTTTGTAAGGAAATTATAAAAGTGAAATAAGTGAAAAGGAAAATATTAAGGCAGACCTATTATGCGAAATATAGGTTAAAGGGTTTATGTAAGAAGCAGAGCAGCAACCGGTATTGGATCAGGCATTATAGATGCTATTATAAAGCAGTACAAGTTATTGGATTTGTATAATCCACATTGCAAGTCAGTGAGACTTCCCATTGAGCAGTGAGCTCTAGGCAGTTGGCCTTCCTGCATGTGCAGGCCCCTCTTGTAAGTAATATTCTCTTATTGGCCAGTAAGTGGATATTGTGGGTCACAAATCCCACTGAGGTTTTTCCCACACTAGGTTTCCTCGTTAAATCCTTGTGTCATGGTGTGCTTTTCATGTGGATGTTTTTAATTCTATTTATTGCATTATTTCTTGCATACCAGTACACTGTTATAATATATTTTGCATGTTTTAAAAGAAGAAATTTTGTACACCGGTTAGATATTGATTCACCCCCCCCTCTTAGTATCTGTGGGAATCCTAACATTGGTAAGACTTATACCAATAAGAGTGGTGAAAAGAAGAGTCCATCGGTATAGCCAAAGCGATCGGTATGTGTTACTTTGAGCCACCCTGACGCCCGAAGAAATCATCAGTGAAACATATACCAATGAAACATACTCTATCAGGAAGACTTTGCTTATCGGTATGTTTCATTTCAGATTACCCCGATACCCGGTGAAGGAGTGAATTGATTGAATGGAGTGAAGACACCATCGGGAAGACTCATGGCAATGAATCTGGTTGCATCGGTATAGCCAAAGTGATTGGTATGTGTTACTTTGAGCCACCTAATGCCCAAAGAAATCATCGGTGAAACATATACCGATGGAACATACTCTATCACGAAGACTTTTCTTATCAGTATGTTTCATTTCGGATTACCCTAATACCCGATGAAGGAGCAGACTGATTGAGCGGAGCGAAGACACTATCAGGAAGACTCATGGCGATGAAGTCAGTTGCATTGGTATAGCCAAAGTGATCGGTATGTGTTACTTTGAGCCACCTTGATGCCCAAACAAATTATCGATGAAACATATACTGATGGAACATACTCTATCGGGAAGACTTTGCTTATCAGTATCTTTCATTTCGGATTACCCCGATACTCGATGAAGGAGAAAACTGATTGAGTCGAGTGAAGACACTATCGGGAAGACTCATGGCAATGAAGCCGGTTGCATTGGTATATCCAAAGTGATTAGTATGTGTTACTTTGAGCCACCCAACGCCCAAAGAAATCATCAGTGAAACATATACCGATGGAACATACTCTATTGGGAAGACTTTTCTTATCAGTATGTTTCATTTAAGATTACCTCGATACCCGATGAAGGAGCGGAATGATTGAGTGGAGAAAAGCCACTATAGGGAAGACTCATGGCAATGAAGCCGGTTGTATCAGTATAGCCCAAGTGATTGGTATGTGTTACTTTGAGCCACCCT
Source organism: Cryptomeria japonica (assembly GCF_030272615.1). Lineage (NCBI taxonomy): Eukaryota > Viridiplantae > Streptophyta > Pinopsida > Cupressales > Cupressaceae > Cryptomeria > Cryptomeria japonica. Next base: position 412,780,479 of record NC_081414.1, on the reverse strand, counting down.
GATGCTCAAAGAAATCATCGGTGAAACATATACCGATGGAACATACTCTATTAGGAAGAATTTGCTTATCGGTATGTTTCATTTCAAATTACCTGGATACCTAATGAAGGAGAGGACTGATTGAGTGGAGCGAAGACACTATTGGGAAGACTCATGGCGATGAAGCAAGTTGCATTGGGAAGATCTATGCCGATGGTGAAGACCACCGGGGAAACAATGCCTATCGTGATAACGCTAAATGAGATCACCCGACGCCCGATGAGAATATCAGTTTGAGATATATCGATGAGGAGGAAAAGGAGTCATCGGCTTAGGGTATCCTGATAAGAGAAAGTAAGTTGTCAAAGAAGATAAAGGGTTGTTTAGAGAGCGCCAAAAGGGAAATATTCATCGGGGAGACATATGTCGACGAGTCATTGTCATATCAAAATTCAAAACCAAAATTTTTCAAAGTCTTCTATTTAATACTTGTAGTAGATATGCATCTATGGTTCACATGAGGTAAATTTTATGAGAAGTTCATTATTGCAAAAGAATATGGTGAAACTAGAAATTGCCTTGTCTAAATACTGCGTTGGTGAAAGAAGAATACATAGATAGAACACAATGTGCCTTTGAAAAATAGAGCAGAGGATTGTAATTGCAGAAATAGAAACTTCAAGTTCAATAGGAAAGAAGAGGGTGACCAAGAGCCTCGACTCGAAGGTGAAGAAAGGAAAAACTGAAGAGGTGCCTCCAGTAAGGAAGTTTAACCAAGACATGATAGACCAAATGCAGGTACTTGACCCAAAATTGAGAAGGTCAAAGCAGCACCTGCTGGGGAGAGACCAATTAGAAGACAAGTACAGCAAGGTCGGAGATGTCTGTACCAAGGTAAGGGGACATGAACTGTTTATGTTCCACTATTTGAGAAGGAGTAAGGAGATGTCACTCTGCAATCCTTGGATGACGAATTTAGGTAAGCTAACAATCACCCACCTTTCCAAGGATTCGGAAAACACATGTAGATAGAATTTCCATAAAATGGTATCCTCGTAATGCCCCTTTTGTAAATTGAATTTTGATGGATCCTCCCGTGGAAACCCTGGTGATTTAGGAATAGGGATAGTTTTTCGTGATCATTTGGGTTCTTTATTAGCATTAAAAGCTATGCCAATTTCTCCTAGCACAAATAATATGGCTGAGATTTGTGCTCTTTTAGAAGGTCTTGCTATGGCTAAGGATTTGAATTTCAAATACCTTCATACTAAAGGTGATCTAGCTATTGTCATTAATGCTTGCAAGGCAAGAAAAGCTGATAATTGGCATTTCCAGTATATTCTTGAACAAATATGGACTCTTCTTGATATGTTTGAACACCTCATCATCTCACATGTTTATCGTGAAGGTAATGCATTGGCTGATTGCCTCCCTAATATGGGTTGTGACAAAATGGTTATTGATTCCTCTCGATTGGGGGGTGATTTGATGAGCTTCCCAAACCTATTAATTATAGCCCGTAGAGAGTTGAGGATTTAATCTTTCTTATTATATGATTGCTTGTTTATACGAGCTGATATTCTCTTCTCTTGGTGAGGTGTTTTTTTTCATAATTCCATTTGGTTTTGATTTGAGGTACTTTGCTTTACTTGATCATCACTTGGCATTCATTAATGATGAGTTGGTTGTTATTGATGTTGTTCGTGTGTTTGGTACTCTCTTCTGGTGTGAAATATGGAGATATTTATTTTCACATTGGGAATCCGTCCTTCATATGTCATTTAAAGTTTGACGTAGCGTTGTTTTCATGATTATCTTAGTACGCCGTTTCTTTTGGTTTGTCAGTTTTGTATGATATATCTCCTCTTTCTTTTCATTTACAACATAAAAATTTTGGGCTTCATTTCTCTCTAGCATTTCCGCATTCACCTCTTCTCCTTTGGCATTTGTCTATAATGGCGGACCGCAGATCTCATGTCATTGGTGTCAGTAATGTTTTGGAACCTTGCATTTCTTGTAAATTCTCTATGTTCTGTAGTATATATATTTTTTGGTTGCAGTTGTTTTTTGGTGTAGGGGCATGATAATTTTGATTGCAGGAGTTCTTTGTTGCAGGGCATTCAAGATATCCCAGGAACTTATTTTGTAAATAAGCTTGCATGCTCCTATTCTGTAAAACGAGCTTGCATGCTCCTATGTGTAAAAGAGCCTACATGCTCCTTTGTTGATCTCTATTTTGTAACTAGCTTCGGCTAGAGGATTGTTCACTACTTCTCTTCTATAATCATGTTGATGAGAAATGACCAGAGTTTTTCTTGCTGGTTCTTTTCTCTGGGAGCTTAGTTTGAACCAGTTTTTAAATATATTGTAAAAATTATTTATTATTAATAAAATATATCAAGTGACATTGCCATCTTGCCAAAAAATTAAATAAAATCCCCAATGTTTTTGTAAACATAAGGTTGCTAGAGGTTTTGGTGAGGAATTATAATTCAGTGAAGAGGTGCATTCAGCTCCCAAATGGGAAAGCATTTATCAGATTTTTTGCGAGTACCATAAATGAGGTTTTTAATGTAGACCCCAGTCCTGATAAGCCCTTGTCCTTTGGGGAGTTGGAGGAAGAATACCTCAGAATGGACACTAAATATATCAGCTAGAAATTTGCCATTCACAAGAGGCGGGCAGGAAAATTAACAAAGGAAGACGGGCCACCATTCAGCATTGATTTGTTCAGACACTACTTGCAGTACACATATATGTCATGTGGGCAAGTACAAGGGGTGGAGGTGCCTGATCTGGAAAGCACTGGGCCGCTAGTGTTAGCCTCTGATATACAAATGTATGAACCTATCCCTTTTGACTATGTATAATATCTAGTGGAGAGGTTGCACAAAGGTTTTTTAAACCTTAGGGATGATACTCATCCCAATTTCAAATTTTATTCACTATTGATGCATCTAGTGTTATTTTATGGATATGTAAAGGTTTTTAGCCTGAGGGCCTAAAATTAAATACCAAGAACAGGGAAGGTGAAGAGTAGCCTGTCCAATTGTGGACATCTCTTTGGGATTATCGATATATGAGGTCCAACTATATTAAGTTTGAAGAACTTATCATGATGCCATTGTACCGAATGTATGGGATTTTTTGTGAAGGGTCTATCTCTGACGAGATCAAGAGGTTCCTAAGATGCAAGGATTATGATGAAAGACACATTATTGATCATAACTGGGGGGACTGGTTTGTGAATAAGGATTTTACATGTTTTATGGTATATGGATTTGAGGGGAGCCCCTACATGCTACAAAAACTAGTACTAGATAGAATAGCTTATCTAGAGATTGTGAGGCAATTGAGTGTGCCCAATGCTAAACATTTTGTAGATATGCGTAAGCAAGCCTTCCTGCTTAGGACACTGAGTTTTGGTGATTTCACCATAGTGTCAACCAAACCTTATGAAATAATTGATAAGAAGCTAATAGAAGAATACAATTTGTATGAGCATTATGCCAGGAAAAACTATGATCCTGAAGGATACATTCAGTCTTGCAAGAAGAGGCAAAACTTGGGAGGTTATCTGCATGTCAGTATTGAGGCTGAAGATATCTTCAGGAACATGGAGGATGCAGAGGCCAAAGAGGTAATTGATCAACTGAGTAATGAACAGAAAACAGATGGACACTCGAGGAAATTGAAACCGAGGAGGAGGAGGAGGCAGAAAGTGAATCTGATGAGAATGCAGATGTCTCTAGATGGCAAGTGCCAGAGAAGGAAGAAGAGCCAGACATGCAGGGCCAAATAGAAACAGCATTAGAAGTTCATGTTGACTCTCAGTTAGAGGAATTTTCTGCTTTTTTTGCTGATTATGTTTTTATTCATTCCAAATAATTTAAAACATTCTTGTACATTTTTAAAGGGAAGAAATAGAGGGACTCTATTCCCAACATAACACCTAATAATGAGGTTGAGTTGTTAAAGAAATTAAAAGAGGAAATTGATGTAGAGATAACCACAATGACCCCTCAAAAGGGGAGGCAACTGCTTACAGAGGCTGGGGTGATTTTGTTTCCTAGATGGGACCTCAGTGCTTCTTTTATCTTTGACAGTTTATTGCATTCAGAAAACAAGGAATTCTAATTGGATATACAAGGTGTAAATGATGTATTTATTGGTTCAATATTTGATCAGGATGAGGAATCTTTGAGGTTATGGGCTTTGTACCCTCCCCAAAAGAGACCAAAGATCATTGATGCTGACAAGGCCTTTGGCCATATGATGAAACTAAAAGTTGGTGAAATTGATCCAATTGTTTATGCTGATATTGGAGTGGATATTTCAAAATTCAATAAAGCATAGATGGTTAGAGTAGTGAGGGAGAGGAACCAATACAAGGCATTGTATGAAGAAATGTTAAGGAGAAGTGGGCAACAGGTGCCAATGGTTCTTACTTAGGATAGCTCTCAATAGAAGAAAAATGTGAGGAGTTGCAGCAAGAAAATAAAGGATATTAAAATAGATGCAAAGTGTGAGGGCAGATACTGCTGGTGTATTACTAACTAAAAGATTTGAGGTTTTACAAGGCTTTCTGAAAGAATTATGGATGGTGTTTCTAAAGAACATGGACAATTCAATTTCACACAACATAATTTCAAATAGATTGGGAACAAGGTTGCATGATAAAACAATGGCCAAAGTGGAAACAAAAGAAATTGAAAAAATAAAGAGGTTGTTGGCTAAACACAATAAATTTGATGAATAATTACAATTTGAATATGATGAATGCAAAGACACTGTTCAGCATGGTTTCCCATAGTTAACTGATCAGAAGGGTGAGCTAAAGGATAAAGATGTATGGATCTCAGAATGTCGTAGTCTTCTCAATGTCGCCCTTGATATTGCTCAAATTGATGGAATTGAATTGAAAGAGACTGTGAAACAGGTGGAAAACTTTATCACGTTGGAAGTCATTGTTAGGGATATCATCCACGATGTAGACACATATAAGTCAAAGAAGTACTTGGAGCATATCCAGAACTATGGCAAGATATTGCGAGTCCAGACATGATGTCTAAGTTGGAGCCCAGAGTCATGTTTTTCTATGTTTTTATAATATGTTCATATCGTAAAGACAGTTTGTAGGAAGTTAGTTTTTAGTTAGTTTTTGTTAGTTTTAGTTTTAATGAAAGGGTATGCCCTTTCACTTTCAAACTAAATCATCATCTATAAATGGAGGATATTTTAGAACAAGTGAGGGAGATACCTCAAGGTTTATGATCTTATGAAGACAATTTTATACAACACTTATGCAGTGTGTTTTCTGGAAATATCAAAGTTGATGGATGATACATATTGAAATCAACTGGTTTGATTATCTATTTTCAATATAAATTTCAAGTGTTCTTTATTCTGAATGGTATATGCTTTTCAATTGATTGATTAGTTCCATGTGATAAATCTATTTTATTAGATTGTGTTAATGTGCTATCTTATGCTATTGTGATTGAGACTAATTTCCAGTTTGAGCATCAGTTTGAAAGATTCTTTGGCAAGTTTCAAATTGTCTTATTGGTCTTTCAGAGTAGAGTTAAAGTTCAATAAGACTAACTACATTTTATATTTCAGTTACAACCCATTTAGATGCTTTTGATGTGATGGTCTTGTTTTGAAAACAAGTTATTAAAATTGTCTCCATGGTTATACCTAGGATCTCTCAATTTGAAATAGTTTGAAATCAGTAAGGGATGAAGGAACTGGTCTATTGTTGATCTAATATAATTAAATTAGATATTTTTAGAAGCAATCTTTATCAAGGAATCATACTTTAATTTATATCAGCACAACTTCATAAACATTTATAAGTAAGCATTTCATAATTTTTAACAAGATATAAATATAACCAAACATAATTCAAGAATCATTTGCCTCCTCAAAAATTCGCTATAGAAAATCCTTTAACTAGAATTCAAGAAGTTCATGTTTCTCAACCTAATTGAAATTGAAGATCATTACAAAACTATTCAAATGCTAAATTAAATCCCACTTTAACTTAAATGAAAGAACCAATAGAGAGTTTCCTCTCACCCTCTGAGCAAGCCCTATCTGATCAAAGTTATCATGCATATCTATCGATTCTGGAAGCCTATCATAATCTTCCTCTTCTACCTAAATTTCATTCAAAGCCTCATTAATAACAACTACATTGTCTCTTTGTACTGCAACCATGTACGGCTTCAAAAGAAGGAGATGTCCACATGGATAACAAATACAACAAAACAAAAGATAGTCATGAAATTTTTCCAAACCAAATAGCTGCTAAAGAGTCTAGAAAAACTTAATGTCCAAGTGAAAGACATCTCAGTAATCCTAAAAAATAGTAACATAAATTTTTTTTAGATCCATACCTTACACATGATGTCAACCACTAGTGTGTGGTCTACCCTAAGGGCAAGGACATTCAAGAGGTCATTAATAAGATCTGGGTGTTCTTGCAAATAAAAGTGTACAACTTTGTAGTACAATTCAACCTTGGCCACTTTAACTGCAACATCTTTGAATTGCATATGATCCCATGCCTCTGGAGAATGGTTCATGATAGTAGTGGTAGCATTATCATATTCATCATCTTGAATATATAAATATGTAAGTTCCTTCCAATGTTTCTTCTCATCACAAACATGGATATGAGTTCATGAAAGCGACCCCTATTTTGATAGTAATCACTGACCTCTTCCAAGTCATCCACCTGGAACAAAAAATAAATGTCAAAATCACAAAAAATATAAATTTCTCACCTTCACAGTTACACATAACACTATAGATGAACCTTCCCAGATTATCATGAAAAAAAAACTTAAAAAACAAACCACTTACTTGTGATGTTGTTGTTCGTGTTGGCCCTATTGGACCCTACAATTAAGATTCAATATACATTATTCAATAAGATTAATTGTGCAACATAATGAAATATTGAAAAGTGTGTTATCTTATTGAGCTTCACTCTATTTTGAGGATAGTTTAGTATATTCTACTTAACAGGGCCAACCACATGAAGGTGGAAGCTCATTTGCCCCCCCCCCAACATCACTCTAAATTCCCCGTTAACATCTAACATTCATTCATTATCACATAACGTTCAATAACACATAACATTCATTAACACGCATTAACATGCAACATTCATCAATATTAATTAATACATACCATTCATGAACAATCATTAGCACATAATTACATTCATTAACACATAGAAATTAGTCATTATTAAATAATGTAGATTACAATCATTTTATTTTTTTGAAGCTATGAAAAGTCTAAGTGGACCATCATTTTCTTCATCACTTCCCCCCTCTTTAGTTTTTTTGCCCTCTACTCGTGATCTTGATGTATGCCTAGTCCTCTTCTAAGGACGAGGACACCGATGCAAAGGGGGTCCTCTGCAATAACAAAGAAAAGGGTTAAATTCAAATCATTTTTTATTTTTGTTACAATAATTTCATTAATTTAAAGAACATAATCGTGGCGCTCTTTACTTGATGGGGCCACATCATCTTTGAAATCATTTTGTCTAGCCTCAACCTCAACATGTTGAACACCCTCTAGATCCTCTGGAGTTGAAATACAAAAGGTTACATTAATCAATACACCAATTGCAATTAAATATGTTTAAATGAATAACAGTGGTCCTCTTTACTTGACTGGGGAACATCACTTTCCTGATGTTGTCTACCTGGATCATGCTCCACTTGGTCACCACCGACTACATGCTCTAAAATATTAACAAAAAAAGGTTACATTTTTTTCTACACCAATTACAATTTAAGATGTTTATTTGTATTAATAATTACATAAAAAATTGAATATAAAATGAGTACCTCCACTATTGGGATGCACATCCAGACCTTCATGTGGAGGTTGTGTTCCACGATTATCAGGCTACATTCAAATGGCATGCAAATTGTTATAATTTCTTGCTTAATTAAAACAAATAAATTCACTTTATGTTGGAACTTAACATCAAATAGATTATTGGTAAGGTATTCAATTTGAAATTATTTTCATATAGCTTATTTACCTGTGTGATGGATGCACCAGAATCTCGTGTTTGCCCACTCAATTCTCGTAGCCGTTTAGCCATGGCTATATAGCCTTGCTGGTAGGCAATTCTCTTGTTATCTTCTAGGGGCGCTCTATTGAATTTAAAGCCCTATATTTTTTCTTAGTATTATGAATTTTGCTTGTATTGTTTGCTCAAAAAAAAATTGTTTGCAATTTATAAATATTTTGATGTGATATTTCATTTACTGATTCTTACAATTCATGCGGCAAGTTTCATATAACCACCAGAGCCGAGTTTGTGTTCCCTGTGCTTTTCTTCTCTTGCCTTGGTTTCCTTTGACATGTCACTCAATCTATGAAAAGTTTTAAATATGTTAGATTATATAAATATAAAGAGTAATTAGTACACAATTATATTCTTAATAGTATTGCATGCCTTTTCTGGCATCTAGTGGTGGATTTTCTTTTTTCCTTTCAACTCTCTCCTTCGCATCCAAAATCAGGTCCTTCCACTCCCTCTCTAGAATCATCGGGGATGCTTGTACTTTGTGTTCTTCTCTAAATGTGTCATGTATTGGTCCCTCACATACTTTAGATATGTGCCAACTTTTTCAAGTAGCTCGGATTTGTCGAATGTGTCATTTCCGAACAACTCAACCATACAGTTTGTGAGTTCATCTTTTAACCTGTTTTCTTGGTCATTCCACCTTTTAAGCAAAAACAAACCTATTAGATTCAGAAATGAACTGATGCTACCTTTAATTTAGTTCAAGAAATGGATCAAAGGAAAACTATTCTAGAAATGATGAGAAATAAAAATGGTGAATTAGGGTTAGTTCACATATGGTGTTCCACCTTTTACGTATGGTGGGCCCAAACATCTGCAATGCAATATCATTAATATTTTTATAAAAATATCATTTCCTACAAAAAAATCATGGGATAATTAGTCCAAAATGAGTGATCAATAATTAAGTTACAATTACACTAGATATAATAATAATTTTAAAGTACCTAGAACCTTCTCTATCTTCAAGGGAAGCAATTCTTCGTCGCTCACCACCAATGTGGTCTGCAACGTTCCCGTACTAGAAATATAGGAAGATCTAGGAAATTATGGTGTGGTATCACTAGTATTCACCTTTGGTGCATCCTCATGTGCATCTCTTGCTACAGAAAATGAATCCACTATGAAATGCCCCCAAGAAAGAACACTTCAAGGTAAATAAACACATAACAAAAGAGAGAGAAAAAGAGGGATCTACAAATAGTGGGCGGGTAAACATGATGAGCAGTAGAGGATGTTTGCATGCTTCCTGTTACCGACATTGTAGTTGTCAATAACCTTGAATGAGGTGGCCTTTCCACAAGAACATTGGCAGCACTTGAAGAATAATACATTAAATATAAGAAAACTGCAAGAATTGTAAACAAGGATGAACCTTTATTAAGAGTTGTAAAGACAGGGGAAAGGCCTCTTTAAATAACACTAGCATTAAAAAAGAAAGTTCACAAGTCCAAAGAAGGAGCAGTTTTAATGTATAGAACATGGTCATCACCTGCAATACCCTGATCATGTCCACCAGGTTGATGATCACACATGAAATTTTATAAAAATAACGTGTACATATTTTAGTCAGTGACATAAAAGAGTATAAAATATAAACCATAATTGAACTTTTGTTATAATTAAAGATTTCATTACTGCTTACTCACATGTTTTCTGCTACTTGCATCAATTGATTCAACCTATCTTTTATCTCATCAGTCTGAGGGGTCGTGCATACCAAAGCAACAATATCTTTATTAATTTTTGTGATAGACATTTTTATCACTTCTACAAGGTTTGTGGAAATTGTGTAATCCTCATTGCTTAATATTATGCTGAGGTGCTGATGTAAGGGAGGTTCCTTTCTCTTTTGACCTCTAGTTGATCTCCCTATTTTAGACCTACTACATGTCTCACTTTCGTCAACTATTCCTACATTTCCCTCACTCGAGGAAGACACATTTGGCAAATACCTATTTGGTGGTACCTCCACTCCATCAAATGAGAGAGTTAGTTGGTAATGAGAGAGATATTTTTCAAATGAGGGTAATGTTGATGAAGAAGTCAGCCCTAAAGTTGACGTTGAGATTAAAAATTGAATGAGTCCGACTGGGGCCTCAAGTGTTGATAACTGTATTAGATTTGCTACTAATGTCGAGGTTTGAAGAACTGAGGAACTTTTTTTTCCTAGTATTTTTTTAAAAATAAACTATTTCTATAGGGTGTATTTACTTATACCTGTTGATCCATGAGACTGTGCAGGATCCTTGTCAAAGGGGTTCAGGTTCCTGCATATGTAATTCAATTATCTTATGTTAGCCAAAACTTACATGATACGTATACTAAAAATTACATAGTACACAACATGAACAATATGCAATCATCATAATCATTGTATATTTTTTTATTCCTTACCTTTACTCTATGTAGACTATGCAGAATCCTCAACTAAAGGGTTGACGATGTCTATAGTCAAATACTTGTTTACACCAAGGGTGGCAGCATCACACAAAATATATACATGAAATCAGTACCAACAATTGAGCATCATAAGCATTACATTTGTAATTTGATAAACAATAAATACATATGTATCATGAGCATCATAAGTATCACATATGTATCATCATATATGTAATTGAGCATGATAGGCCTCACATATGTATCATCATAAACATGTAATCTATCACATATATATCATAAATCACCATCCATCACATAGCTAATAGATAGTCCACATTCCATAAATAAACACAAAGTTGAAAAAATGTCAAATGTATCATCATAAACATGTAATTCATCACATATGCATTTTAAATCACCATCCATCACATAGCTAATAAATAGTCCAAATTCTATAAATAAAAAAAAAGTCCAAAAAATGTCATACATTTCAATCATGTCATTGATCTTCTTCCTCATCCAACTCATCACCATGACCATCATGATCATCATCGCCATCATGATCATGATGATGACGATGATCATCATCATCATCATCATCATCATCATCATCATCATCATCATCATCATCATCATCATCATCATCATCATCATCATCATCATCATCGCCATCATCATTGTCATCATCATCATCATCGTCATCACCATCATCACCGTCACCATCACCATCATCATCAGTAGCAGCAACATCAACAACAACATCATCATCATCATCATCTTCTACTTCTTTGGTATCTTCTTCTTCCATCTCATTATACTTTATCGGCCTTCCTCTTGGATCATGTCTAACAACAAATGACCAACCTAGTTTATGTGGAACCTCTGAGTAAAATACCTGTTCACATTGGCTTGGAAGAACATAGGGCTCATCTGCAACTGGCTCAAACGACCTTGTATTAACCATTGTAATTCCATTATCATGTTCAATAATAGTTCTATCAGGATCATTTTTATTTAGTCGTAGCCTATACCATTTGACGATGAACAAAACTAATTTGAAGGAATTAAAGTCCCGTTCAAGTATATCATCTAAAATGCCATAATGTCAATTTTGAGACTCTTGAGGATGTATGTCATTTCTAGATGAAACATTGGTCACCTCAAAGACTGCAGTTATCCCAGAATCACAAATTTTCTTCGTGTCATCCAACTTTTTGATGCAAAATTTATGACCATTACAGTGCATATCCTTGTGGTGTTTGACCTACAATATGTCTAACACGTTAAATTTATTGCATCGTGAGTTGATAAATATACGGGTGATTAATAAAATTATACGTACCTATTTATCTCTTAAACCATATGCTAAATCAATTTCCCTTTGCATAACATTGGAATCTCCATTGCGATGAGCTTCTTTAACCAATGAAGCCACACCTTCCCATGTTAATGTGCGACCATAATGTTGACCTTGTTCAATCCACACCATCATCCAATCAAGATTGTTTTCACTATACAAATGTAGCACATCCCACTCCCGACCAACTATACAAATAATAAATAGATGACTTAGAACCGATTTATTTAGAAGATTACGAATTAATTAACTACAATAACATCTTATAATTACCTCTTACTTTCCTCAATCTACCTTTCCCCATCAAGTACCCCCCTTCGAATTTGTTAATGGGGTTGGGATCCCAAATGCGATCTACGTGGATGTCTGCTGCAAACTTAGGAAGATATTCAACAATGTACACCATAGTCTGGTATACCATATATCCCTCCACCATAGAACCCTTAGGATGTGCTCTTTGTCGAACCAAAGCCTTCAAAAATTTCAAGTGTCTCTCAACCATCCACATTGACCTAGTGTGTACAAGTCTGCACAATTCAATCTCCTCAACTTCGTGTATGAGGTAGTGTTCTTGTACATTGAAAAAAGTTCAAGGTAGACACTTTTGCATTTCACACATTAAATGAGGAATTTTTCTTTTCCAATATTTTATATCTTCTTTATAGATTTCTTTAGATGGCAACCACCTAGAAGAGAATCAAGACGCAAAAATATATAAATGAGACTTTACAAAATAATATACAATATATTACATAACAAGTAAAACAAATCTCAAATATATTATCTATACAACAAATTGAACAAATAATACTACTTACCTCATATATTTTCCAAGATCATATATGACTTGCTTGACATTATTGTCAAAGTTGTCTGGGAGAGATAGAGGTAGAACATACTGCAACAATTATCAAATGATCTTTTCATTATTTTATAACATAATACAATTTAAAGTACATGTGTAGTATACAAATATTTAGTAAACAAACAAGAAAATGAATTACTTTAATGAAGGTATGTCAATTATGTGTTTTCATCCCTAGCCAAAATTCACTTTTTTTTATATGATATTGTTTATGTTCGCTACAAATCCTATGGGAAATCAAATTTTTTATATGACTTCTTTTATAGCCTTGCATTGTTGGTCCATTAATAACCAAGGAAGGGCACTTATATTAAAATGGTCTCCATTTCTATTTGATTGAATGACATTTCTCATTGCATGATTGGATTCCTCCATGTCATTATAAATTTTGACAATTTTTTCTTTGTCACGCCTTCCCTCCAATATTTTCTATAATGTCTCTGTTATATTCTTTCCAATATGCATAGCATCAAACAAATGCACAATTTATAGCTGCTTGTAGTAGGGCAACCTATTAAATTGTCTCAGATAACTTTTTAGTCCCTTTGGAAGGTGGTCATTAATGCCTTGACAACCTTCACGATCATCAATTACATCATCAGTAAACAAAATACAATAGAAAAATACAAATTCCAAACATAAACCATTAGATGGAATGAAATTACCTTGATGATTAATTCTATTATATTTCAACTTCCATAGGCAAGGTGTCATTCTTTGTGGCTTTGATGTAGCCTCTTCTTTCCCATTGAAAAGATGGTTTTCAGTATTCGATACTTATGATTTCTGTGGAGGAAGTGCCTATACTCATCAAACACCTTCTTTCGTAAACTTTTTGAATGACAGGATTTCATCTTTGGACCACAAACTGGACATGCAAATTTTCCCTTTGTTTGAAGACCTACAAGATAATGTATAATTGGATTAAATATGTTATTTTTTATAATTATAATTATAATGCGCAACTTGAACACTATAACATACCACAAAAATGTGTTATCCCTGGGGCATCATGTATTGTCCATACAAGCATTGCATGGAATTGAAATTGTCTTTGTCCTATTGGTCTAGAGACATCATACATAGTGACACCATTCCATAACTCCAACAACTCATTGATAAGAGGCTCAATATACACATTCATATCTTTAACTTGGCACTTACCTAGTTGAATGAATAAATACATTACATAATTATTATGACCATTTCACTACAATATTTATAATTAAATGTAGATGACTATTAAATGATAAAATACCTAGAAAAATAATCACCAACATTATTTGCTCCCTCTTTATTTACATCCATGGAGGAATGTTATTGTTGATAACAAAAATTGGCCACACCGAGTAAACAGATCTCATCTCTCCAAATGGATTGACACCATCCACTGCCAATGAAAGCTTGAGATTACGAGGTTCTTCTTTAAAGTGTGGTCACTTTTCCTCTATGTCCATAAATGTTGAACCATCTGCATACATTAGAATAATATCATCTCGACTTCTATTGCATGGATGGTAATCCATAAATTGTGCCAAGCTAGTGCACCTGAATAATCGTTGCATGTGTGGAATAATGGGAATATATTGAAGAACCTTGCGAGGCACCTTTTTTGTTATTTGATCTGTTCGATATCTACTGATATGACATTCAAGTAATTTTGTTGAAAATTCATGTTATTTATGATATATAATATGATCATTGAGACAAGCATATATTGCTTGATACTCCATTCCAATATCTTTCAGAATGGAAGATAATTCTCAATATGAGTGAGGTAGAATATTTGATGGTGGTAACAAAAAATCACCTATCAATCTACAAAATATTAATTTATTAATATAAAGAATATTAATGGTACATGATTCACCCTTTATTAACTATAATGACATATACGACATACCTTAACATACGTGAGATTGTTATGCCTTCTCAAGTACAGGTAAATCATGAACAACATCAAAGTTGTCTTGATCATCATGATTGGTTGCGCCAGTACTAAATGTGTCATGGATCAATGTATTTGTACCATCATGTTCAACTATGTTTTTTGGCTCATGATCATCATCTTCCATGGGATCATTATCTTGAGCTTCGATATTCACACCTCCATGTTCCTCCACTTCAAAAAACATATTCTTCGGCTTGTGTTGGTCCATATCATGTGCCCTGGGGAGCTCTACATATATAAAGATGATCAACATAAATAAACCATGATCATGATCTCATCATGAAGTGATTTATTATCTATATAAATTGTTAAAATGATATAATGAATAGCTTACCAATGGATGATAATCATGTTCCCCTTCAATGTGACCATGTTGCCTACAATGTTTCTTAGTTGTTTTGATTAGAAGTCTTCTAGTTTTTAAGCCCTTACAAATTTTGCAGGGACAATAACATTTTCCATAACCTTTTTTTTTCAAGTTAGACCACAATCGAGCAATTGTCTCCTTATTTTGTTCTTCTTTGATATTTTCTGACACGGTCTTTCTTCACATGCAAAAAAGTCGGGTTATTGAAACTTCATTGTGTAACCTTCACAAACTACACAAAAGGATATCGCAAGTACGAAAGTCTTCTTATAACTAGTTACATAGAAGTTGAAGTGTTACTTGAACTTAGACTCTCTTCAATTATGAAGACCATTTTATTTAGATAGTTTTCTTGGCTAAAAAAGAAGCTTGATTTTGGCAAGTTGATGAAAAATATTTTTTTTTAAAAGAGAATCCTTTTTTATTGTGTCATCTAATAGAATCAACTTAGGAATGATGAATTTATAAATAATTCAACATAAAACCAACTTCATATGAAAGAGAATTGAATTGACTATTAGAATCCAAAATATGAAGAAACTTGAGCGGTTACATTAAGAGGTATAATCAATTCTTTTGTTGCAACCCTGTCAACAAGGGTTTTATGACAATTTTGACAAAAACCATTAGAACTTTCTTTATAATCCATGGATGACCTTCAAACCTGTCTTGAATTAAAGATAACTCTTCATTCTACAACCTCAAATAGGTTATTAGGGGCCGGATTCAATCCAAATCTTATTAGGAAAAACATCTAAAGCAGCAAATAATCATGACTATTAAAAATAATAGTTAAAAGTATTGAACAAAACATCAATTTTCTCATTGAATCTTCAGCAAAAACATTTTCCAATACATACTTTATAGAAATACACTTCCTTCCTATTTATCCAACAAACAATTACATGGAATTTTTACTTTGAAAATGATATACAACCCTATAACTATCACAACCCTCCAGAATTAAGTGACAGTTAGAGGCTTTATTTGATCTAGCCTTACAAGACTTTCCTCCAACTCTATCAAACACACTTAATCTGAATAAATGATGGATTTTATAGCCTCACATGGTTCTATAACTGTTCCAACTTCCCCTAAGACCGAAATGTACAATTTGACAACATTTTATGCATTGTTGCATTATAACTTTTGCCATTTGACATGAATGACCACTAAACATTACTTAGATAATTTTAACATCTTAGAATAGACTCAAAACAACATATTAAACCTTTATTACCCTTCCATGGGTACATTTACATTATTTGAACAGTCAGGACCTAAATAGGACTATTTAACAACTTTTGACAAAATGGCACAGTTAGCCTTACACATTGATTTCAAGATTGACAAGCTTGTTTATTTCTCATTACTCATGATGAGTATGTAGCTTCTTAATCTTAGTACCATTTATTTCTCCATTTTATTTAAGCAATAAGAGAGTATGGATGTCTAGAAGTGGAAGAGAAATGAAAGTCCATTAGAACTCCACAAGTCTGCAAATCAAACCATCGGTGTAGCCTACCCCGAAGAAATAACCCTAGCAAAGCCAAAGGTCATTGGGAAGTGATTAACTATCACTAAAAGGGGATATGAGTTATCCCGATACCCGATAGACACATCGGGAGGATATACACCAACCAGGTCATTACTAAAGTATCATTGGCCTGAATTTTACTATCGAAACATGAAAATTGTTGTCTTGTTGATAGCCGATAAGGCTATCGGTAAGACTTACATCAATAGGGAGAGAAGCCTTAGTCATCAGTACAACTTAAAGAGATTGGGGTGTAATAGTTCAAGCTATCTCAACGCTCGATGGAAATAATATAGGAGGAGATTCATCGGGGAAAAAGTAAATATCGACAGAGACTGTTCAAGGTTATGTCGATACCCGATGGAGGGCTCGGGAAGACACATGCCGATAAAAAACAAAGTGACTTAAGGAGTGGAATATTGTCGATGTTGCAAAGGGAGTAATTCATCGGGAAAGCATATACTGATGAGTTGTTATAGATACAATTCAAAACTGAAACCAAAGTAGCCTGTATTTAATGCGTGTAATTGAGTAGATTGATGGCTCACACAAGGCAAATTAAGAATCAAATATAGGTTGCATCATAGTAAAAACCACACAAGGTGAGAATTATTGCTCACAATTCATCACGCATCATGGAGGCTGCAAGTTCATCAGGAAGAAAGAGGAGTGCTAAGGGCTCCAAATCCAAATCTAAAAAATCCAAAACAGCGGAAGTCCCTCCTGCATGGAAACTGAATCAAGATATCATTGATCAATTGTAGTCCCCAGGCCCAAAATCAAGGAGGTCAAAACATCATTTGCCCAGAAAAGACCAGCTTGAGGACAGGTTTAAAGGGGTTGGAGATGTATGGACATAGGTGAGAGGTTATCAACTCTTCTTGTTTCATTTTCTGAGAAAGGACAGAGAAGTGCCAATTTGTAACCCGTGGATAACCAACTTACGTAAACTAGTTGTTCCAAATGTTTTCGTAAATATCAGATTGATGAAAGTCTTGGTCAAAAATTATAATTTTGTGAAGAGATGAATTTAGTTTCCAAATGGTGAAGTGTTTATCAGATTTAGCCATGGCACCATAGACAAAGTTTTTAGCTTAGACCCTAACCCTGATGTACCCTTGTCGTTTGAAGAACTAGAGGAGGAATTTGTTAAAATGGATACTACTTATTAAGGGTGGAACTTAGCTTTCCACAGGGTTCGGAAGGGCATTCTAATTGAAGAGGATGGTCCCCCATTCAACATGGACATTTTTCAGATAGTACTTATAGTACACCTATATGTCATGCGGAAAGGTTGGAGGTATAGAGGTCCCTGATGTAGCTAATATTGGGTCGCTGGTGTTAGCAGCAAATGTACAGATGTATGAACCAAGACCCTTTGATTATGCTACTTATGTTGTAGAAAAATTACATGAAGGTTTCTTGAACCTCAGAGATAAGAGGGAGCCCACTTTCAAGTTTTACTCGTTGTTAATGCATTTGATTTGATTTTATGGAAGATTTAGGGGTATGTGGTCAATGAATTTAAAATTGAACACAATGGACAGAGCAGGTAAAGAACAACCAGTACATATGTGGACATCAGTTTGGGATTCACGATATGTGAAATAAAACTACATCAAGTTTGAAGAACTAATAGTAAAGCCATTATACCATATGTATGGTGTCCCATGTGAAGGATCTATTTCCAGTGAAGTTAAAATATTTCTTAGACCTATTGTTTTTTATGAAAGAGGTATTGTCAATCACAATTGGGGCAATTGGTTTGTTCACAAGGATTTTACTTGCTTCAGTATTTATGGTTTCGAAGGAACCCCATATCTGCTGCCAAAACTTGTACCAGATAGAATTGATTATCTGGAGATTGTGAGACAGTTAAGTGTTTCGAACGCCAAACATTTTTGAGGTATGCATAAGTAAACTTTCCTACCCAGGACTCTTAGTTTTGGGTATTTTACCATTGTATCAACAAAGGATTATGAAGCCATTCATAGGAAACTGATTGAAGAATACAATTTGTTCAAATATGTTGCTAGGGTCAATTATGACCCTGAGGGATATATTCACAATTGGAAAAAAAAGTCATAATTTGGGAGATTATATTCATGTTTACTTGGAAGAAGAGGACATGTTTAGAAACATGGAGGAGGAAGAGGCCCAGACGGCCATTGATGAATAAAACAAGAAATTGGAAGAAAAGAAAAAGAGATTGCAAGAAATGGAAACTGAACAAGAAGAGAGTGAAGGCAAGTTCGAAGAAGTTGAGGTGGTATTTAGGCATCAAGCACCAAACACAGCAGAAGAGCCAGACTTGCAAGAGCAAATTGTTGCCAGGCTGAACATTCATAGTGATGCAAGATACGATGAGTATTTTGCCTTTGTATCTGTTGATGTTTTTATTAAGTCAAAAGAATTTAAATCATTTTTATATAATTTCAAAGGGAAAAAACTGAGAGAATCTATCCCAAATGTAACCCCTAAAAAAGAATCAGAATTGTTGGGGAAACTAAAGGAAAGAATCTGTTTAGAATTGACCACTATAACCCCTCAAAGGGGAAGACACCTTCTTAGTGAAGCAGGCATCATCATCTTTCTAGGATGGGACATGAGTGCATCATTTATTATTGATAGCATGTTACATTCTAAGAATAAGGATTTTAAATTGGATATTTAGGGGGTAAATGATGTGTATGTCGGCTCTAGATTTGACCAGAATGAAGAGGCTTTTCTTTTATGGGCTCTTTACCCTCCAAATAAGAGGCCAAAAATCATTGATGTGGATAAAGCCCTTGGTCACATGATGAAATTGGAAGTTGGTGAAGTAGATCCCATTGTTACTGCTAATATGGGTATTGATATTTTAAAATTTAATAAAGCACAATTGGTCAAAGTGATCAAAGAAAGAGATCAGTACAAGGGATTATATGAAGAATTGCTAAAAAGAGGAGGACAACCTATGCCACAAATCCATGATGGGTCTCAGTGGAAAAATAAATGTGAGGAAGTGCAACTAGAAAATAAAAAGTTGAAAAGGCAAATGCAGAGTGTGAGGGCTAGCACAACCTCTATTTTATTGACTAAGAGATTTGAAAAATTGCAGGGTTTCCTTGAAGATTTCTGGGTTGTTTATTAAAATAATATGGATAATGCAATATCTCACAACCGAATTTATAACAGACTAGGAACTCTATTGCATGATAAGACAATGGCCAATACATATGCTAAAGTCATTAAAGGAATACAAAAGCCGTTGAAAAGGCATGAAGACTTTGACACAGAATTGCAAAAAGAATTTAATGAATGTAAGGAAATAGTACAACATGGTTTTCCAGAAATTGAAGATCAGAATGGACAGTTTAAGGATAAATGGATTGTGGAGTACCAAAGTATTCTCAGTGCTTCCCTTAACATTGCCCAGTCTGATGTACTTGACATGGCAGACACAATCGAGCAGATGGAAAACTTCATCACTTTGGAGATTGTGGTCAGAGATATTATCTATGATGTAGATACCTACAAATCATAGGGATATTTGAAGCACATTCAGAAGTGCGATCAGATGCTTGGAGACCAAGCATAGATATCAACATGTGTTTAAAGATGTGACTTTGTATTTTATAGTTTTAGTTTGTTAGGGTAGTTAGTTTCCAGTTAGTTTTTTGATAATTTTAGTTTAATGAAAGGGTATGCCCTTTCATTTTTCAAACTGAATCCTCATCTATATGTGGAGGATTTTTTAGGAGAGACATCTATCACAAGTTTATAGTTTTTTTAATAAGACAGTCTCTATGCATTTTATTATGAACTCGTTGTCTGGAAGTACCAAGTTGATGGAGGATATGCACTGAAATCAATTGGTTTAAGTATTTTATTTTCAATATAAAGATTCAAGTGTTTCTCATTCATGATGGTATCTATCTTTTCAATGGATTAATCAGTTCCTTGGATAAATCTATTTACATAGATTGGTTTATTGTGCAATCTTATGTTGTTGTATTTAAGATTGATTTTCAATTTGAATATCAGTTTGAAGGATTGGTTGGCAAACTTTGAATTGTCTTACTAGTCTTTCTGAGTAAAGTTAAATTCAGTATGACTAACTGGATGTCACATTTTAATTCCAATTCATATGGAAGCCTTTGAGATGATGGTCTTGTTACATTAACAAGTTATTAAAACTGTCTCTAAGGTTAAATGTAGGATTTTTCATTTGAAATGATATGAAACCAGTAAGGAATCAAGGCACTAGTATTTTATTGATTTTATATATTTGAATCAAGTGTTTCCAAAGAAAGTTTCATTAAGGAATCATATTTCTAATTCATACAATCATTACTTTATAAACATTCATTTACAAGCAAGCAAGCAGATTGATTCTGTTATAGTAAATAGGGTTTACTTATTTTTTAATTTTTATACAATACTTTTAGCCTTTATCTAACATAATCGATAATTGGAAGACTTTTCAATAACTAGGGATGGAAAACATTTATTTACAAGCAAGAAAGCAGATTGATTCTAGTATAGTAAATAGGGTTTACTTGATTCTAATTTTTAAACTTCTAGGAACTGCAACATTAGGAAAGTAAAGAAAAATAGATAAATGAGAACATACCGATAGGATGACAAGCTCAAATTTATGAGACTTCAGGTCACATTTCATCTTTACAATTATAGAAAGTTGTTATGTCTGAAAGGTTAATGGGTGGAAGGGGTAGCCCTGGCCTATTCTAAGGGGTTGACTTCATCCTCCCACCTAGGCTGGAACCTCCTTCATCAAAAAATGAGTGGCTCCACCCCTCAATTTCCCTATGGTCAATTGAGCAATAAATCCCTAAAATGAACTTGTCTCCAACCAACTTTACATGATTCAAAAACACAACCTGCAAATCCATAGGAATTTAACGACATGCAAAAATCTTAAGGAATTTCTCCATCTCCAATAGTTAGATACTCTCCAAATGAGTTAATTAAATCCATCATTTTCACTTGCTAGACAACCCAATTTGTAGAGGCAGAGGCAGAGGCAGAGGCAAAAGAAGCAAAGGAAACATCAAACCCGATTTGCAAAGGCAGAGGCAGAGGAAGAGGCAAAAGAAACAAAGGAATTGGCAGAGGCAGAGGAAGTCGAGAGCTAATTCAATCTGTCACACATGGTTTTTAAATGAACCCGCACTTTTTTTTTTGTTTTAATGATGCCTCTAGTCATCAAAATTATGACTAACACGAGCATCGTCGAAAAACATCATTGGCATCATTGTCGACATTTTGATGTTATCGAGCATTTTTTTTTTTTTTAAATCACATTTGATCACAAAAATCCTTGTCCGTCGGAAACCTCCATCAAATTTTGAGGCCAAATGTATTAGTGATTGGTTAAAAAGAACAAAAACAACTAGTTAGGAACTTTTACATTCTAGTTTTTAGCACGATTTTTAATTTTTAGGCTAATTAGTTAATTTTCGGGTAAATTGACACATCAGTGTCTATGTAGACAGTCGACATCTCTACTCTGGTTCGACATCTACATCAGACCTGATTTCCCACTTAGATTTAAAATTCAAAAATTTAAAATTTTTGTCTTAGCCATATGTATTTTCGGTATTTTGACGTCTACATAGATGCTTAATGTCTGCACTATAGAACAACATCTGCATGGATAATTAATTTGGCAATTAGAATTCAAAATTTTAGATTTTCAAATTCCATCTTTCTATAATTTTGTTTTGTAGTTGGGCCTACTTTGATGTTTGCGTAAACGTTTGACATTTGTGTAGATGTTCGGCGTTTACACCTGTGCTTCAACATCTATTTTGGGGCTTTAGGGATTTTGGTTACTAATCTAAGTTTTATTTTTTCAGGTGCTCACATTTGTCCAAGGCATAATTTTGAAACTACTAATATTTTCCTGCAACACATTTGTCCAAGACATAATTGTTCCCACTAGCATTAGTTCACTTTCTTGTTTTCCTAGATTAGATAGCATTTTATTTGTGGGAATAAAAAGAACCTTTCATGTTTTGTGCACTTGCACATGTGTAGGGTGGACCCACCATTTCACTAATTATCCTCTCCACTAGCCTTTTTGGACCTTGGGTGAAGAGATTGGTGATCAACAACACTTGCTTTTTCTTTTTGTCTAGAGGGCTATTCTTGATTGGGGATTTCATCTTGACTTGATGGTATATTGACTTCTTGGGATGTTTGATCAACTTGGACTTATGGAACATGAAGGAAATTGATTAACAATTGTTGTAAAAAGGTTCTATGATTTAGCAATAAAGTCAAGAAGAAGAAAACATAGGACTATTTTACATCGTTTCAACGATTATCTCCATGGTCACAATAATGAGTTTGATGAGGAGTCTTTGAGAGAATGTGTCTTTCATCAAAGATCAGGTCTGTCGCAATCCATCAATAGGGGTGGTCATATCCCTTTGTCTAATTTTCCTTCTTCACAAATCACTTATTGAGTCTTGGTCCACCTAAGGTAACCTTACATTTCATCACATTTCTCCAATCATTTTTCCTTCGTTCCTTAATCATTGTCATCTCCAATCATTTTCACATTCAATCACTAAGAACTTAGCACGATCAATCAATTTCAATAAATCTCTAATCCAATTAATTTTATCATCCAAATCAATCAATAAAATCAATAAAATCAACCTCATCATAGGGGTAATACCTTGTAAAATTTGTATTTAGACCTTCATCCTTAATCAATCAATCAATCGGCTTTTGTGCGTGGGAAAGAATCTCCCCCAAGTAACTTTGTCTAAACATTGTGGGTTGATCAAAACCCTTATCCTTTGTCTTATTTTTCTTAGGGACATTAGTCTACCCTAAGTAGAAGAGGACTTGAATAATATCATAAGGTCTAAATTTTTACCTAGCTTGGTTGTCACCTTGCTCGTTGTCCACATCGTCAATCCCTCACCTAAATCCTAATCCAAGGACTAAGGTGACATTCTAATCAAACCAATCTCATCCAGAATCAATCCAAATCAAATCAAATCAAAAAATTTCTAAGTCCACTCATCAACCCCCCCCACACATCATTTTCAATCATCCATCAATTCCTTCCTTAAGGTTACCTGTGTATGGTCTTGAATCACCCACAAAAAACAAAAATGGTCGTTGAAGGCAATGTGATGCCTGAGAATAGTCACCACTTCGATCAAGATCCCCAACAAGAAGAACAACTTGTTGATCAACCTAAACTATCCACATGTCCAATCTTTTGTCGCTTATCCTTACAATCAAGACATGATGGAGATATTTCTCAAACATAATCCTAATGGGCTTGTAGCTCATCTCATTACTCATGGGGCATGTCTACCCCCACTATTTGACCGATCTATCCTTGATAGACCTCCAAAAGGTGACCTTGTAGATCAACCTGTCATTGATGTTGTCCTTCATCCACCACCCATGGCATCCACACCAATGGTTTCTCTACCTCCAATTTCCATACCTCAAAGCACGCCCAATATAACCATGTCTCAACCTCCTAGGTCGACTGCCCCTCTTCATAATTCCCTCAATTACATTAACATAATTTTTCCTCCCATTATCACTATACGTGGTTCACATCCTCAAGTCGCATCACAACCTTTTGTTTCCTCATATCAATACATTGGTGGTGGTGGTATTTCATCTTCATCTCATCAAATCCCTTCGCCCAACATAGATCATTATATCCCTCATGTCCAACAACCCGGCATCATAAAATAAATTTAGGACATGAAGGACCTTATCAAGAATATTAAGAATGGGACAAACATGAGACCTTTGGGAGTTGTTGGATATGGTTGTTCATTGTTTTTGCTAGGATATATTGTTGTCATTAATGTCAACATATTCCTGTGATTTATTCTGGTGAGTTTGGGGAGATCTTCTAATTTGGATTTGTAGTTTGGCTATGTCGATCACTGCTTTTTGCAAAATATTGTATTTCCTCCAGTATATTCTGGTGTGATTAGATCTTTGTGTTGAGGTTTTGGGATATTGTTTGGGATGATCTTGTGTATCTTCAATTCATATGGATCGTGATTTGGTGCCCCGCAAGTTATCTTTCTTCATGATAGTTGTTGATTGGTTGTGTTCTTGAGCTTTCTGATGTTGATCAATGAAGATTTGATAAGTGGTGTTGGTGAAACTGTTGGTGATAATTCTAACATGCTTTTTGATGTTTCCTAGTCATGTCCTATTTGTTTTGGTGATCTGCATTGATTGTTGTGCAATTTTTTGCTGGTTTTCATCAATCGGTGATGATTTTCATGTTATGCAGTATTTTTGGTGGTATAGCATGTTGCGATTGATCTTGGCATGATTTTCGATGGATGTGATCATTTGGGAACTTGAATTAGGTCCATTCTATGTAATTTAAATCATTGTATTGGTCCGGTGATTGATCTCTATATCGTGTAATGTAATTTTATGAGTTGAGGGTTGAGGGTTTAGCTGACTTTGTTATCAAGGTTGATGATTTGTATATATAGATGAGATATTCATGTAATTAGTTGGTGTGATTGTGTCTGCATTATCAGAGAGAGGTTTATGTGTGAATAAGAGATTTATCATTCAGTGAAGTACTGAGGTGAGATTGGTGTTGCAAAGTAGAAAATTATGCTTAACCGGAACCGTCATCAGGCATTTGTAGATGTTATCAATATAGTTCATTTCTTTTGGATTGTAGTCTGAATCATATTGTAAGTCAATGAGACTTCCCTGAGGGTTGTAGCCTTTTGGGAAAACATATTTTGAGCAGTGACCTCTAGGCAGTGTGCCTGAATGTATGTGCATTCCCCATTGTAATATTTTCACATACTACTGCAAAGTATCATCTTACTGTGGGTAGGTTCCCACCGTGGTTTTTCCCTTAACCGGGTTTTCCACGTCAAATTCTTGGTGTTGTGTGTTGTGTTGTTAATTTTGTTATATGTTCATTGTTTTAGTTTATCATTTTTGTTTTGGAGTTTAATTTTATGTATTCGATGAAGACTTTTTTTACCCCCCCCCCCCCCTCTCAGTCTTCCGTCTTGATTGTTTCTAGCAATTGGTATCAGAGCTAGATCCTCTAGAAGAAGCTTAATCACTTGAGGAGATCCGGGATGGCAACTCAAGGTATTTTTTTCAAGAAGGACAGTTTGAGGTTTGATGGAAGCAACTATACTGTATGGAAGATTCGGATGGAGGTGCACTTGAAACGTCTTGGAGAGGATTACTGGAAGATTACTAAGAATGTCTATGTTGTTCCTCATAATGGACCATCTACTCTTGATGAGGTTAAGGAAGCAGAATGTAACATCAGAGCGAAGGAAGCATTTCTTAGTGCCCTAACTAATTCTGAAATGACAAATGTTATGGGACTTTAGACCACACATGAGATCTGGGAGAAGCTTGAGATCTTGTATAAAGGTGATAGTCAAGTGAAAATTGCTAAGTTGCAAAGTTTCAAAGGAAAGTATGAGACATTGAAGATGGGAGATGGTGAAAATATACATTCATACATGGCTAAGGTGAATGAACTTGTCCTTGGTATTTGATGTGTCAGTGGAAAGATTGAAGAAGATGAGAGTGTTGCTAAGGAGTTGAGATCTTTCCCTCCTGCTTATAAACATAAGGTTGCTTCTATTAATGAGATCCAGAGTGTGACTATAGTAACAAGAGATGTGTTGGTTGGAAAACTTATTGCATTTGAGCTGAGAAAATTTGGAGAATCGCATGGAAAGTCTGAGACTGCATTTAGAGCATCAGCATCTATATCCGGTAACCATAAATATGATCCTGATGAGTGCAGGATATCCAGATATGAAAAAGAAAGAAGAGAAATAGCAGAGCAAGAAAAATAGCTTGATGAGCTTGAAGCATTGATTGCCCATATATTTCCTAAAGGTGCTAGTAAGTATGATGGAAAGTTGCCCTTGAAATGTTTTTCTTGTAATAAGATAGGACATTTTTCTTCTAGATGCTCAGAGAGAATGGATAAGTATGATAGACATGATAAGTTTGATAAGCATGGTAGGAATGATAGATATGAGAAGCATGAAAAATATGATATGCCTTATAAGTCTAATAGGAAGTTTAGGAACCAAAAGAACTATAATTATGTTGCAGATGAAGGTGTTACTGATTATGAATTAGAGGGAGATGAAGTTGTGTTTATTGTCATTAAAGAAGATAGACGTGTACTTATTGATTCCACTAGTTGTTCTTTTGAGGAGAAATCTTTGGCTACTAAGGTAGAAGAAAAGGGTGAATGGGTGATTGACAGTGGTTTTTCACATTATATGACTGCTGATAAAAGCAAATTTGTAAGCATGGAAAAGTATGATGGTGGAATAGTTAGATTTGGAGATGAAAAATCCTATGTGATCAGTGGGATAGGTTCTATTTCTTTTAATGGTAAGCATAACACTGATGATGTCTTGTATGTTGAAGGTTTGAAGTATAATCTTTTGAGTGTTGGATAGATGGTTGATAAGGGTTATGATCTACAATTCAATAATAGAAAATGCAAGATCTTGAATGCCTCTGATATAGAGATTGCATCTGGGACTAAGACTGAAGGTCATATTTTTCATTTGAATGCTGGTGAGAAAAGTTGTTTGATTGCTAAGATAGATGAGAGTTGGTTGTGCCATAGAATAATGTGTCGTGTAAACTTTGATTCATTGATTAAGATCAGTTCTACACAAGTTGTTAGAGATCTACCTAAGATTGTTAAACCTGTTAATTTGGTATGTAAATAATGTCAGTTGGGTAAGCAAACAAGGATTTCTTTCAAGAGTAAATAGTATACATCTGATGGAATACTAGATCTTGTGTATACTGACCTGTGTGGACCTACAAATGTTAGAAGTGTGCAGGGTGATAGATACTTTATGCTACTAATTGATGATTATTCCAAGATGATGTGGGTTGTCTTTTTGAAGGAAAAATCATAAGCATTTGAGAAATTCATGATATTCAAAGCTAAAGTTGAAACTGAGTCTGAATTGAAGCTGAAGTGTCTGAGATCTGATAGAGGTGAAGAATTTAGTTCCAGTGAGTTTAATTCATTCTATGAGATGCATGGAATCATAAGACAACTATCTGCTCCTAGGACCCCATAGCAGAATGGAGTTTTTGAGAGGAAGAACCCTATTGTTTTGGATGCTGCAAGAACTATGTTGATTGAAGTAAATATTTTGAAGGTCTATTGGAGAGATGCTATTAGCATTGTAGTCTATACATTTAATAGAGTTCATATCAAAGGTGATACCGGTAAGACCCCTTATGAGCTTTGGTTTGGTCATGTTCCTACTAGGAAATACTTCAAAGTTTTTGGTAGCAAATGTTATATCAAGAGAGATGAGGATATTGGAAAGTTTGATACTAGAAGTGATGAAGGTATCTTTTGGGGATATTCTACAAAGAGAAAAGCCTATCGGTGCTATAACAAGAGACTGAGAAAGATAGTTGAGAGTGCAAATTTGAAGGTGGATGAGAACCTTGGGAAGGGGATCAGAGCTTATGATGATGGTCAAGATATTGTTCTAGCTCCTATTCAGCCTGAAGAGCCTAAGTAGAATGATCTGGTAGAGACTGTTAATCTGGATGTTGTTGTTGGTGATGATGTTTAGGAACCTAAGGATTGGGAAAAACATAAGACTCTAACATATGTTAAATTGAATCATTCTAAAAATCAGATTATTGGTGATAAGAATAAAGATGTGATGACTAGAAGAAGGTTAACTGCAAAAGAAATATGTTTAATCTCTAAAGCTGAACCTAAAGATGTTGTTGAAACCTATAAAGATGATAACTGGATAAGAGTCATGGAGGAAGAGTTAGATCAGATTGAAAAGAATAACACTTGGCAACTTGTGCCTAGACCTAAGGATAAAAATGTTATTCATACTAAGTGGATTTTTTGGAAAAAATTGAATGAAGTCAGTGAAGTAGTTAGAAATAAAGCTAGATTGGTCTACAAAGGGTATTCACAATAGAAGGAATTGATTATGAAGAAATTTTTTCTCCAGTTGCCAAAATTGAATCTGTTAGACTGTTACTTGCTTATGTTGCTTATAAAGATTTCAAGGTATATCAGATGGATGTCAAATCTGTATTTTTGAATGGTGATCTAGAGGAAGAGGTTTACATTGAGCAACCTAATGTATTTTCATTGTCAGATGATGGAGACATGGTATGTAACTTGAAGAGAGCACTTTATGGATTGAAACAAGCTCCTAGAGCCTGGTATGCTAGATTAGACAAATACTTGTTAAAATTGTGATTTACTAAAGGTGTTGCTGACAGTAATTTGTACTTTAAGATTGAAAATGATAACATTGTGATTATTGAAGTCTTTGTTGATGACATTATCTTTGGTGGTGATGATGATATGAGTATAAATTTTGTCAGTGATATGCAGGAAGAATTTGAGATGTCTATGATTGGTGAGACAAAGTTTTTCTTAGGTTTGCAAATTGCATAGATAGGAAAAGGTATCTTTATATCTCAAACTAAGTATGTGAAGGATCTGTTGAAGAAGTTTGGACAAGATGATTCCAAACCAGTTCGAACTTCTATGGTGACTGGTTGTAAATTATCCAAAAATGATGAATCTCCTAAAGCTAATCAGAGTTTGTACAAATCTATGGTTGGTGGAGTGTTATATCTTACTTAGACTAGGTCTGACATTATGCATGTTGTGTGTATGGCTTCTAGATATCAAGTTGATCCAAAGGAGAGTCATGTCACTGTTGTTAAGAGGATATTCAAATATCTAAAGGGAACTGTGGATTATGGTTTATGGTATGCGAAGAATGATGATTTCATGTTGTGTGCCTACACTGATGTAGATTGGGCTGGTGATGTTGATGGTTGGAAGAGTACTACCGATGGAGCATTCTTTTTAGGTAAGAAGTTGGTTTCATAGGATAGCAAGTTACAAGATTCAGTATCTTTATCGGCTGTTGAAGTTGAGTACATTGTTGCTACTAGTAATTGAACTTAGATCATTTGGATGAAGCAAATGTTGAAAGATATCAAAGTTATTCATGATGAGCCTACTATTATATACTGTGATAATTCCGATGCTATAAAAATGTCAAAGAATCTAGTGCAACATTCAAAGACTAAGTATATATCAATCAAATATAATTACTTAAGAGAGAAAGTTAGTGAAGAGAAGGTGAAGTTGGAGTATGTATCTACAAAGGATCAAATTGTTGATGTTTTCACTAAGCCTTTGTTTGCAGATACATTTATTTACTTGAGAGATAGGTTAAGCATATCCACCCCTCCTGATGAGAACTAGATGCATTGAGTTGCATCAATTCGGTGAATTTTAGAGCCTTATTCTTTTATCTGGATTGGTGTGTTGGTGCTGCTCCTCTACTAGAGTAGTATATTGATTTGGTTGTGTGTCCCAAGGGGAGAGAGATTCATGTTTCTAATTTGGGAGAGAGTTTGGTTTTTTGTTTTGGAGATCTTTGGCATTGTTGTCAAAGGGGAAGAGAGATCATGTGAAAAACTGTATTATCTATCTTGATCTTAGAGGGAGTTTGTTGGTGATATCTTCTTTCTTTGCATTGATTGTTTTTCACATTCATATGTTGCCATCAATGCCAAACGGGGAGATTTTTGGAGTTGTTTGATATGGTTGTTCATTTTTGTTGCTAGGATATGTTGTCTCATTGATGTCAACATATTCCTATGATTTAGTCTGGTGAGTTTGGGGAGATCTTCTGATTTGGTTTTGTAGTTTGGTTATGCTGATCACTACTTTGTAGAATCTAGTATTTCCTCTAGTGTGATCAGATCTTGTGCTGAGGTTTTGGGATGATCTTGTTTATCTTCATTTTAGATGAATCATGATTTGGTGCCCCACAAGATATTTCTCCGTGACAGTTGTTGATTGTTTGTGTTCTTGAGCTTTCTGATGTTGATCGATGAAGATTTGATAAGTGGTGTTGGTGCAGCTGTTGGTGATGATTCTAACATGATTGTTGGTGTTTTCTAGTTGTGTCCTATTTTTTTTGGTGATCCACATTGATAGTTGTGCAATTTTTTGATGGTTTTCATCAACTGGTGATGATTTTCATGTTATACGATGTTTTTGGTGGTATAGCGTGTTGCGATTGATATTGGCATGATTTTCGGTGGAAGTGATCATTTGGAAATTTTAATTAGGTCCATTCTATGTAATTTAAATCATTATATTAGTCCAGTGATTGATCTTTGTATCGTGTAATGTAATTTTATGAGTTGAGGGTTGAGGGTTTAGCCGACCTTGTTATCAAGGTTGACAATTTGTATATAGATGAGATATTCATGTAATTTAGTTGTGTTGGCAATTGGCACTCATCCAGTGACTTATGATGCTTGATTGATGGTCTAGGGTTGTCATTGATGGCAACTCTTCTTGGTGATTTGATCTGGCAGTCGTGACTCATCATATCTGGAAGCTGGAGTTAACGGATAGGTTGTTAACTAGTAAATAGGGCTATCTCGGTAATGTTTTGGTCCGTAATGATCTCCAATGATTGTGGTGTTTTTGGTGATTGATTTTATGATCTCATTGAATGAGAAGATCCTTAGGAAGCATGTGATTGTAATTTTTTGGTCTGGTGCTATGTTTTGTTCGAGATTGAAGACAACATGTGACTACATGTTACACTTCTTGAAGCCGACTTGAAGGAGA
This sequence comes from Cryptomeria japonica, assembly GCF_030272615.1. Taxonomy (NCBI): domain Eukaryota; kingdom Viridiplantae; phylum Streptophyta; class Pinopsida; order Cupressales; family Cupressaceae; genus Cryptomeria; species Cryptomeria japonica. The sequence continues at coordinate 412,749,221 of NC_081414.1, read as the reverse complement.
TTAATTTTATGTTAAGATCGGATATATAAGATTGATCTGGCAATTGGTTTTTAGTGTAATACTAGTGGGGTGATCTATTTTGGTGTGATTGAGTGCAATTTCATGTGCACATTCGGTTTAGAGATAATTTGGTAGCTGACTGAGACAGAAACAGAGTATTTAGCAGAGCGAAGACAGACAGAGATTTAGTTCTTAATCGAAACTCATTCTTGCATTATCAAATGCTACTTGAGAGTTCATTTCATTGTATTTCCTCATTCTAATCAAATTGTAATTCAGTGAGACTTCCCTGAAGGTTGTAGCCTTCCAGGCAATTGTAATTGAGTAGTGAGCTCTAGGCAGTGAGCCTAAATGCAAGTGCATTCCCCATCTATGTAATATTTATGTACTCTTGGCCATAGTATATGAATATTATGGGTTCCAGCCCCATTGTGGTTTTTCCCTTTCCGGGTTTCCATGTAAAAATTTTGGTGTTGTGGATCTGTGGTTTATTTGTTGCATGTTTATGCTCTTTTCTACCATGCATTGCTAACTGGTGGATAAAGAATAAGTTTATGGATTTGATTTCTGGTAGATCAATGATTCACCCCCCCCCCCCCCCTCAGTGATCCTTGATTCTTACAATTGGTATCAGAGCCTAGTTTCTCTTAGGAAGCTTAACCTCTTGAGCAAGATCCAGGAGATTGATTCGATGGATTCTGGTTTTCACAGACAAGTCAATGTGGCACTTGAGGATCTTGATGAAACTAGAAATGATATTTGTACCCTAAAGAAGAAATTGAATGCTATTGATGAATTTATTAGTGAACTAAAGGATCAAGCAAGTGTCTATAGAGAGAAGAGGAAGGAATTGATGGATAAGTTAAAGGAGAGAAGATTAGATCATGGAACATCAAGACAAATCTGATGAAGTTAACAAGCTTGAGAGAGAAAATGTTGTCTTGAAGAATGAGATGCAATCCATTATGATTCGACACAATCATTGAAGGAAAGAGCTGATGAATGCTTCAGGCTTACCTATGAGACTGATCAGTTGAAGCTTGAGTTGACACAATCAAGGAATAATGGTCAAGAACTTGAAAGACAAATTGTTACCTTGAGGGATGAACTTGCTACTACTAATGAATACAAAGACAAATTCAAATCCAGTTATGCAAGGCTTGATGAGATGTTGGAAAGTTAGAGACATGAAAAGGATATGCAAGGCCTAGGATTTGAGAAAGGTGAATCCTCTGGATCTGGACAAGGCAATGCAAAACTTGATCAAAATAAGAGCAAAATTCCTCTGGTAAGACAACCTAATGCTCATAAATTCAATGGTAGATGCTTTACTTGTAATAAGTTTGGTCATATGGCAAGTCAATGCAGAAGTAGGATGAATAATGGAATGATGAACAGTAACAATATGATGAACAATATGAATAATGTTCCTACCTTTATTGGTCAGTGTTTCATATGCAATAACTTTGGACACAAGTAAAAAATGTGTAGAGCAGTAATTATTAACTTTTAGAAGAAAAAAAAAAAAAGATGATATGCTTGTGGAATGTTTGGACATATCTCTAATCAATGCAGGACAAAACCAAATCAGATGAACTTCAAACCTATGCAAAATAATGTTGTTTGCAGAGAATGCAACAAAATCGGTCACATTGCAAAGTATTGCAGAAGCAAAAACAGTGCTCCAATAGATAAGAAAAAATTAGATGAAAATGGAAAGGCAAAGGTTGATGAGATCGAAGATTAGCATAAGAAGATGTGGGTAAAGAAGGATGAATCTAAGGTAGATAATGGATCTGTACTTGAATTTGATGCAGAATCTTCATCCAATAACTAGGGCTTTTAGCCTTAGGGGGAGGAAAACTCGTACAAATCTTGCATTACCCCTTGATGAGATCTATAATTGATGGATTATAGATGAGAGGAATTGAACTTCAGTTGATATCAAGGATTTAGATGGCTGATTTCAACATCCAGTAGTTAATTAGGGCATCTGGTTGGATATTTAAGGCACATTTATTTCAAAGTGAAATTAGGGTTTGCAAAGTTAAAAGGGAAAATACAAGAGTCATTATTCACTTTGTGAATAGTGTTTTCAAGCTGCAGAACCAGGGCAATCAAGGATTTCAGGCGATCAGTGAGCTAAAAGTGATCCAACAAGTGATCTAGGGCATCCGTCAGTTAGATGAGTTATTTTTCAAAGAGCGTTTCTGAGTTCGGTTTTCTGAAAATTTGAAATGGCATCTTCATCCTCCATTGCTACCCCACTAGTTGTTGAGATCGAGGATAGGACCCGTCCTGTGTTCAAGAAGTACCCCTACAAATCCATAAAGGTTGACCCGATTGGAGTTTTCTCTTCCATTTCACATCAAGTTTTGCATATTGATGATGTGCGAGCCTACATTCACTATCAGATTGAGGAAATCAGCACTGGGGATATCTTGGACCTGTATACCGACAACATCATAGATGAGATTAGCAACCCCAAGCCAGAATTTGCGTAGTTGCAGAGGAAGGGTTTCACTCAATTTGTGAACTTTCTATCGTTCAATGAAAATGAATGGGTGGGGTATGTATTGAGTAGGATCCATGCTGAATTTATATGGCTAGACCAACCTTATAAGATTACTGCAGACACCATTAGGGTAGTAACTTGTTTAAATCAAACTGGTGACAAACCAGGGCTACACAAAGTCACAAACCCTACTGTCAACAAGTTAACCGATGCAGAGTTTGATGGGCATTCAATGAAGATCAAAACAATCAAGGAAGATGATGTCAAGTTTGTTGCGATGGTAATTGGTTACAAAGTGTACCAGTCTATCTGACCGAATTCTGTATCTGGCACTGCCATGCATGCAACCTATCAGATGATCAAAGAAGGTGCTCATTATGATCTATGTAGTGTTTTTTTGGAGGAGTTGATGATAAATTTGAAGAAAATTAAGCAAGAGAAAAAGCATGTATTCAAATTTAGTTCCTTGGTTATCTGTCTAGTGCTTTATTTCATGAATCAAATCCTCGGAACTGGTAGACTATAGTGGCCTTTTGACTGACCGGTGGCCCAACAAATAAAGCAGGGGCTTGACAGACTTGGAGACAAAGATAATCAAAATGTTGCTTTGTGGGCATTCTTCAAGACTTTTTAGGAAAAAATAAAATAGAGAGTCAGAATCCCCAAAGAAACTGTGAAGAGATATGAGGGGACTATCTGCTTTATGGTGAACAAAGATGAATGTCTTATGGAAGTGTTTCAACCCTGGATAGTATGGATAATTCCTATGGGCTATGAGTTTGATGAAACCACTTTGGATGCTTACGCACAACACTTGCTAAATTCTCTGGTAGACACCAAAGAAGAAAGGTTCGAAACTTGCCAAGAGAAATCAATGGAGTTACACAACAAGTTCACCAAACCATCTAGAAAAAGAAAAGTTCCAAAGATTGTGGAGGACATCCTTGTTGAGGAAGGTCACCCTCATGAGAAGGTCAAAGTTGCAAGAGCTGCTAGGGATGTAGTTGAGAAAGGGAAGAAACAAAAGATTGCACCTGCTCCATTCAAGGTGAAGGTAACAGGGTCTTCTCCTGCTCTGGTTAAGACACCTCCTGCTGGATCAAAACCCTCTGGTTCATCTGCAAAGGGTAAATGAGTTATGAGGAAGAAGAAGAAACACCAAAGAGAGTATGTGGCAGTTTCTCCCATGCAATTTGAAACTAAGTCAGATGCAAATATTCCTAAGGCTTCAAAGAAAGGAGAGTTTTCTAGGGTTATCTAGAAACCCCAATCCAGTGCTGAGAAGAAAGAGAAAAAGGAGAAGAAAGAAAGCTTTGATCCTGTATCGGCAAGCAAGCCCAAGCAAGGAAAGAAGAAAATTTGACCTAGATGAGGCTATAGAATCTGGTAAGATGAAGATCTCCAAAACAAAGTATCATATTTTTCCTCCACTGTCTATTCAAGAATTAATTGATGAAATTATTAAAGATGAAAACTTGAAGAACATTTATGTATATTATAAGAATATGGATGATAAGGATAAGAGGCAGATTAGGGAAGCTGTAATTTTGTGCATGGATGTATTTAGTAAAGCATTGATTGAATTAGAAAAATATGTTCCAAAAGATATGTACAGTTTAGTTGATGCTAGGAGAAAATATGCTAGCAAAATGGATAGAGAAATAAAGGAGTGAACTGGTCAATCAGTGCACCAGTATCACTATTGAGGAAATTGACAGATTGATTTTGTTAGATAATAAAAAGGAATTTAGGAGCAAGCATAGAGTAAACATCCTGATGGTTGGAAGAGTTGAAGAAATAAGGAGAGAAACCAGTGCAATCTGGAAGAAGTTTCTCACTAAGAACCGGCTAGTTGAAACTATTTCACAAGATGAAGCCACTCAGTTAGGAAATCTACCAGTAAATGATGTAAATAAGGAGGAGAAAACTAAAGATATTGCAGAGTAACAAGTTTTTGATTTTGTTGAAGTTGAGCCTATTGAGGTGAATGATAAATTAGCTGAGGCAGAGGTTGGTGCACCAAGTGGTGAAACCAATGCACAAGAGGCACCTAAAGAAGACAAATCCGGATAGGTTGAGGTTGAGGAAAAGGTAGAAGTAGAACAAGAAAAACCGAATAAAGGAAAGAGTAAGGCAATGGAAACTTTGATTCTTATGACAATTGACACATCAAAAATTCAAAGCCAAGCGAGTTTTCCACAGTTTAATATAAGTTTTGGCAAACCTTTCAATCAGATTTATCTGGCAGAGAGAATGATTGTTGTTTCTCTCCAAGTGCAAGCCAGTCGGGAGTTAGCATAATTAGAATTAGAAGAGAAGAAACTTATTGAGAAATCAGTTAAATTTTTGGAACAGGTGGTACTAGAACTACAACTTGATGCTAATTATAGTTCATCTGGTAAGCTTTAGAATTTAATAGATCAAATATCCACCCAGTTTGATTCTTTGACCAAGGCATCAGCTAGGCAGGCTATGGAGAAATTTAAAGATGCCAAAGTTCAAACATTTTTGCAAATGATTATTAATGATAAAGCTCAACTTGAAAAGGAACTAAAACTAATTGATCAGGCCCTAACGGAAGGTGGTAAAATTTATAAGTCTTGTCTAGTTTTGACCAATTTTACTACTAAGAAAGATAAGAAGATAAACAATTGTAAAGGATAGTTAGCTCAAATTTCTCAAGCTTATAGTCCTGCAACTAACTTAATCGGTAGTATTGAAGGCCAAATTTTGACTATTATGGAGAAAATTAGGAATTTTGAGAAGGAGAAGGAGAGAATGATTAGGCGGATAGGTGAACTCTGGAACCTAATTGGTCCTCGGTTAGACACCTTAGTGTATCATAAGATGGACTGCATTCAAAACATGTCTCAGGAGATGCCAACTAAGATTGCAGTTATAGAGTTTCATGCTTATGTTTTCAATGGTTTTGTTTTAATTTTGGAGAAATTGTGAGCAGGATGGAACACATATCTTGGGTTTCTTAAGATGTCATATGCAGATATACTTAAGCATGTATAGATTTGGTCATCTGATGTGTGTGTATATATGTACAAAACATTTTGTTTCACACCCTATCTTTGGCATTGCTTTCAAAGGGAGAGAGATGAGGTGAAAAATGTACATGCTAATTGTATGTATATAGTGTATAGTATGGTGATGCAAATTTTTGGATTGTTGATCTAAGGGGGAGTCTTAGAATTCTTTCATTATTGATTCGGTGTGTAGGTTTCACAGGCTTCTACACTTTGTCATTTTTTATAAGTGTTGCCACCAATGCCAAAGGGGGAGATTGTTGGCAATTGACACTCATCTGGTGACTTTTGATGCTTGATTTATGGTCTAGGGTTGTCATTGATAGAAATTCTTCTTGGCAATTCGATCTAGCAGTCATGACTCATCGTATCTAGAAGCTGGAGTTAACCAGTAGACTATTAATTGGTAAAACAGGGTTATCTCGGTAATATTTTTGGTCCAGAATGATCTTTGATGATTGTGGTGTTTTTGGTGATTGATTTTATGATCTCAGTGAATAGGAAGATCCTTAGGAAGCATGTGATTATAATTTGTTATCACTGTTTAAAAAGAAGGGGTTTGCCTTTCCCATGAGTTGGCTAAAATTTTGAATTTTTGAATTAATCCTGCTTTCGGTTGGTTCGGCTCTCTGTTAGGTCTTAGGGCTTTTAGGGTTTTAATTTCAAAATTCTCCTTTTGCTTTGCAAAATATTGAAAACCCCTGGTTTGTAATTCCTCGTTACTTTATCCACTTAAGTGATGGGTCTCGGATTCATGAAAAGTGTTCCCCCTTGTCTTTTTCCTAGGCGGTCATGTGAACTAATCGCAAAAAATTTAGGCCTTATGTATATTCCTCCTAAAGTTATCGGACCCAGTAAGTAATGTACATCTCACGGATGGATCTATGGCTTTCGCTATTTCGCTAGGCAAAGTTGCGGGTGGTTTAAAACCAGCAAAGTTGCGAAAATGACATGGCATGCCAAGTGAATGGCTAGCTAGTCAAGGAGGCGAGTAGAATGGCGGCACACGGCATAAGCTACAACAATCAGCAAATCGAGATTAAAGGTTAAGAGGCGGGTCCCAGAGGAGAGTCAGGTCGTAAGATAGGGGATGACCTAGCAGATACAAGTGTTAAGAATTAATCGGAGTCTAATGCTTTCTCTCGGCAAATGAAGAACCGACATGTCCGCTATGAAGGTGACTGGACGCCAGGTGTTCAAAGTTGAGTAGGAGGGCCCACCTCTCCTGGAGTCTATTCAGATGGTTAATTGCCGAGCAACTAGAAAATGATCTAATGGCCCACGTGATTTCGCAAGGGTAAGATACTCATGCTTTATACCCTGCGAAATAGCGAAAGTAAAGGAGGACCATCCATGTGTCATGATAGATGGTAACGTGTCCATGGACACATGTTTTTAAAAGAAGTCGTGGGCCCGCCAAGGTGGAACCAGCGGTATAAAAGGAAGGCACGCGGCCGACGTTGGGTTGAACGCGAAAGGTTTTTTAAAGCCAGTGGTCGAGTGCCACGTGGTAGCACGTAGTCAATAAAGAAGCGGGACCTAGTGCAGAGCCAAGGCTGTTAGTGTAACGGCCGATCAAGTTTCTTTTGATCAGACGGTTCGCGCTATTTTGCAAGACAAAATGGTTCGTGGTTTAAGACCAGCGAAATGGCGAAATGATGTGGCATTCCAAGCGGATGGTCCGGCTAGTCCTGAAGGCGAGTAAGATGATGGCATGTGGCAGAAAATGCAACAGTCAGCGAGGTGGGTCAGAGAGTTTCAAAGAAGGTTGGTCCCAGAAAAGAAAGATACAGCGGGATAAAGGTATTCTGACAGAAACAGGTGGTGAAAATAGAGAGGAACTTGATATTTTTCTCTCGGCAAATCAAAGATTGACATGTCATCTTGAAAGATGACTAGATGCCAAGTGTTCGGAGTTAAGTCAGAGGGCCCATGTTCGCAGGTAAACGTTTAGAGTGTAAAGATTGATCAACTCTCATTTGATCGGATGGCCCACGTTATTTCGCGAAGGTGAAGTGCTCGTGTTTTAACCCCTGCGAAATGGCAAAAAGGTTTTTCGTTCCCAAAGGCAAAGAGAACATGAAGTGTAAAAGATGATCAAGTATGGTTTGATCTAATGGCTGGGGCTATTTCATGCTTGTAAGATTCCTGAAGGATATGCTCAGTGAAATGGCAAAAGTAAAGGAGATTCATCTCGATGCCAAGCTAAACGGTGATGTGTACACGAGCACATGGCTTCCATAGAGATTGAAGGTGCCAAGGTGGAACCGGTAGTTTCAAAAGGGGGTATAATATGCGGCTGACTCAGATTTAAACTTAATAAGTTTCCTGGGGCAAATGGTTAGGTGCCATGTGGTATCTGGTAACCAGAGGAGGAGCAGAGTAGGCAAGTTAGTATAAGAGTCTTCACTTAAAGGACAATCAAGTATGGTTTGATTTGATGATTGGCGTTGTTTCGCAGCCTAAAGTTGAATGCAAATTAAGCTATGTGAAATAGCGAAAACCCATTAGCTGTCAGGTGAAGGTGCGGTTAGTGAAAAGCTAATTGTCCAGGTAAAGGTTAAAGGTCGTGCAGTTTGGGTCCCATCCGATGCCTGGCGTAGTTTCGCGAAGGTAAAAGTGCTCACTAGATAACACTCGCAAAATGGCGAAATGAAATAAGGCTCAGTGAAAAGGGTAGAAGTACTAAGCTAGTGTAAAGACTGATCAACTCTCATTTGATCAGACAGCCGGCATTATTTCGCGAAGTAAAGTTGCCAAGAAATTAAGTTTTACAAAATAGAGAAAAGAGAAAATGCATGGGCGTTGTGACCCATTGGGGTGAAAATTTTGAATTCTTTCATGAATTCAATTCTGAAGGGACGACCAAGCATGTGGAATCAATGTCAGAGTTAAGAGCCCAGCCACCATATATGATCTCGTATCAGTTAAATTGAGATATCATTCTAAAGAGCACTTGTAAAGAAGCAATTGCAGAGCGGACTTCTTCACTTGCAGAGTTAATTCCTTTGAGTACAAGCAGGTTTCTTTATACTCTTGTTCAGCCATCATTTTTTAATTGTGTATGTTTTACTGAGGTTTTAATTTGTCATAGAACAATTGAACGAGATTGTTGAATCACTTGCTTAATTTTCTAAAAGAGATGGCACCTAAAAAGGAGTTCTCAGGAAAAGTCAATTATCACGAGAGGGCCATTTGTGATGATTTCCTTGAACAGTTGACGTTGTCAACTAATGTGGCTTCCAAAATGAAAGAATTGGTGCCAAGAGCTTCTCGCCTGAAAATGGGAGAGGGTTTATATGACTAGGGGAATTTGTTAAGAGACTCTCAAGTAGGGATGTCTAGGTTGGGATTATTCAAGGTTGGGTTCAGTATGAGAAATTCTCCAGCCCCTCAGAATAGTATATGGGAATTGGATGTTGGAAAGTTGGTGGTTCTCGGGGTTTTCTTTGATGCAGATCTTCTAACTCAGATTGCACATAGCTATGACCCAACTTCGAGAAGTGTTAAGGATATCAGTGGGAAGACCCTCATTGAAATTAACAATGAGGAATTTAGGAATGCCTTTGGGTTAAGTTAATACACTAATTTTCTGGAGCCTATTGATTTTAAATCACTAGCTCAAGTGTATAGTGTGCAAAGAAATAACCTAAGAAATGGGCCTCTCAAAGAATTCTTTTTGAAGATAGGCGAGTTGACTGTTGTGGGACCTAATTTTGAAGAGCCATTTTCTCTAAATTTGTTTACCCTTAGGGCTAAAGGATTATACTAGTCACTCTTCCAAATCCTAGGGGAAGATGCTGAAGCAAGTATGCCTACTCACTACATGTTGATGGTTGCTCAGATTTTGAATCCTTTTGTGGCAATAACCTTTGATTATGCTTCTTTTATAATGGATGCTATACATAATGGATTGATAGGGATCAGGAACAAGAAAGTAGATAGGCCCTTCAGGTGGTACTCCCTTCTTATGCATTTGTTTTTATTCAAAGGTGGTGACTATTTTGCAAGTGGGATGGACCTTGTAAAAGAGAAGGATGGAGAAAAGATGCCAATGCAATTATGGAGCATAGTTCTGTCATGGGACAGAGAAGATGCAAGCTTTCTAAGGTTTGATAAATATTTTGCATCAAAAATTAGAGCCCTTATTTGTTTGGAAAACCCAAGAGTCCCTAAGGTGCTTTTGGAATTCATTAGGCCACAAGAGTTTGCAGAGGACATAAAAATTGTCCACAATTGGGGTGATATTTACCTATACCCTGTTTCCATAGTTTTCAGAATATATGGTTTCACAGGTACCCCATTTTTGTTACCTTATTAGGTCCCTCTTAAAGTGGGAATTGCAGAGATACTTAGGCAGATTGGTGTTGTGCAAGAGGCAGAATTGACAGGTAGAGGTAAAGGGACAATTTTCCCTACAATTACTGTGGCACACCAATTTGTGATAACCAAAGGAGGTTGGAAATGTTTTGGAGATTTCCTCCAGCCATATCATTTATCAACTGCAGTCTCTCGGTGTGCTGACCCCGAAGATTTATTCAATGGTATGTTTAGGAAGAGGGTTGTATGCAAACCTAAACCCCATCAATTTCAGTTCCCTGAAGACCTCATCAGGAATGAATTTGATTTAGATGAACAAGAGCTAAGAAAGGAAAAGTGGGTAGCCTATAAGAAGGCCTTAGACTTGGTGCACCAACTCAACATAAGCTATGACCCTTTGTCTAGCTTTCACCCCTTCATAGAGAAGATGAAGTTTTTGATTCTTAGTTTTGAGGAGGTGATGCAAACACTAAAAGAAAGGAGGGAGGTTGTAATCAAGAATAACCCTGAGAAAGCAAGATTGATTTTGAATAGGTTTGCATCTACTAGGCCGATCCCTCTGGGTAATTATATGCTACATAAGAAGTCTAATTATAGTGTACTTATGCCTGCTTCAGGGGAGCCCTCTGCCTCTAAAGGTAAAAGGAAGATACACGATGTCATTGACATCCCTAGTAGCCCAAAGAAACAAAGAGTGGGAAAAGAGATACAACCTGAAGAATCTTTGTATTCCCCATCTCAATCACCTGTCCACATAGGAGATGAATAGGCAGCAGCTAAGCAACTATTGCAATTAGGCAGTTTAGGGGAAATTGCCTACACCTATGATGAAGTAGAAGAAGGAATGCCAGAAGAGCCCTTAGCTGCTGAAATGAATGTCACCACTAGTGAATTCAAAGGCCAAGAATGGGATCCTGAGATCAAGCGAGCCAGTGAAGATTTCTTGGCTGATGACAAGTTCATCACATCAGAAGCATTCATGCAATTTCTGTGGAAGCAGAGCATTGATAAATACAATGCAAGGTGTGAGAAAAGGAAGGGTGAGCAGCCTCATAAAGACCCAGCTACAATTGAGGAAGAAATAAAGCAAGAAATGGTTGAAGAATTTAAGACCATCACTCCTTAGCAAGGAAGAGACATGGTGGCGCAGGCTGGGGTGCTCATTCTCCCCGAATGGGATATAGCAGATGCTCTAGTCCTTGAAATAGTAAGAAAGGAGACTAAACCTATGGAGGGAGTCACTTTCAATAAAGACAATGCTGCATTAGTTATGTGGTCTTTGAAAAGAGATGAAAATAAGAAGAAAAAGGACACCTCAATGTCAAGTTATCTTGGGGGGATGATGGTGAAGAGGGTGCAGACTACTGGGGTAGTGGAAGCTGCTAGCACTGTACTAGAAACTACAAAATTTAGTGTTGCAGTAGCAGAAAGGGAAGCTAAGGAAAAGGTAGATCTCCAGGTTAAATTGGAGACAGTTTTAAAAGCTTACACTAATTCTCAAGAAGAGGTAAGGAACAGAGACATCATCATTGCTAAATTGCAGAAGCAACTAGCAGGATAGTATCATCAAGGTGAACCCTCAACATTGATGATCTCCTCTTCTCCTGTTAGACCTCCACCTACCAGCCCTATCATTGAGTTCCCACCATCTCCAGCACCTTCTAGCTCCCAAATGATTGAGATTACTCCTCAAGAGTTAGAGAATCTAAAACATGCCCAAGCCATGTATGCACAGAAGTATGAGGATAGAGTGAAGGCCACTGTCACTAGTTTTGCAGATACCATGAATGCCTCATTGCTATACAATAATGTACGTAAAATTTTGGAAATATGGAATGAGCTCAGGGGAGACAAGGCCATATTGACACCTATTTTTGACAAATGGAGGCCTAGGGAGCAAGATTTAGAGTTTATGTGTGTATCTTGTGATGAAGCAAGAGCCAATCCTATCATTAGATCCACTTCTGACATCACTAAAGATTTAGTACAATTAGGAGCAGGGGTGGATAATGTTGATAGGAAAGTTAACTTGTGCAAAAAGGAATATGCTGATCGAGTTTTTGAGTTGCTCCCAGGAGTTTTTGCTAGCCCAGATCAACTGAAGGACAAACAAATGTGGCTTAAGGAGGTAGAAGCCAAACTGTCAGCAAGAATTAAGGGAATTATTGATCTAGATGATGCTTCCTTCTTTGTTGTGACAATACAGGAGATAGAGAAAATTAAGGCACATTATGGTTTTCTCAATTCAAAAGTCAACAAAATGAGAAACTCCTAGAAAAGGTTGACCAAGGCTAAGACTAAAGTGATTAATTTCTTGTGGCCGACCGATGATGTGTATGATGAGTGGACAACAAAATATGCCACCCATGATTCGGAATAGTTAGAGAGCGCCCCTAAAAAGGTAGAAGAAGTTACAACCAAACAGCCTGTTGAAGAAGCTGCAGAGGCCGAAAAGAACTTGTAATTGCTTTTGTGAAAGGCTTGTAATTTCTTTGTTTTGGAAAAAATGATTGTAACAAACTCTCCTCGAAAAGTCCAAAGCTTTGTGCATCCATGTTATTATAAATGGATACCAGAACTAGAGAGAGAGGGATCGCAAAGAATTGTAAGAAAACACTATAGAAATTTATCTGAGCTTTTCTGAGTCTAATGGGGAATATTCAAAAGCTTCTTGTAATACTTTTCTAAAGATAATATCAATATACAGACCATCGGTTTTGAGTAAAGCTTTGTGTCGTCTTCAAATGTGTTTACAATTTGTTTACTATTTTCATTCTGAATAATCTAGGGTTATTTTGTTTGAATGGGGTAGCAAGGCTATTTTTAGTAGATGTGCTCGCTCGCTTTTCTTTTTAGGAGGGAAATTAAAGATGCAGGGATCACTCTTACTAGTAAATTCTTTGGAAGGAACTTTGAATCTTGATGACCATAGTTTAACTTGATATGCAAAAATTCTTATAAATGTTAGGCATATATAAGGATTAATAGAAGCCGAGCCAATGGGATGCATAAAGATATTTTGTTTGGGGAATATTATCTGAGTTTAGATGACTCTGTGACCTTGGATAAGGCACTGGTATTGATTGAAGTTGTTCATTGCATGTTTTGTTGATCGAAATACTGAATATGAGTATAATTTTCATTCCTTTGTTTCAGTTAGTTTCAAGGTGAATAGATCCATTGGTTTCCTGGACTGGTTTGATGTGGATTTATCTTTTGAAAGTGTGAATTCAGTTCACAAAGGTATACCCGCTTTGACTCTGAGTAAGTCCAAAGTGTAGAAGGTTAAATCAAACCTTGCCATATGTTGTCCTAAGAGTTTCCTTCCCCTTAACATCCCTCTTGCATAGAGTTTGATCATCTTATTATAAGGATGTTGAAGCGAGTCAGATTTTGAAGACAACATAATCTTTTGGTCTGGTGCTATGTTTTGTTCGAGATTGAAGCTGGCATGTGACTACACTTTACACTTCTTGAAGCCAACTTGAAGGAGATTACTTTTATGTTAAGACCGGATATATAAGATTGATTTGGCGATTGGTTTTCGGTGTAATACTAGTGTGGTGATCCATTTTGGTACGATTGAGCATAGTTTCATGTGTGTATTTGGTTTACAGATAATCCGATAGCTGATTGAGACAAAAACAGAGTATTTAGCAGAGCGAAGACAGTGAGAGATTTAGTACTTAACTGAAACTCATTCTTACATTATCATATGCTACTTGAGAGTTCATTTCATTGTAATCAAATTGTAATTTAGTGCAACTTCCTTGAAGGTTGTAGCCTTTTGAGCAATTATAATTGAGCAGTGAGCCTGAATGCAAGTGCATTCCCCATCTATTTAATGTTTATATACTCCTAGCCATAGTATATGAATATTGTGGGTTCCATTCCCACCGTGGTTTTTCTCTTTCTAGGTTTCCACATAAAAATTCTGGTGTTGTGGATTTGTGGTTTATTTGTTGCATGTTTATGCTCTTTTCTATTATGCATTGCTAACCGGTGGATAAAGAATAAGTTTGTGGATTTGATTTTTGATAGATCATTGATTTACCCCCCCCCCCCCCATCTCAGTGATCCTTGATTCTAACAAGTTGTTGTGATTGTGTCTACATTATTAGAGAGAGGCGTATGTGTGAACAAGAGATTTATCATTCAGTGAAGTGTTGAGGTGAAATTGGAGTTGTAGGGAAGACAATTGTGCTTAACCAGAACTATCATCAGGCATTTGTAGATGTTATCATTGTAGTTTATTTCTTTCGGATTGTAGTTTGAATCATATTCTTAGTCAGTGAGACTTCCCTGACGGTTGTAGCCTTCTCGGAAAACATCTTTTGAGCAATGAGCTCTAAGCATTGTGCCTGCATGCATGTGCATTCCCTACTGTAATATTTTCAAATACTACTGCAGAGTATCATCTTAGTGTGGGTAGGTTCTCACCGTGGTTTTTCCCTTAAGCATGTTTTCCACGTCAAAATATTGGTGTTGTGTGTTGTGTTGTTAATTTTCTTATCTGTTCATTGCTGCAATTTATCAGTTTTGTTTTGGAGTTTAATTTTATGTATATGGTGAAGACTGATTCATGTCCCCCCTCTCAATCTTCCATCTTGATTGCTGCTAACAAGACCCTACACATTTGAGAAAATATTTCCTTGTCCCTACGATCCTTCTATTTCAATCGCACCCTACCCACCTGGGTTTGAAATGCCTAAATTTGAAAAATACAAAGGAAAGGGTGATCCTAGACCATGCTCATGAATTTTACATCTTGTGTCAAGAGGTCTCCTATGGTGATATCTACCTTAGAAAAAAAAATTCTGAAGAGTCTTAGTGGGGATGCTCTCACTTGGTTTTCTACCTTACCCCATGGCTCCATCAAGTCTTTTCTAGACTTAGCAGAAAAGTTTGTGTCCCACTATGCTTATAATATTGAGAATGATGCTTCTATGATGGACTTTTGCAACACAAAGAAGAGGATCGGAGAAACTTTTGCCAACTTCCTCCAAAGGTGGTGACATCTCATCAAGAAATTCTCGTGGGACAATACCAAAACCACACCAAGTTGAGTTATTCCAATGAAATTTGTTACCTAAGTTATCTAAACCTTTGACTTGTCAATGCTTGAGTACCTTTGATGAAATATCCAAGAAAGATCTAGCCTTGGAACATGTCCTTTTGGAAGAAGGAACACTAAAGCATTATAAAATAACTAACCAAGGTTCCTCTTACAGTGACAAGCCAAAATTTTGGTCTAAGAATAAGAATGTGGTCAATGATGGAGTCACCGATGCCAAGCGTGTCCAAACTATTGCTGCCCCATCCAAACCCAACACCACTAGCAACTTCTTCAATAGTCAATCCAACCCTTGCAATTAATTAAATTGCCACAATCAATTGTAACCTTGCAGTAATACCTTCGTCCAAGGTCGACCTCCTCGTTCCAACAATCAGTCCCAACATGAGTACACTCTGCTTGTTGAACCCATTGAGGTCATCTTCCGGAAGTTAGTCAAGGAAGGTGTGGTTGTCTTTCTGATAACAAACCCTTTTGATCCCAATCAACCTAAACCCTGATGGTATAATAAATTGAATATTGTGATTACAATCATGTCAATGGTCATGACACAAGCAAGTGTATGAAGCTCAAGAACTAGATTCAAGACCTTATTCACAAGGGTGACATTGAGCTTGATATTGCCAAACCTAGTAACTCAAATGATAAACTTAAAATCTACCAGGACCCTTTTCCTAAGCATGGTAAGGACAAGGCCTCATCATCTCACATCATCAATTATGACTACACCTATTATGTGTCTAACTTTGACTCCTTGGTAGACCACATAGAACTTGTCGACACCCACATTAACACCATCATAGTCAAAGCAGTTGATCCCTCTCCCACCACTCATAGACCCAAAATCACTATCCAATGTGCTCCTCCTCCACATGTTTCAAATTGACCCTCCCAAGCGAAAATAGGCATTCAATTTATCACACCTTCAAATTCTTTGAATGACTGCAATGTTATCACATGTAGAGGAAGAGTGATTGTCCAAGGAATTCCCGCAACCCCCCATGCCATCCACTCGTCGATATGATATACTTGATCATCTCGGGAAAACACCTGCATAGATCTCCATCCTTGAGCTCCTCAAAACATCCCCCATTGACAAAGAGATCCTTAAGAAATCCCTCCTAGAGTCCCGTGTCCTTGACAATATCAATGCAACTGTAGCGTCGTAAATTGTACGCACTTGCTAGGGTGGTACAATTTCACACCTAGTTTAGCACCCGCCTTGGCGCATTTTGCATTTTGCATTGCATTTCCCCTTTAGCACTTAATTAATCAAATTAATTAGGTCTAAGGTTCTATTTCATCATCTTCCACATCATAAAGTCGGGCCCTTTCATTAAAGTGTGCCCCTTTCATTTTATTCTTCCAATACATCATTTAATCAAAAACCCTAATTAGGTCCTATTTTGAACTTGGGGGCTTGATTTCGGGGGTCAAAACATCTCGAAATCACCTGTAACTTCGGGATTCTCTCTAAAATCATCATATCCAACGGCCCTAAAAATTTGGTGAAAAGTTGTCAGGACCATGGCGCCCGGAGTGCACATGGTCCCGGACATTTTTCCCGAAATTTTAGGAGCGCGATCCAATCATAAAATAAAGCTTAACCCCAAGAAATTGGCGGAAGATTCAATCTCTAGGTTGGCCAAAAGTTGAAATTAAGACCTAGGGTTTCATATATAAGAGCTCTCTTTCTTCATTGGAAAGGATCCAGAATTTTGGTTTTCAAGGACTTCTATGCAGCGAAAGAGCAGATCTTTGAAGACTTCAACAACATTCAACATCCATCCATCAAGCATCTATCAATTTCATTCATCCATTTAGGGCTTTGAAGGCATTGAAGAACAATAAGGGATCACCAACTGAAGATTGGCTTGTACCCCTCCCTTGGGGTTGGGTATGATTTCATGTTGTTTTCATGTCTTTGCATAAGCTTCATTATATCATTTGTATTCATGCTTTAGATCACTTTTCATCTTGATTTGGAGCATTTACATTATCATTTGCAAGCAATTAGGGTTTACTTTCTAGGTTGCTCTAGTTTGCTTACTTGCATTTTAGGATCTTGCACACACACAAGGTCTGCACACACATTACTTTTACAATACAACTTGGCTATTCGTGGAGGTGGAAATCACCAAAGCGGGGGTTTGACTAAGGCAAAACCCTATATAGCCGCCCACCACACCTTTTCAGATATAAGTGCAGGTTTCGGAATTCGGACGACGCCGCAAGTTGCAGATCCGACGGAAGCAGACTGAGACGGAACTTCACACCAAATTTCAGAGAAAAAGACCAGGACAGGGGCGTGGGGCGCCCTAGTCCTGCCAAGATAGGGGCATTGGGCGCCCTGGTCCCTGGGACAGGGGCGCTGGGCGCCCTGGTCCTCCTGACAGACAGCATTTTCAGCATTTTTGACAGCTTTTCAGGTTGCAAAACAGCAGTTTCCGGAGCAGTTTCAGGGGCAGAATCAGGACAGTGGCGCCCACGCCCCCGTCCCGAACATTTTCATTCATATTTTAACACCGGGTACGCATTTACATTCTTGTCTTGTCCTTTTGTTTACAACTTTCCATTGTTTAAGTTCAATTCTGCAATCTTGTTATTAGTTCATACTTGCACTTTGGGGTTAGGGATTGAACTTGCATCATTCTATCTATCATTTGCAACAAAGGAATAGAAATCCTAATAGGTAGCCCATGGCTCTCTCTTCCACAAAAGAAGTAGCCAATTGTGTGATACCTCTAGGCTCTTTCGTATTCCACAAATGTGTGATTGAAAGTGAGATTAGGGCATGTTTGCTTAGTGTCACTTTTTCCCCCACACAGCAACCCAAGTTTAGGACCTCATTGGCAACCTTACTATGTAGCACCACCTTATTTTCACATCCAAGGACACACCTGCTAATGACCCATCTCACAATAATCCTCTCCACATTGAAGCTATTTTCCAAATGCACAAAATTAAAAGGGTCCTTATAGATGGTGGGTCTGGTTTGAACCTTTCTATATACAAGTTAATTAAGTAGCTGAGAATCTCTAAATACTTGGTTGATCCATCTCGAAAGGTCACAATAAAATCATATGATGATGCAGAAAGGGTTTCAAAAGGTATAATCACATTACCTCTTCAAGTGGGTCCTACAATTGTGGAGACAACATGTCACATCTTGGACCTTGACCTCCCATATAACATCCTTCTTGGTCATCCATGGATCCATTCTACTCAATTTGTTCCATCCACCTACCATCAATGCCTCAAATTCCCTTTCAATGGTGGAGAAATTATCATCCACACTAACCCACAACCCTTCCAATATTGCAAACTCCTTGAAGGGAAGCACCCCTACAATTTCCCGCTTAACTTGCATGCTCCACCTCCCCCATTCGATCCCTCAAATGTCACTTCTACTTCATCCCAATCCAAGTCCAAAGTCAAGATCATTGATAATGGTTCTAGAGAGTATACCCTTCAAAATTCTCTCTATGTGGGTCAACTTCCACCTTCTCCCAAGACATATGAAAACCTAAAAGTAATTAAGAAACAAAACAAACCTACCATAAAGTGAAAGAAAACCACCTTCCTACAGTGGGGCCCACTTGATGAAGAAATCTTGGAAACTGACGTCACCTCTTGGTTATATCAAGAAGAAGATGAAGAACCAGTAGACATCCCCAACAAGATGTATCCAAAGGCATCTGCTATGGTAGATAAGATGGGTTACAAAGGACATGGTCATGAACTAGAAGAAAAAGGCAGTAAAGAACCCATCTCCCCGAATTCCTACAAGTACAATAGGGGCTTGTGTTACTCTCCTATACCTAAGATCACTGTCACTGGTGCCCAACCAGATCCTCCTATTGAAGTTGAAGACTCGAATGAAGAGGAATTCCATTAAATGCCTTTTAAATACCTTGACGATGTATTTGGTGATGCCTACATAAACACCATCACCCCTGTCACCCCTCTCAACCCAGCTGAGCTTAAACTTGTGCAACCACAACTTATTGACTGGGGCCAATGAGGACAACCTACCTTGGACATCTATGCCAATGACGATGCCCTCTTCGCATTGCTTAACATGCAAGATTTGGACAACCACACTTCTATCAATGGGATTGAACTTCATCCATAAGCTTACTTTGGTAGTCAGTTCAACTCCCTCAGTTGCAAAAATGAGAATAAAAAGAATAATCATAAGTCCCCTAGTGAAAACCTCTTTGAGTCACCTTCAGACACAAAAAAGTAAACTTTTAGTGAAAACCCGGATCAGGTGCTAGAAGATGAGGGGTTTGACCTCCCTACCATTCTTTTCCCACATCAGGAAAAATCCCCTCTACTCATTGAGGAGACAGACATAATCAATTTGGGTGCAGAAGATATTCCAAAGAATGTGTTCATAGCCAAGTCCCTAACAGATCAAGAAAGACAGAACTTCATGAGCTTTTTAGACGAGACAAAGATTAATTTCGTTTGGTCATATGTTGATATGCTAGGCCTTGATCCCAACTTGGTAGTACATAATCTTGTTGTCCACCTGGATGCCAAACCAATTAAAGAGAAGCTACACAAGATGCATCCTCAGATTGCTCTCCTAGTCAAAGCAGAATTACAAAAGATGTTGGAAGTTGGTTTCATCAAACCCATTGATTATCTAGTATGGGTTTCAAATATTGTACCTATAAGCAAGTCTGTTGGGGGCAAGATTTTTACTGACTTCAGAGACCTCAACAAAGCATGTCTAAAAGATGACTTTTCATTGCCCAACATAGATATGATCATAGATCTCATAGCTAGACATGAGATGCTTTCCTTAATGGATGGTTTTTATTGTTGGAATTTTTTATGTCTATGTTGTGATTGTCATTGATGGACACACACTTGCATTAAGAGCCTCTTTATATGTATGAGTTAGAGCACAACCGGTATTTGTTCCAACCAGTATGTTGTATTATAGTCTTTAGACTAGTGATGTTTTGTCGATTGTGTTTCCTGGTCTGAAGCGGCATGTTGACCCCAAGAGGTTTGTGGATACCAAGCAGTACAAGGGACTAAAGCGGCATAACACATTTTTACCAGTCTTCATTTTTGTCAAACCGGCAACCGGCATTTTGTATGAACCGATGATACTCTATGATGAGTTACCGACCGACGTTTTGTGATGAGTTACCATCCACTGACTATTTGATGGTGCCAACACATTAATGGTGCTTTTTCTGTCATGGTACCAAGTATGTCTAGGTTCATTGAACCTAGGAAATTTTTATGTAATCCTATTGGACTGACATGAAATCGGATTCCTTTATAAGGATATCATGTCTAGGGTTTTAGGTTGTTGATGTGGATATAGTGAAAGTGTGTGTTGTTGCTAGGGTTTAAGGTGATTAAGGAGTTGGAGAGAATATGAATGTGTAGAAGACTCAAGTAATGCTGGAGTGCATTAGGAATGAGCTACCAAGGATCTAACCAAGTAGTCTGTGCTACTAGCTAGATCAAACACTTGTTGATTACTCACATCTTTGACAAGTCTATAGCCCTTAACCGGGTAGGCCCAAAAGCCTTTTATAAATCCTCTAACAAGGTGGTTCACATCTATGGATCTAAAATCCTCTAGCAAGGTAGTCTTTAATCGGACTTAAATCCTAACAGAGACTGAGATTCCTAACAGGATATGTTCTGGTAAAGAACATTGTAAGACCTTAACCGGTCTGGTTCCTATTCTGCAGATAGTTACTTGTGAGTTCCTTCTCACCGTGGTTTTTCCCATTTGGGTTTTCATGTCAAAATCTCTTGTGTTATGGTATTTGTGCTTCTGTGGGTGAATGCATTATTAGCTATTTGGTTTGCATGTTTGTTAACCGGTTTGTCTGCTAAATTGTTTTATCGGTTTACTGTCAGTCTTGCAAAGTGTTTAAGTGCAAAGATTTTTGGCATACTAATTCATTCCCCCCCCTCTTAGTATTCATCAATTGGTATCAAAGCCTACCTTTCTATAAGTTTAACCACTTGGAAAGAGATATGGGGGAATACACTTTGAGGGAACTTATCCACTGGCTCATTCCGTTTGAGCAAGCCTATGATGATCTTATGGTCAAATACAAGGCATCTCAAGAAAAAAGAAGAGAACATGCAGAAAAGCTGATGGAGCTATCTGAAAATAGTTCTTCAGATGAAGCAGACATGGAAGCCCTAATTGCAGAAGTAAATAAGTTGAATGAATCAAACTCCAACCTAAGAAAGGAGTTGGAAGGACTGACTATCCAGATGTGTCAAGAGCTTGAGAATCGGAGGAAAGCTGAAGATCTGGTGAGAGAAAGAGATCATGAGATCTCCAAGTTGAAACAAGAGATCAGTGCCCTAACTGCTCAACTCCATGCAAGCAAAGTGGAAAAGGAAGACATGCAAGGAGAACTAAACATTTCCATCTCTGAGAATGAAAACCTGTTGGAAACAAATGCTGCTATTTCCAAAGAACTCTCTGAGTCAAAGCAAATACTTGCTAAGTTCAACAAGAGCACTGTCAAGCTAGAGAAAAAGCTTGAATCTGCCAAACCGGTCAAGAATACCAATGGACTTGGTTATTCTGGTCATGAGGAAGGTGAGACCTCTGGTACAAATGCTGGAACATCAAAGAAACAACCAGCATCAAAGGATAAAGGTAAGAAAAAGTTTAAACTTGTTTGCTTTAACTGTCTTAAAGAAGGACATACTGCAAATGTGTGTAGGAGTAAGGCTTACAACAATTTTCCTTATTTCCTAAATGATAAGCCTAGATCCTATAGATTTGATGGTAACTGTTATGCATGCAACAAGTATGGGCATAGAGAATCTGAATGCAGGTCTATTATGAATAACACTGGAAGATATCCTCAGAGGACCCAAGGAGTTGGTCCTGAACCTTATGTGAACTAGAATTACAACCAGTTTAATGCCTTCAATCATCAGCAAAGAAGTAGTGGCTATCAAGTGGCAACCGAATGGAGAGAAAATTGTATGGTATGTCATGGTCATGGTCACACTGCTGCAATATGCAGAAGAAAGAATGGAAACATGAACAATGGACCTCGGAGAGCACCTGGATTAGTTTACTATCACTGCAACAAACCGGGTCACATTGCCAGATTCTGTAGATCAAGAAAGGACATATCTAATGATATACTGGTCACTCTGGAAGGAAACATCAATGTTGACACTGTTCAAGCGGACATGAACAAAACCTAGAAGAAGAAACCAGCAGTGTTACAAGAGGAACCAGTTTCTGCACCTAGTGTGGAAATCACAGAACCAGCAAACTATGCTTCAGAAAAGCTTAGGGGGAGCAAACGGCAAAATGTTTCGAACCCCCAATTTACACTGGTAAAAGACCTTAACCGGTATGTGATACCTATCATCTGGTAGAAGACTGGAAATGGTAAAAAGGCAAATTGGGGTTTACGCCCTAATTGAGGAGCATTAATTGCGGTAGGTGAGAAATATAATTAAAAGGATTTTTCAAATCATTTCTCACTATCAGTTTTCAAGTGAAGAAATTTTTTTCAAAGAGCAGAGCGATGAAAAGGCAATTTGAGCTGAGATATTGAGAAATTGAGAAACAGTGAAGGAGATTCAAATTCAAACTACAAATGGTCAAGTGGAGAACACAAAGTGGTGATTCAACAACCGACAGAGTGTGAAGTGAAAGAGAATCGGCAAGCCCTAAATTCATGAGTTTCAAAAGGTATTTCTTGAGTTCTTGAAATTTCTATCATGGTTGCCGCATATCATACCAGTTCTAGTGCATCTGTCGAGTCTGCAAGTTTTATTCAACGAAAGTCCAAGTATAATGCCCTATCACAAGTTCTGGCTAGTGTGATAGTAGAAGAGGGAATTTCTGACTACATAGATTGCAAGATTGAAGACCTAGGGTCTCTAGCCATCCACTCCCAGTTTGGTTTATTTTGTGGCAAGGATAAGAAGATCAAACCGGAGTTTAATAATTTGGAGAAGAAGAAGCTCCACAATGTTGTTTACTTCCTAGAGGATTTCATGAGGATCATATAAGGATCATTCTGAGAAGAGTTCCATCAATGTAATGAGTGAGTCCTTTTTCCATAAGTTTACTCCTTGCATCAATTTTCCAAGTAGCATAGTTATGTGGAGTTAAGAGAGGAAACTTAGAAGAACCCATTGCAGCAAAAAGGAAGGAACACAAGAGCACAAAAGCACAAGAGACACCCCCCCTAAAGTGATGATTTTGGCACTTTATACTTAGTGCGATTACAATGAGCCACTTGCAAAACAAGGCAAAGTGGACTTATGATGCAAATTTTACAACTTCTCAAATGAGATACAAAAGACTTCAATCAATAGTGCAATGAATCTAACTGAGATTCAAGCAAATATACAAGTACCAAGAGAACCAAAAATGGCCAAGATCTGAAAGTACAATTTCTACTTACAATGGCATCAATCTGATAGCATCATGTGAAAGTAGATGAAAAAATATGCACTTTCAAAAAAAACGGCACCTAAAAAGGAGGTTGGATGACCCCAAACGAAGCCTCTGAAGTTGCAAAAACTGGGATTACTTAGGGATAGTCACCAAAAATTGCATTTTCTGAAAAATACGTGCATCAAAATCAAAAAATTCTTTCACCACTGCGGAGAGCACGAAATTCTAGCCCATTTCAAAAAAAATTGCACCCAAAAAGGAGCAAAAATGAGCAAGTTATGGCCATTTGAAGTTGAACTGCAAAATCAAAAATGCAAATGAGAGGGGGTCCAAAAATTTTCAAACCCTGCTGATGTGGCATTGACATCAGCAAGTCATGCGATTAAATTTGACGGCCGTATGACCATCGCAAAAACTTCGCCCTCTGCTGACTGGGCGTCTGTACCGTACGGATGACTCGGTCTGCTGACTGTACAATCCGTATTGTACGGATTTGCTGACTGTACAAGCTGATTTGGCTGCTAACTGTATGTATGGAATCTGCGTGGCACTGTACGGATTGTTTTATCCGCGGGCCAGTGGCCACCTGCCACGTGGCGGGCGCGGTCCTCCGGTTTGTGTCCGCGTGGCGAGTCTACGTGGCAAAGCCGAGAGTCGGTGGTGGCGTCATGCGGAGGCGAGCACCACCAGAGCGGTTGACGGGGGAGCCGGAGCTGCGGGAGACCTTGGGCGGGGAAACCGCCGGCAGGGAGTAGATTACCGGCGCCAGAGGCCGCGGCGGGCGCCGGAGACGGGCGGAGCAGGGAGGTCGCGGCACTGGGCCCTGCGGCAGCGTGTGGAGCAAGGACGGCAGCGATGGCGCGTCGGACGACAGACAGGTACACTGCGCACAGACCTGCAGAAAAGGTATGGCGAGCACGGGGGGGGTCTGCGGACCCCCCAAAAAAAACTTTTTGATTTTTTTTTGATATTTTTTTTTTTGATCGAAAATTTTATTTTTTTTTTTTTCAATTTTATTTTTTATTTTTTCGATTTTTGAAAAAAAATTTCAGAAAAGGAACAATTTTTTTTTTCGAAAAAAAATAATTATATTTCGAAAATCCGTACGAATAGGGAAAAAATGGAGAAAATTTTTTTCTCACCAAAATAGGCCAACTTTATAACCAAAATTCATGGAAAGGGCCTTCCGGACGCAATGGCGGGGTCGGATCTGGTCTAGGATGCCTCCAAATGATGATGCTCCTCAGATCTGCCTCTTAACGTCGCAATAATGCCTCTTCAAGACAAATCAATGAAGCCCCAATGGCTCTGATACCATGTTGGATTTTGCCAAGATCAAGAGGTCAATGAAATGTACAAGATAGAGACACAATATAGGACAAGAATAAACTGTATTCTCATCAATAGAAAATGATCAATAATTGTTGTTACATACAATGTAGATGAGCCTGCTTATATAGGCAAGGCTAGGGATATGTATGAGCACACAAATATGACATGTGGCTCAATAAGAAACAAGGGTAGGTAGGAGAAATAATATAATATTCCACATGAGGTGGATCACCCACCGAAGGTGGAATTATTACTCTACAATAAGTGGATATGATAGTGTAATAACAAGATCAACACCATAAGAGGTGGAATTTCTCCTACACACACTATCCCAATGTGGCACAAACACCCAAGTGTCTCATATCCAAACTACTATGAAATGCATTATCTTAAGTAAACTTAAGTAAGTGTAATAATATCCATGATGAATAATTATTTACACCAACAATAAGATATACCTGGAAAGAACACATGACATCATGCCATAGGAAATTCATGGTCACCGGATTCTACAACACAAGGGAAGTGCCATTCCTAAGGACAGTAAGCAAAACTGAAATGTCCAAGCTCACCGGTTCAGTGAGCGACTCATGAGGCATGATAGTCAATGCAATCAAGGATAATCTAGTGAAGTATGCATGTATGGTGATTGGATACCGGACATTCTCAGCCAACAGAATTAACTCTATATCTACTGCAGCGGTAAATACTGCTTACCAGATGATAAAGGAGGATGCATCATTTGATCTATGCACCAGTATGTAGAGACAACTCCTGTTGAATTTGAAGTCGATCAAACAGGATAATGCACTAAGGTTCAAGTTTGGACAACTACTGGTTGGGTTGTTCTTCTATTTCGAAGGCTACTTTCTAGGAGTAAGAGATGTCCAGTGGTCTGCTGACCAACCGGTGACCAAGCAAATCAAGGAAAGAATTGAAGCAATTGGAACCAGTTACCCTAATATTCTGAACAAGTATTTTGATGAGTTCAGAAGGAAAATGAGCCAAAGAATGAGGATATCAGGTGACATCGTCAAGAAATATGAGGATGATATATGTTTCACCATCAAGGTGGATCAATGCATAATGGAGGTTGTTGAGCCTAGACAAGGAGAAGTGGAGCCAATGGGCTATGAGATGATGTATGATATTTTGGAAGGGTATGCCTCTACCCTTATTGCCTCACCTCTTGATCCTGAGGCAAAGAGGACCGGAACCTATCTGGAAAGGGTTACACTGGTCGAGGAACCCTTTGCAAAGAAAGGAAAAGAATCGGCAGTAAAGAAGGCAAAGGCAGTGCCTGCAGCATCAGCACTCGTTACTACTGCAACTCCAAAAGTGACCAAGCGGTCACCAGCCAAGAAGAAACTGGAAATAGCACCAGCTAAAGTGTTTGAGAGAAAGAGGAAAACAAGGAATACCTCTCCAGACTCAGAAGAAACAGTGTCCATGGAAAAGCCAAAGAAAACACGTCAAGCAAAGAGAAAGACAAAGAATGAATCGGCATCATCTACATCGGTAAATGTAGATATCTCTTCCTATAAACCTTTGACAAATTGTCAAAGAACAATAAATAATATTAGGAGAAAAGTGCTACATGACTTAATTGAGTGTTTTGATGACTTTAATGATGATGAAAAGGAAGCGGTTGAAAAGGAAATAATTCAGTACTTATGTGTTAATAACCGGTCACTCTCAGAGATTAAATCTCAGACACTGGATTCTTTATATATGTCATTAGATAATAGATGGTGCATTGCCATAGAAAAGGAATAGGAAATTAGGGAGAAAGTTTTTGCACAGTACTTTCCCAACCTATCCAATTCTGAATTATTTGATGTTATTGATCAAAATAAAGGACTCTTCTTCACTAGAAGAAGAAGACTCTGGCTGTTAGAAGGTAGAGTTGATGATGTCGAAAAAGACACTCATCTGTATATGAGAACCGTTGTCCAGTCTCACAAAGTGCGTCTAGCCAACTGGCAAGCTGAAAAAGAACTGGTTATATCCAAACCAGATGAAGTATTTGATGATGAAGGAAATCCGGTTGTTGAACCGATCGACACCATTGATGTTGATGCTTTAGACATAGAGGATGTTACTCAGGAAACACCATCTGAGGCAACAGGACACGAGCAATAGGCTAAATAGGTTGACAAGCAAGCTGAGGACAGACAGGGAGCGGCAAAGGAAGAGGCCGAGCAGAGGAAAAAGGATGAAGAAGAGAAGTGGAAAAAGGATGAAGAGGAGAAGAAAAAGAAATATGAAGAGGAGAAGAGGAAGAAAGATTAAGAAGAGAAAAAGAAAGATGAAGAGGAGAAGAGGAAGAAAGATGAAGAAGAGAAGAAGAAAAAGGATGAAGAAGAGAAGAAGAAAAAGGATGAAGAAGAGTAGCAGAAAAAGGATGAAGAAGAGAAAAAGAAGCAAGAAGAAGAAAAGAAGAAGAAGGAAGAGGAAGATAAGGAACAGGAGAAGAAGAAGGAAGCAGAGAGGAAGAAGAAGGAAGAGGAAGATAAGGAATAGGAGAAGAAGAAGGAAGCAGAGAGGAAGAAGAAGGAAGAGGAAGATAAGGAATAGGAGAAGAAGAAGGAAGTAGAGAGGAAGAAGAAGGAAGAGGAAGATAAGGAATAGGAGAAGAAGAAGGAAGCAAAAAAGAAAAAGGTTGAGGAGGACAAGGAAGCAGAGAAGAGGAAAGTGGAAGAGGACAAGATAGGAGAAGCAGAGAAGAGCACCCAGATGGAGACTCTGAAGGAAACCGGGAGTCAAGCTAAACCAGCTGATCTCACCAGTCCTATCGATCTCCAGTCTGCAAGTGAAACAAAGCTAATGCAGAGCATCAAGGTAGCTCAAGAGCACCTTGAAATCATTCAAAGGAAGAAGTAGCAGGATGTAATTCAAGCAGCTATGGAAACTCTTACCAGTTTGATACCCGGTACAAATCTTCCCAACATCAATTCATCACTAGCTAAACTTAAGCTCCTATGCACAGTAGTGGATGATCAAGTGCAGAACCTAGAAGAGGCAGTAGAGGCAAATGTGAAGAAGGAGCATCAAAAAGCTCTTAATATAGCTCTGGTGAAGAAGTTGAATGAGCTTCGATCTGAACTGAAGAAAGAACAAAAGGATATAAGGGACACTCTAGATGAGGGGAATCTGCTACTTAGCATGATCTACCAACCCCATCTGTTTTATGATGATGTGCTAGCTCAGAACCAAAAGCTTCAAACGGACTTGCAGTCCTACATGAGCACATTCAAGCCACCTTATGATTCCTTTACAACTTATGGGCAAATCGTTCACCAATTTCACATCCAGTCAGCAAAAATGGAGCAAGAGATCAGCACCTAGTCTATAGATTTGCAGGAGCTACAACTGGTTCTACTCCCACAACTGCAAATTCTTCAAAAGTTCTATCTGAACCTGGATGCCTTAACAGTTACACAGGAGATGAGCACAATTGATGCCATGGAAGAATAGGTCTCTTAGATGCAAACAAAAAAGGAATTAGCCACCTCCCTACTTGAGCCCTGGTCTTTGTCGATGAAACAATTCTTGCAAGACTTTAAATCTATTTTTGACAAGTATCATTCCTTATTGGCATAAACTTTTATTATTCTAATATCAAATGGAAACAAGGTTGTACTTTGTCATTGTTGGCAAAGGGGGAGAAGAATTCTATTTGGGAGAAGTATCTGGTAATCAAAATTTTGATATATGCTCTGAATATCTCAATGTTTATGCTCTATATGCAAAATTGTTAATTGTATTGTCAAAGGGATAGTGTATATGCTTAGGGGGAGCAATTTTGCAAATGGCATGATTTTGTTTTAAAACACTTAGATGTCAAAATTTTATTTTCCTAAGTGTTGCCATCAATTCCAAAGGGGGAGATTGTTGGCATTTTTGATGTTTATGTTGTGATTGTCATTGATGGACACACACTTGCATTAAGATCCTCTTTATATGTATGAGTTAGAGCACAACCAGTATTTGTTCCAACCGGTATGTTTTATTATAGTCTTTAGACTATTGATGTTTTGCAGAATGTGTTTCCCAGTCTGAAGCGGCATGTTGACCCCAAGCAGTTTGTGGATACCAAGCGGTATGAGGGACTAAAGAGGCATAACACATTTTTACCAGTCTTCATTTTTGTCAAACCGGCAACCAACATTTGTATGAACCGGTAATACTCTGTGATGAGTTACCAACTGGCATTTTGTGATGAGTTACCATCCACCGATTGTTTGACGGTGCCAACACATTAACAGTGCTTTTTGTGTCGTGGTACCAAGTATGTCTAGGTTCATTGAACCTAGGAAACTATTATGTAATCCTATTGGACCGACATGAAATCAGATTCCTTTATAAGGACATCATGTCTAGGGTTTTAGGTTGTTGTTGTGGATATAGCAAAAGTGTATGTTGTTGCTAGGGTTTAAGGTGATTAAGGAGTTGGAGAGAATATGAATGTGTAGAAGACTGAAGTAATGTTGGAGTGCATTAGGAACAAGCTACCAAGGATCTAACCAAGCAGTCTATGCTACTAGCTAGATCAAACACTTGTTGATTACTCACATCTCTGACAAGTCTGTAGCCCTTAACCGGGTAGGCCCAAAAGCCTTTTGTAAATCCTCTAACAAGGTGGTTCACATGTATGGATCTAAAATCCTATAGCAAGGTAGTCTTTAATCGGACTTATCTCCTAGCAAACATTGAGATTCCTAATAGGATCTGTTCTGGTAAAGAACATTGTAAGACCTTAACCGATCTGACCTTAACCAGTCTGGTTCCTATTTTGTAGATAGTTACTTGTGAGTTCCATCTCACAGTGGTTTTTCCTATTTGGGTTTCCATGTCAAAATCTCTTGTGTTATGGTGTTTGTGCTTATGTGGGTGAATGCATGATTATCTATTTGGTTTGCATGTTTGTTAACCGATTTGTCTGCTAAATTGTTTTACCGGTTTACTGTCAGTCTTGCAAAGTGTTTAAGTGCATAGATTTTTGGCATACTAATTCACCCCCCCTTCTTAGTATTCATCATTTATGGATACAATAAGGTAAGGATCATCGAAGAAGATCAACATAAGGCAACATTCACAACACCTTGGGGTACCTTTTTCTATCAAGTCATGCCCTTTGGTCTTAAGAACGCAGGAGCAACCTATCAACGCACAATGAAAACTATCTTCCATGACCTCTTGCACAAGATAATGGAAGACTATGTAGATGATCTCCTAGGCAAGTCAAAAACAAGAGATGAACACATTCCAGTCTTAAGACAAATCTTCAAGAGACTAGAGACATATAAGTTGCGCCTAAACCCTAAGAAATGTGTCTTTGGAGTTAAATTTGGAAACTCCTAGGGTTCATAGTCTCTCATAGATGTATTGAGGTGGATCCCACAAAAGTGAAATCTATAATGGAAATGCCTCCTCCTAAGACACTCAGACAACTTTGCAGCCTCCAAGGGAAATTCCAGTCCATCCGCAGATTCATCGCATAGTTGGCAGATAAGTGTCACCCATTTGCACATCTCCTACGCAAAGATACTAAATTCAAATGGGATTGTCTCTATTAAAACACCTTCAACAAATTGAAAGAATACTTGGCCTCCCCTCTAGTTTGATGCCACCAATTCCAGGACAACCCCTTTCTCTTGTACATATTAGCAACCATAGTAGCTTTGGAGGCATCACTAGCACAAATAGATGAAAACGGTAAAGAACATGCAATCTACTACATCAGTCACACTCTTGTAGGGTATGAGCTCAATTATACCCCCATAGAAAGAGATTGTCTTGCATTGGTCTTCAGCACACATAAATTGTGGTACTATATGCTCAACAACAAGACAAAGCTAATAGAAAAGATTGATCCTCTCAAGTATTTTCTATCCAAAGTAGCTCTCACTGGACGTACAGCTAAATGGGTCATTCTCTTGAGTGAATTTGACATTAAGTATGTAGATCACAAAGCCATCAAAGGACAAGTCATAGAAGATCAACTAGTTGATGCCCCCTTACAAGGTGATCACCCTCTTATCACAGAATTCCTTGATGATGCCATTATGATTGTCACCACATCTTCAAAATGGCAGTTGTATTTTGATGGCTTGTACACAAAATGGATCGAGGGTAGTTATCTTTCTCATGACACCTCAAGGAGATTGCATCCCAGAGTCATACAAGATCTTCTTTGCATGCACCAACAACATCGTAGAGTATGAAGCTTTAATCACTAGGCTCCGCCTTGCCATCCAATGGAAGATAACTGAGTTACAAGTTTATGGTGATTCTAAACTTGTCGTAAAGTGATTCAATGTTGAATATCAAACAAAATATGACAAGTTACTTCCTTATCGCAGCATGGTAGAAGACCTCAAGCATCACTTTACTCTTATCCAGTTTGATCAATTTTTTAGGACGAACAATCATGATGTTGATGCTATGGCTACAATTGGCTCCCTCCTCCAAATATTGGCAAACAGTCAGAAGTGTGAATTCTTTATCGAGCAACTCCTAATTCTGGCATATGATTTTCCTAAATATGAAATGGTGTGTGTCCTTGTTGGTTCTAACTCCCCTTGGTATCAAGAAACCCTAGCCTACCTTCGAGATAACATAATTCCCCCAAACCTCACTAAAACCCAACAAACCTTCATCTGTTGATCCGCTTGATACACTATCCTTAGTGATACCCTCTTTCGAAGGTATTTTGATGCATCCCTCCTAAGGTTTTTAGACAAAGAGGAGTCTAAATGGGCACTACGCAAAGTGCATGAAGGTATTTGTGGAGCACACTCAAGTGGCCTTACATTGGCTAAAAAGATATTATGCACAAGATACTACTTGTTGGCAATTTGGAGGAATTGATTATGTGTTGCATTGATGTTTGTCATTGATGTCAACACTAGCTTGTTTGGTTGTCTACCAGGTTCCGGTAGAGTGGTTGGATTGTGATGTTGATCTAGAGACCATCTTTGGTATTCTTTGGTATGTTCAGTTTGGTGGAAATGGTTTGGTTTGGTCATTCATGTGCATGTCACATTCAGTTGGTTTGGGATTTGATAATCCATAAGCTATCATATGTTTTAGTATGCCTTTTGGTCACCGGTAAGGGTTTTACCGATAGAGATTTATTGAATATATTTTGATGGATTAGATAAGTGGTGTTGGTCCGACTTCTAGAAGGTTCTCAAGATGGTGATGGTTATCATGCTCATGTTCCAGTTGATCGGCGGTGTTGCATTTGTCTTATGGTGACCTATTTTAGGTTTGGTGCTATTATGTGTTATTCTCCTAGGTTATGGACCGGTTTATGTAACATGTTGGTGGATGCTCCCTATGCATTACCAGTTAGATTTATTATTTGGTTAATGTTGTTTTGGTCTCTGGCCAACTTGGGTTATAATTGGTCTTTTAGGTTTATGTAATGGATTTATTGTATTATCTTTTAGGTGGCTGACCTAATTGTTTAGGTCCCGGGTTTATATAAATATGATTTAAGATCTCTTTGTAGATCAGGGGTTATGGGATTATTTGTGTGCGAATAAATTTGTAATCATATGCAGAGGTTTTGATCGATCATAGGTGATCGAATGGGGTTTGAGTAAGAGGTTTAAGACCTCTGGTATTGAGCTTAATTGGAACTGTACTCGGGCATATGAGATGCTATTCTTGCATTTCACTCTTCTTTCTGGATTGTAGTCTGGAGATTTTCTCGTAGTTAGTGAGGCTCCTTAGTGATGAGAAGTGCACTCTAGATAGTGTGCCTTCCTGCATGTGCAGGCCCCTTATTGTAATCACATACTTACTATAGAAGTACCATCTGATTGTGGGTAGTGTTTCCCACCATGGTTTTTCCCTTTACCAGGTTTTCCACATACAAATCTTGGTGTTATGTGTTGTGGATGCATGGTATTTGGTTTATAATTTATGTTTGTGCTTAATTGATATATCTGTTATTTTGGTAAAAGGTTTTGTGTGCTTAAAGTTTCATAATTTGTTGACAACTAATTCACCCCCCTCTCAGTTGTCCATTGGTGATCCTAACAATTGGTATCAGAGTAGAGAAATAGAAAGTCAGAAGACTCCTAGGTATGTAAGGTTGAATCATTCAAAAGATCATATCATTGGAGACAAGAGAAAAGGATTGATGAAAAGGAGAAGGTTGGCAGCTGAGAGATATACATGTGAAAAACATAGCTTAATAGAGATATCGGGGAGCTTGGTCTATGGAAGGTTAATTGGTTTAGAACTTCATTGATATATCATTTGTTGGGTGTCTTCCATTGGGGGAGACTTATTTGGCATTTCTTGGAATTTGGATGTTTTTCACATCTAGTGTTGCCATCAATGCCAAAGGGGGAGATTTTTGGCAATTTGGAGGAATTGATTATGTGTTGCATTGATGTTTGTCATTGATGTCAACACTAGCTTGTTTGGTTTTCTACCGAGTTCCAGTAGAGTGGTTGGATTGTGATGTTGATCTGGAGACCATTTCCAGTATTTTCTGGTACATTCAATTTGGTGGAATTGGTTTGGTTCGGTAATTCATGTGGGTGTCACATTCAGTTGGTTCAGAATTTGGTGATTTGGAAGCTATCATATGTTCTAGTAAGGCAATTTGGTTACCGGTAAGGGTTTTACCGACAAAGCTTTGTTGAAGATCTTTTGATGGATTCAATAAGTAGTGTTAGTGTGGCTTCGAGAAGGTTCTCAGGATGCTGATGGTTGTCATGTTCATGTTCCATTTGATCGGTGGTGTTCCATTTGTCTTATGGCAACCTATTTTAGGTATGGTGCTATTTTGTGTTATTCTCCTAGAGATATACATGTGAAAAATAGAGCTTAATAGAGATATCAGTCACAAGGGGAGCTTTGTTTGTGGATGGTTAATTGGTTCACAAATTCATTGATATATCATGTGTTGGGTGTCTTCTGTTGGAAAGTTTGATCCTAGATGTGATGAAGGGATATTTCTTGGTTATTCAAAGTAAATAAAAGCATATAGATGTTATAACAAAAGATTGCAGATAATTATGGAGAGCGCTAATGTCAAGGTGGATGAGCAATATAGAGGTAAAATAAGAACTTATGAAAGAGTATCGGAAGTGGAAATTATCATAACTGATCCGGTAATGCCTACACCAGAACAAAATGCTGAACCAGTTACCTCGACAACAATAGTAACTGAAGATCAGAGAAAAGAAACAGAAAGTCAGAAGACTTCCAGGTATGTAAGGTTGAATCATTCAAAAGATCAAATCATTAGAGACAAGAGAAAAGGAGTGATGAAAAGAAGAAGGTTGGCAACTGAAGAGGTATGCTTAATTTCTCAAATTGAACTAGCATCAGTAATTGAGGCATGTAAGGATGAATATTGGATGAAGGCTATGGAAGAGGAAATGGATCCGATAGAAAAGAACAACACATGGACTTTAGTTCCCCGACCTAAAAATAAGAATGATATTGGAACTAAATGGGTTCTTAGGAATAAATTGAATGAAGATGGACAAGTTGTGAGGAACAAGGCTAGATTGGTCTGCAAAGGATATTCTCAGAAGGAAGGAATTGATTATGATGAAACTTTTTCTCCGGTGGTGAGGATTGAAGCTGTCAGATTATTTCTTGCTTATGTTGCCCATAAGAAATACAAGGATTTTTCATATATTTACAAGGAACAACTGAATATGGTTTGTGGTATCCTAAAGATGATAACTTTACAGTATGTGCATATACAGATGTAGATTGGGTTGGAGATATATATGACAAGAAAATAACATCCGGTGGAGCTTTCTTTCTTGGAAAGAAACTTGTTTCATGGATCAGCAAGAAACAACCATGTACTTCTTTATCTATTGTTGAAGCTAAGTATGTTGCTACTGCTACTAGTTGTACACAAGTTCTATGGATGAAGCAAATGTTAAAAGATATAAGGGTAGATTATGATGAACTGGTAGATATTCATTGTGATAACTCTATTTCTATTGACATATCAAAGAATATGGTATTTCATTCTAAGACAAAGCACATTATCAATCATGTATTACTTTTTGGAGGAAAAGGTAGAAGCAAATGAAGTCAGATTGGTTTGTGTGAACACAAAAGATAAAATTGCATATATCTTCACTAAACCTTTGCCCAAGGAATCATTTGAGTACTTTAGAGACAAATTGGGGGTCTCTGCCCCTCCGGTAGAGACTTAAGTGATGCTGATTGGGATTAGTTTGGTATGCATTATTAGAACTATCATTCATTTTGGATTGATGAGTTGGCACTACTACTCAGGGGGAGTAGTCAGTTGTGTGCTTTAGAGGATCTATGGTTTTTCTTTGATGTTTATGTCAGATTTTTGGCATTGATGTCAAAGGGGAGAGATATACATGTCAAAAAAAGAGTTTAACAGAGATATCAGTTACAGGGGGAGATTGGTCTATGGATGGTTAACTGGTTCAAAACTTAATTGATATATCATTTGTTGGGTGTCTTCCATTGGAACAGACTTGTTTGGCATTTCATGGCATTTGTATGTTTTTCACATCTAGTGTTGCCATCAATTCCAAAGGGGGAGATTGTTGGAAATTTGGAGGAATTTATTATGTGTTGCATTGATGTCATCACTAGCTTGTTTGGTTGTCCATCAAGTTCCGGTAGAGTGGTTGGATTGCGATGTTGATCTGGAGACCATCTCCAGTATTCTCCGATACGTTCAGTTTGGTGGAATTGGTTTGGTTTGGTCATTCATGTGTGTGTCACATTCAGTTGGTTCGAGATTTGGTGATCCGGAAGCTATCATATATTCTAGTAAGCCTTTTAGTTACTGGTAAGGGTTTTACCAACAGAGCTTTGTTGAAAATTTTGGATGGATTCGATAAGTGGTGTTGGTGTGGCTTCTATAAGGTTCTTAGGATGTTGATGGTTATCATGTTTGTGTTCCAGTTGATCGGTGGTGTTTCATTTGGCTTATGGTGACCTATTTTACATCTTGTGCTATTTTGTGTTATTCTCCTAAGTTATGAACTAGTTTATGTAACATGTTGGTGGATTCTCCCGATGCATTACTGATTGGATTTATTGTTTGGTTAATGTTGTTTTGATCTCTGGTCGACTTGGGTTATCATTGGTTTGGGGGTTTATGTAATAGATTTATTGTATTATCTTTTAGGTGGCTGACCTAATTGTTTAGGTCTCAGGTTTGTATAAATATGATGTAAAATCTCTTTGTAGATCAGGGGTTATAGTGTAATGCCCATACCCTAGTCGGACTTGTAAAACCCGTTTGACCTTGGTTGACTTCCTATGTGGCATTCTTGAATGGTAGGTTAACTGTGATGCAATGTGTAGTTTAGATAATATAAATAATTGTGCATACTTATTATTGTGCTTTTGCATCAATTCTTGTGTAAATGTAATTGTTTCCTAACTCTTGTGATAAATCTTGAGCTAACGCCCTCATTAAATATGTGTATGTATATGTATGCTTGTATGAATTCATGGGTGTAGGAGATTTCAGGTACAACACCGCTTAGGGTGAGGTTCATCTCCTTTGGGATTTGCAAGGTTGAGTATGCTTCCTTCATCCTTAGAATTCAGATTTGGTGGTCATTAAACTCTCGTCATGCCTTAGCCATGGTCAGGTGAGCATCGTGTGTGGATTCATGGGGCTTTCTTTTC
Organism: Cryptomeria japonica; assembly: GCF_030272615.1. Taxonomy (NCBI): domain Eukaryota; kingdom Viridiplantae; phylum Streptophyta; class Pinopsida; order Cupressales; family Cupressaceae; genus Cryptomeria; species Cryptomeria japonica. The sequence continues at coordinate 412,712,838 of NC_081414.1, read as the reverse complement.
ATTGGATTGTGTGTCATGTGATTTGGTGGACTTCCTCGATTTGTGTGCCTTGCGCGGGGTAAGTGGAGTTTGTTATCCTAAATATTCAATTCAATTTAATGTGTGGATGTATGCATTAGTAATGTAGAAAATTTAAATAGGTAGTTTTCTTTTATATGATTAATCGTTAATTTAAAGAGATTGCTTTAATCATTATTGTAGCAAGCTTAAGGTATTTAACTTGGATTAATGTGCTCATTTACATATTTGTAGTTGAGAAATTAGAATAAATAGGACTCTTTCATTAGATTAGTCATTTATTTAAAAAGGTCGCTTTATTATGTTATAGCGAGTCAATTTAATAGTTAATTTTAATAATAACGAATTTAATGAGTTATGCGTTTTAGAAAGGAAAGATTTAAAGTCATGTGGGAAATAGAAATAAATTAATACACATTCGCATTTTGGAAGAGAAAAGGGTAAATTTTATTATTTAAAGAAAATTATTCTTTTTACTTGTAAAGTTGATTTAGTATAAAAGATTGATTCTTTTTGGAAATTTAAATTAATCAAAATGCGTTATCCTTGTTAATAGTTCAAAATATAAATGTTGGCTAAAGTAATATGGAGAAATTAAAATTAGAATTAAATAAGAAATAGAGGCATTTTAATTTTAATTAGAAAAGCGATAAGATGTATTGAATAGTGGAAAGGAATGATTTTCCATTCTCATTCTCTTTTATTTTAAAAATAAAAATGCCTAAATTCGAAATTGAAAATTAGGGCAAAAATAGGGTTTCTCATTTTAACCTAGTTTTGAAATGTTTTTGGGGGTTCTTTCTTGAGAGTTTTTTTTTGGGGGAAAAAAAAAATGGAGATGGGAAAATTTTGGAAAAAAATGGGAGATTTGATTTGAGTTGCAGGTGGAGCTCTTCATCAAAACTCTTCCCGGAATGCGTTTGAAGGTAGGAATCCAACCCACCCTCTTGTTTATTTGTTGGATCTTTGAGTGGAAAATGGAAAGCAAACATTGTTTTGGATTTGGTGGTTATTCTTCAACTCTTCTATTCATTTTTTTTGAAATCCATAGCATTCTGAATAAAGAAAAAAGAAAAAAAAATGGTTGTGACTGCAATAAATGGTGAATGGGAGTTTTTATGTTTTGTTTTGGGTTGTTTTGTTCATGTCTATTTCAAAAAAGAAATAGTCTCCTAGTTGGTTGTTTATTATGAGCAAGTTGGAAAATTAATGGACTGTGTTTTCCTTTCAAAATGGGAGATTGCTGGAATGTGATTCTCTTTCAAAAAAATATATATATAAAAAAAGAAAGAGAAGCTGCTAGAAAATGAAATTTTAAAGTCTCTGGGAGACTGTATTTTATTTCTGTAGTGTGACCCTTTTATTTTTGACAGTAGAAAAAAAATTGTTTTTTTTAAAAAAAAAATTTCCAAAAAAAAATATGAAGAAACCCTCATGGCGGGGATAAACCCCCACCACGGGGTGTAGCGTCTGCTACCATGGTAGTGGACTGCTACCAAATGGTAGCAGCGCTGCCATGGCAGCCGCTTGCTACCATTTGGTAGTAGCGCTACCAATGGTAGCGTGAGCTACCTTGGGGGCCACATGGGGTCCACGTGGAACCCCCACCCCATTGTTATTTTAGTTTTTTTTTTTTTGTTTATTTATTTTATTTTAATTTTAAAAAATAAATAAATAAATTTTACGATATAATAAAATAATTAATTTGGTTTTTATTAATATTTTTTTTTAAATAAAGTTTTTAAATAATAATTAATTTTTATTAATATATATTTAATGTGGAGATTATTATATGTATTAATAAATAATAAATTTTGAAATTCGAATGTTATTAAATAATATGATTAATATATATATATATATATATATATATATATATATATATATATATATATATATATATATATATATATATATATATATATATATATATATATATATATATATATATTTGAAGGAAATTTATATGTATATATTGAATAGCATTTTAACAATTGGTGATTTCTTTTTTAAAATATTATGATATTCAGGAACAACTTGTGATTCGATCTGATCATTCTGTGAACTTAGAAATAGGAATCTAAATGTTAAAGTATTTTAAGTTCATCATGAGAATTTTGAAGAACTCAACTGATATGCTAACGAGATCATCAGAAACTTAATAATGTGTCGATTTGAGGTTCGGAAGTAGATGATACCTTCTTTTAGTAAAACAAATAGTTTAGTCATTCCTCCCCCAATGATGTGAAATAGATAATGGTAAAGATGGCAAGATTATTTTATGTTTTTCGCTTGTGTTAAGTATTGGCAAGTTCTTGCTAGGTTTGTTTTTGGACTCTGTCATTTGTTTACTTGTGTTGGTCATAGTCGGTTACGTCCCTAGTCAGAGTATCGTCAGTCATTAGTACTTGTAATTGCTTGAAGTGTTCAGTTGGATCCGCTTCAAAAGGGATCATTATGTAAATTCTGACTGAGGTGTCTGTTGTATATTGATTTTATTCGCCTAAGTGGCAAGGATGTAAAAAACTTATAGATCATGTATTCCAAACGATATAATACCAAAGGGGTCTTGCAGTTGAGCAGACCCGGAGATGTAGCCCTTAGGGGTGAACTCTGAGATCATATCTGTGTTATGCGATGTTTTAGTTTCCTTTATTTCATGCTTTAAGTTATCATGTATGGTTGTTATCTTGCAAGGTGTACGATGGGAAATTAACGAATTTAAATCTAAGTGCATAAAATTATTCATCTTGACAAATGTAGTAATCATGTTCATAAAATATTGTAATTAAGATTATGTAAAAGTATTTTGATAATGCTAATTAAAAGTAGTAATAGTGGAAAGAATCTTGTTGGGTTACATCATTGGATTAACTTGTTATTAAGCATGTAAAATGAACGAATGTGAATGGTAAACAAAGTTTGAATTAATGTTATAAATCCTAAATTGAAATTTAAAGGATGAACCTCATATAGGTATTTACTTTTTATCTTAGTTAATGAGCATCGTCATGTTAGTTATATGTCACTATATTGGATGGATCTATTTAGTTATTTAGGTTATAATCTTAACAAATAATCTTTATCAGATTAATTTTATAAATGGGTGAACTCAACTAGTTATCCATAATTATAACCCTTATAAAAGAATTCTCTTTATGTTGCTAAAATTGAACTGAAAAGGGAAGTATTCGTATAGTTTTTTATATCTTAATCTTGGTAAATGTATCCTTTCATATTAATTTCATTTACTAAAAAGAGTGACATGCAATAAGATAATTGTATTTTAATCCTAATGGAAGAACGTCACTATGAACTTATATTTTAAACCTGTAATGATGAATTTCATCTTGCTAACTATATTTTAATTTAAAGGATGAACTCATGTGTCCTAATACATTTCCACCTTTATAAGTTGAGCTCCTTCTATTTGCATTTATTAAAACTTCAATGAATGAACTCTATGGCTACTTGCATTCTATCCTCCATAAAGAAACTATGAATCTTTAGTTTGGTTATGCTCAAACCTTAATGAGGGAACCACACTCTATTAATGGGAGTTTAATCCTTAATGAACGAATTTTTCTTATTAACCATACTTTTAATATTCAAGAAAGATATCAATGTGGGTGATTATCTTAAAACCGAATGAATGAACTTCGTTATTTAAATCGCATTAAACCTTAAGGGAGGCCTCTTAAATTAATTAGGTGTTAATGTGCATTGAGTAAATAACCTCACAATGACCTCCTAACCACCCAAAGTAAATGAACGCTTCCTAAAATTATAAGATGTCAAATCATTGAACATATGTATAATCAAGTCTTATGTATTATCTCGTAATTAAGTTATCTAGCTTATTGGATCAATTGACGCGTGTTGAGTTGGGAGTAAGGTTACGTAATCGCGTTGGGAAACTCCTTAGGATCGTTTAGCCTTCCGCTATACTATCTAAGTTTCAGATAACTCCAAATTACCTTAATGTTGAAACTTATCATTAACGCTCTTATTTATTATTTTTAAAAAAAAAATATTTACACTCTATTTGAGTGTTTTTAACTTAAACCCTTAGGGGTTTCCTGGCGGGGCATTACATATAGGATTATATGTGTGTGAATAAAGTTGTAATCATATGCAGAGGTTTTGATCGATCATAGGTGACCGAATTGGATTTGAGTAAGAGGTTTAAGACCTCCGGTATTGAGCTTAACTAGAATTGTACTCAGGCATAGGATATGTTATTCTTGCAGTTCACTCTTCTTTCTGGATTGTAGTCTAGAGATTTTCTTGTAGTCAGTGAGGCTCCTTAGTGATGAGCAGTGTGCTCTAGGAAGTGTGCCTTCCTGCATGTGCAGGCCCCTTATTGTAATCACATACTTACTGCATAAGTATCATCTGATTGTGTGTAGGGTTTCCCACTGTGGTTTTTCCCTTTATCAGGTTTTCCACGTACAAATCTTGGTGTTATGTGTTGTGCATGCATGGTATTTGGTTTATGATTTATGTTTGTGCTTAATTGATATATATATGTTATTCTGATAAAAGGTTTTGTGTGCTTAAAGTTTCATAATTTGATGACAATTGATTCATCCCCGCTCTCAGTTGTCCACTAGTTATCCTAACACTACTAGCCTACAATGGAAGAAGATGCATAGCACTATGTGAAGAAAGGTATTCCCTGTTGTAGACACCTAAAATTAATGCTTATACCATTTAAGCCTATCAACATAATTAATTGACTTTAATTGTGTTATCCTTATTCCTCTTAGAATCAATTAAATCTAATTTAATTAATCATGTCACTATTGTCCAATAATTATTTCCTCTAAACCCACTCATTTGATTAATTCTAATTAATGAACCTAGTCATGTGATTCCCACAAATCACTTTTCCTAATCTCATTAGCCTAATTAATCCTTCTAGAATCTCTCATAATCATGCTTATCATTATCCATCAATTTTTAATTCACACTCATGTCACATCAACATTGAGTCTCTCAAAGAAATTCAAATTTCTTTGAATCCCTCAATGCATCCTTATTTTGGAATTTTAAATTCCTCATATTTGAAATTCAAATTTCTCCCCCCTTTTCCCAAGGAATTTTATATTCCTGTTTATTTCCCAAGGCACCCTTGATCCATGCCTTCTATCTCAAATCAATCTCAGCCCTTCATAATCAAATCAATCTGGCCCTCCATTGGCCTCATCCAATCTATAAATTGGAGCCTATTCTCATCACAAATCATCCACTTCTCATGCATTGTCATGCTGCCTATTTCTCCTCTCATCCTCTTCTAATCCAAATCCTTATCTACCTATCACAATCCAATCCAAATATCAATCCAACTATCTTGTTGAGCACAAAGGAGATCAATCCACATCCAAATCAAGCAAGCAGCACATCAAGTGGAGCATCAAGGGCGCATCCTCATCATCCACTTCATCAAGCTCAATCCGAGAGAGAGTTAAAAATAGCAAGGTATAATCTTTGTCTTCATGTTTTATGTGGTTTTATGCATGTTTCATGTCTTTAATGTGTTTGAATGATTCATTTGAATACTAACCACCCGAATCCACCTTGTTGGTTTTTCCCCTCTTCACCTGTCAGAAACACGGTAACAAAATTCATGCACCTTCTTAGGATCTGCAGTTGTTTATCACACCATGGCCCTTCTAGTAGTGGGGGCTCTATCTTATAGGGAAAATCCACCCCACCTCATCCAATGGCCACAAATTCATAATAAGTATTAAACAGTATTTCACTAAGTGGATGGAAACCACATCCCTCATCTTCACAACTGGCAAACAAAATTCCAAGTTTATCCTGAATTACCTCGTCTATCGCTATGGAATCCCTAAAATTATCATTACAGATAGTGGAAGGCCTTTCAACAATCAAGATGTTAAAGAATTATGTCAGAAGTTCTCCATCCAACACTGCTTTTCTACTACATACTACCCACAAGATAATGGTCAAGCCAAGGCTTCAAACAAAACCCTTATCAAAATCCTTAAGTAAACAGTCAATGAAGTTGGCCATGATTGGCACTTACAACTTCATCTCATCTTCTGGGCCTACTGCACAAGCATCCACACACCCATGGGTGCCAACCCATATTCCCTAGTCTTTGGTTCTAAAGTCATCCTCCCCCTTGAGATTGAGATCTCATCACTCAGAGTATCACTGTAGAGCATTCGCCCTGATGAAGAATATAGAGTTGCTAGATTGCAAGAGCTAGAGTTTTTGGATGAAAGGTACCTCAAGGCCTTGAACCACCTTCAGGTATATTAGAACAATTTATGATTAAGCTACAACAAAAAGGTCTGAAACCAGGAATTTGATATCGGTGATATTGTGCTTATAGAAAATCAAAAAAATCTATAGGATCGTGAGAAAAAAGACAAGTTTGAGCCTAATTGGCTTGGACCATATGTGATCACAACAAAATATGGATCATGTGTTTATCAATTGGCCACTCCCAAAGGAGATCCTTTTGATGATCCTATGAACATCATTCACATAAAGAGATTATACACATAGTCTCCAGAGTTTACAAGTTTTCAAAAATCAAAAAAATACAAAAAAAATACAAAAAAAATACAAAAAAAAAAATTTAAAAGCAAAAAGTAAAGAAAAATCAAGTCGTCCATTAGTGAAAACCACCTCGTGGTACTATGGGAAACTACCTTGGTGAAAATATGGTTTTAGGAATCAAGGTAAATAAGCTAGATCCATCATCCTATAAGACAAACTGACTCTTTTGACACGGCGTGTTCCGCCCCCGCCCTTCCGCCTAGTAACCATATTTTTGCATGTAAGCCATTACTTGGATTCTTTATTCCCCCACCAAACACATCATTCACCCTATTTCCATATTTCATTAGTGATGTCAGGAATGAATTCACCCCATTTTTGTCTCCATGAACCCTTTAAGGGCATATGTGTAGGATGTTCCCATCTTGACTATTTGTCCCATCACACCGGACTTTTATCCAACCACACTAAACTTTCCCCCTATCTCTGAGCTTATCCCATCAAACTGAGCTTCTTCTTGACTTTTGCGTCATCCAAACACTCATCCACATGAGCCTAATCAAGTCCAAACAATCATGCCTACATCTACATGCAATTGCATTATCCATCTTCTTTATTGCCTAGTCAGTCCTATCAGTCAACCTTACCCACTGGGATGCATCCTTCCCATGTCTGAGAATATCACCCTCATCCTAGTCCTACTCTTGGAAAGAGATGTCAATTGGTCTTGCACATTTTTTTTACATGATTTGGTATGTTGCTTTGACTTGCATCTTCTTGTCATGCAACTACTCCCATCTATGGCTGTCAGGATCACTCTATATCTTGGTACATTTTCAATGGGTGTGTACTGGGGCATGTTTTTGTGGTATGACATTTTTTTTAGTCTCTTGTGTGAACCTGCAGTATCGTATTGTTAGTGAACATATTTGTCCTTTCTTAAAATGATCAATTTTAAACTCTGTCGCCCTCTTTTAAAGACAAGTATTCCACTAAACAGTTGGGTAAGTGTTGTATAAACCACTTCCCTCTGAATTTTCCATAGGTACTATTCAAGGAATAATTTAATTAATTTTATTTGAGCAGTAGCTTTTAACTTGAAAGCATGTAAGGTTGCCTACTTCATTCTTGGATGAGAGGCCAATATTTCAAACATATTTCTGAGAAAAACAATCTTTCCAATCTTTTCAATACAAGAGATGAAAGTAACTGAATCAAAGTTCAGAACACCATTTCCACAATTTCAATAAGGAATGAACAGATAAGAGAAACTGAATCTATTCTCAAACATGAATCTTTTCTAAAAGAAAACAAATACTCAAAGGAAGGAGTACCAAAAAAATAATAGTTTTCTGCAATAGAAAGGTCATTACTGTTATTTGATTAGATAAGCATATGCAAAGATATGTGTCTACACAGATTCAAAACCCACAGATTTTCCTTCTCCCAAAAATAGTATGATCTTTGTATATATATATATATATATATATATATATTCTTATGCGACAAAGGCACGATAATACATCTATAAATCCTTTTCAATTCCAGATTTAAAAGTCTGATTCTTCCTTCCACAAAACAGAAACTTAAAAAAAAAATAGAAGAAAAATAAAAACTAACCCCAAAATTTGTCACCAAATCTAACCCCTATTCTATCGATCTTTCCTTAATTTATAGTTTTTAGAACAGGGGAGGTCTCCCTGAAAACACGACCTCCCCCAAAATAGTTATGAAACCAACGAGATGTATTTTTGGGACAGATGTCCCAAAGTCTTTGCATAAACATGAGAAATTACAAAAATAAAAGAAATCGGGCCTGGATCAATGTATTATGTCACTTTCCCATCATCATCATACTCTCCGCTTTCACGAGCGTCATGGCGGTTGTGAGTTCCTGAATAATAGATTGGTTCAGAATCTTCATCGCATTGAGCTTTGCCTTCGCCGCATCCTTATTCCACCAGTGCTTCACCATATTTTCATAATGCTTCGACAACTGATCATTTCCAATGAAGGTCATGGACTCAATCCTAGCCACCCTTGTTATATCTTCCAGAGTGAAATTACCCTTGGCTTTGATTTTCTCCATGCTTATCCAGAAAGCCCTGATTGCATGCTATGTGTTCAACCTGCAAATTCCCAATTGCCAATCACGGTCAGGGTTAACCACCTTGTTATCATTAACTATACTGCACTAGAGATCCTGGAGCTCATAAACAGAGGTCTTAGCGTCAGAGATCATAGACTTGAAGGTAAACACCTGCCACATTATGGTTTTCTTTAGCACAAAGAGCTGACATTCATCTGCTACCAGTTTGATTGAGTGTTCTATCAGAAACCTGGTAACTCCATATTCTTCTATTTTGGCGAACAAAGGCAAGATATTCTGCCACTTGTGTTCCTCTTTCTCCCACGGCATAAGCTGATTTTGAACTTCGGCGATAAGATTCTGTATCTCGTCACATAACTTCTGGGAGTCAGTGATATACTTCTCCCCGTCCTAGATTATTCCCTCAGTCCATTTCTCCACGGCTTCTACAATACTCTTGGCCCGTTGAACTTGACTCATTAACTTTTTATTTTCTGGCAAAGTTGGGTCGAAGTTCTCTATAGCATGAGATATTGGGAGTGCCCCAAAGCAAATAATACTGTCGATGAACTGGGAAAGAACATTTATGTGTCACTTTAGCTCTCTCTTTTCCCACCCATCTTTCTCCAATCTGGTGAGCATTTTCTTTGCCGATACCTGGAAGAAATGATTGTCTGAGTCTCTACTCATATTTCCCAGTTCCACCTTCGTGATCTCAAAATCATCAGGGCTAGCTTCCTTGTTTTCATCCTTGGGTTTGTATGAGGTGATTTCAGCGACCCATTTTCCAGTTCCTTCATCATTATCCAGGCGGGTGGCGGTTTTGAACCTTTTTGGCTTGGGGTTCTTCTTTGTGTACTTAATGACCATTTCTTGAATTGGAAGTCACGGGAAGAAAATTATGCTTTCTGTTCACCAAAGTGGTCAACCACTTAGGAGTTGCACTAGAACTGGTTGTTCCTTTGATTGCTTTGGAAGGTGGTGTCATAGCCACAGTCACCGTATGAGAATCTAGGGCATTAGCAACATCGCTATCAAGGTCTTCAACTTCAAATATTTGGGCATCAAGAATTGTATCTTTCAGCCCTGTATCCTTTGTTTGATCCATCTTTCTTTGAGCAACACTTCAGGACCAGGTATGCCGAGGAGTACAGAAATCCAAAGCTGAAGTAGACCTATGTCTAAGCTAGGGCAGCTTTTTATCTTTAGTTGCATGAACAGGCATAGAAGCATTGTTAGAAAGACGCTTTGGTGAATGTAGAGAGACCTCATTACTTCTCGCTGAACTAGACTTAATGCCTAATTTCATTGCTTTCTTCTTGGCAACCCATGTTGCGGTCCTTTCCAAAACTCCTTTGGTCCTTAACTGTATATCATCTTTCTCTTCCTCCTCCTAGTCAATTGGAGGCATTTCAATTTCTGCACGGGCTAAGTATCCTAGTTCAAATAGCTCTAGATAGTCCTCTTCAAGCCCCTTAGTGTCCAACTTTACCTGTAATGAAACAACTTGTTCTAACACCATCCTCATATTTTCCTTTTTGAAAACCTCGAGCTCATCGCTACAGTCTTCCCAGAAGTCTTCCAATTGTGGCATTGGGAGGTATGGCATTAGACCAAGACTTTGGGAAAAACCCTTATTATCACAACCTTTCCTTTCAAGATACAAGGAAAAGTTGAAATTCCTAAGTTCTGCTCCAATACTCAAAGCGTCAGACATCGAACTATAGGACAACATGCCCAATTGGATGGGAAAATGTCCCTCCCATTTATCCCTGGGTTGTGCCTTTTTTATTACAGAAGTCAGCTGCCTACATATCTCTGCCAAAATAAAGCAATCTGAACAAAAATAAGGGAGCTTGAAAGGCTCCTCTTCAAAACCGCCTATCGTTATGTAACAAAAGCATGGAAACTGGATATAGAAACTGCCAAACCTCTTTATCAATGTTTGTGCATCCTCAGAGATCCTTTTGGCTTTCATATTCTTCAATTCATGGCACAAGTCACCCAGAAAAGAATTGTGCATCCTTCTGAAATCCTACAAGGCCTTATCCTTTTGCAGCATGGGATAGAACTCATACACGGGAACATCCTCCTCAGTGAGTTGTTTTGGTATTCCAAATAACTCCTTAACACACGCCAAAAAATACAAGAGATATGAAGACATAAAGAATTTATGCTTGAACTGTTTAGCCATACTCAGTTGTTCCCTCATTGAATCAGCAATCAATTCAGCCCAATCAAGATACTGCTTCCCTTCTAAAACTAGCTTCACGTAGCAATAAATCCAGTCATCGAAGCTGTAAGCTTCAACAGACCCTCTAGCCTGATGCAACAAAATCATAACATTGTGAATGTGCAACAACATGTGATTCTTACTAGGATTCTTGGGTAATCTGGAACCACCTCTTTGAGGAACCTTCAACCAGAATTTTGCTACATTGTTATGGTGTCTAGTTCTGTTCGCGTTGAACTCAGTGATTGACTGAGCAAGGGAAAAGTTGGAGAATTGGTAATTAGGTATCTTGAAGATGGAGAAAATTACGTCACGATTTATGGCCAGAAGGGTTTCACCATTGTCTCTCCTAATGGTCTCAGAGACTGGGTCGTATCTAGCGATACATTCCCAAATCAATTCTGGGCAAGGAATGGCTGGGGGAAAAGCTGCTGCTTCTATGAGACCGCTACTCAAAATCTCCACACCAAAATATTTTTCAACTCCCTTGAACACCCTCTCTTTTAAGACCTCAATATTTTCCCCTTTAAGGTTAGTATCGCTAACTATGGGTTCAGTACATGTGAGGCTAAAAACATTCCCAAACAAATGCAGTGTAGACTTCATAATTCAAAGCAATATGCCTTAATTGGTTGTAGCAAACCTTTCTATGAGACAGAAAAACAGGTAAAAACTACTGGAGAGAACAAGAAAAGGACTCACCTTCACAGTTGAACAACCAGATGACGACTAGCAGCAAACAAGACTCCTGTCCAGGAAAAACAAAACCGCAACAGCGAGGAACAAATACATAGCACTAATAATCCTTCATACCTTATAGTGAGGGCAATGATGCAGAACGATTGAATGCAATAATTCTAATTGTCAGTCTGAGTTTGTTAAGTTTGTGGATTGGACCTCGCACACATGCATTGAATGCATGGAGGCATTTTTGAAGTAACCGCTAGTTCTCAAAATGATTAATTACTTTGAAAAGCCAAGGATTGATGTCACTGAAGACATGGTTCACCTTCCGTATATTTGGCAATAAATTTAGCATCAAATCATTTAACCCACAAGACCCACCAACTTCATACACATATGAACATCCTGAACAGACTTCATTGGCATTCAAGTAGTTCAAGATATACGCCACGCTCAAGGAAAATCTTTGCCGAGAAAATTAATTATGCCAAGCTGCTGACCATTTGTGCTATATTGAACATGTTGAACACATTTAAACCTCTTGAACTTGGTTCAATGAGTTCAACACCCAGAGAGGAATGAAGTAACACATTACCGAACAAGAAACTTTTAAAGAGTCGCTGCAAGACACTTGAAGAAAATGTTAGTATGAAAACCTTCCCGAACACCTAGGAACCTATGGAACCTAAATGAACCTGTTGAACCCAGTTCAAGATAGTTCAACATGTTCACAGAGTTCAACCAATTACTAAAACTTGACCTTTTTGATTGAAAGACGATTTACAAACGTACTAAGGGCTTGAACCAAGGTGTTACAAGAAAGACAAGGACTTTGAATGGAATTTTTTATTATTAGGATGACTCGCTCTTGTTATGAGGAATGAATAATGTAGTAACATTGGCTCTGACTGGGGATTGTATTTTACAAAGGGAAATGCAAAGAACTCCTAATCTCTGGTTACGCATGACCAAAAACAAAAACGGAAAAGGAAAAGGAGACCCACACTTAACAAACACCTAAGCTACTATATACAGAAACTCTTGACCACAGGACTTACAATTTGTAGAGTTTGAGATCTTGCCCATTGTAGGTATAGGGCATAACCATTCCATCAGAGTAGTTGAGTCTAAAAGCATTTTGTCCCACCACTTCGCAGACCTTGAAAGGGCCTTTCCATAATGAATCAAACTTGTCGTGAGCACCCTTTGGCTCTTTCCTTTTATACCATAAGAGCACTTCATCTCCTTTTAGGAAACCTCTTGGCCAAGCTCTCATGTCAAAAATCCTCTTCACTTTCCTCTGATGCTCTGTGATTCTATCCACCAGCACCTCCATCTCTTCTTCCAACTTCATCAAGTACATAACTCTTTTCTCCAAAGCATTCCGAAAGAAAGAATCTTCCACTACCATCTGCAGCTTGGCTGCTGATAATTCCAGAGGTAAAGAAAGTTTTGCACCGACCCCATACACAAGCTCGAAGGGTTTCATTCCAATGGCCCTCTTGGGTGTGGTTCTATCTGCCCACAAAGCTTCATATACCTTCTTATGTCAATTTTGAGCATTTTCGTCAATCAACTTGTTCATGATGGCTATCAGGTTCTTGTTGCTAGACTCTACCAGTCCATTACCCTTTGGAAAGTAATCAGAGGAATGGGAGAGGGTAATCTAATGCTCATAGAAAAACATAGTTAACTCCTCAGAAGAGAAATATGATGCATTATCTGCAACAATCTTTTGGGGAACCCCAAAATGAACTAGGATGTAATCTTTGAGAAAAGTACACACAACCTCTGAGTTTGCCTTTTTAGTGGGAATGGCTTCCACCCACTTGGTAAAGTAGTCAGTTGTTGTCAAAATGTACATATGCCCAACATTGGAATGAGGGTTTATAAGCCCTATGAAATCAATGCCCCATTGTTTGAAAGGTTCATCTACTATCACAGGCCTTAAAGGCAGGGCCGCTAAATGTGGCTTCCCAGAAAAGAGTTGGCATTTCTCACACTCCTTAACATAAATATATGCATCCTTAAACATGCCTAGCCAATAAAAACAATTCCTCAAAATTTTGAAAGCAGTGACGGACGATGAGAAATGCCCCCCATAGGCTTCACCATGGTAAATCTCCATATTTTTTTGTTGTTGAGGTTTATCTACACACCTTAAGTATGTTCCATCCAAACATTTCTTGTACAAAACATCCCGCCAAATTACATACCTAGCAGCCTTTAACTTAAGATTCCTTTGTTCTTTTGCTGACAAATGACTTGGGCAGCTACCATAAGTCAAATAATAGGCCACATTAGAGAACCAGGCATCCTGCAATCCAACAAAAAGAGTTAATGGTAATTCTACTTCTGTTTCCATCTCATTTTCTGCTATTAACCTGCATAAGCCTTGTCCTTTGACTGTCTTTGTAGGGTGAATATCTAATTCATATTCTTAAATTTTTGTTACCCAAGTTGCCCTTTTATTTAGTCCAACCTCTTGCTGAGTTAAAATGCTTTTCATTGCGGAGTCTGGAACAAAAACCAAAGAGTGAGAGTGCAGAATATAATACCGAAACTATTTCACAGCCTTGACTATAGAAAAAGTGTGTTTCTCCAAGAGTGAGTACTTAAGCTCATGCTTCTTGAGCAGAATACTCATGAACATTATAGGTGTTTCAGCCCCAGATTCATCCAACTATAACAGTATTCCAGACATCGTATGTTCTGAGGCGTAGCAATACAAAATGAAGTCCTTTGTGAAATCTGGGTTAATGAGAGTAGGCACATTTGCAACTGAACCCTTGATTCTTTCAAAAGCTTCTTTGGCCTCTTCGGTCCATTTGAAAGGATGTTGTTCGCTCAACAAGCTGATGATGTGTTTTGTAGTTTCTGCAAATTCTAGAACGAATCTCCTTAAGAAATTAACTTGACCAAAGAAAGACCTTACTCTAGTCTGTTTGAAGGTAAACTAAGAAGTTGAATTGCATTAACTCTCTCAGGATCAATCTTGACTCCTTCCTTTGAAACAATATGTCCTAGCAATTTGCCCTCTGTGACATAGAAAACTGATTTCTTTGGGTTCCAGGGGATTCCATGCTCTCGACAACACTGTAGAACTGCCCTCAGATCTTTGAGATGGTTCTTCCTCTCTTTAGAAAATACCATCAGGTCATCTAGGTAAACAACAATAACTCTATCCTGAAAATCCTTAAAAGAGGAATCCATAGCTCTTTGAAAGGTGGCTCCGACATTTATTAAACCGAAAGGCATATGGTTATATGCGAATGTTCCCCACGGAGTGATGAATGTCATCTTGTGTTGTTCATGCTCTGCAACACTAATTTGATTATAACCAGAAAAACCTTCTAACATCGACATCATCTTTGACCCGGATACCATCTGGAGAATGTGATCCATATTGGGTAAACCGTAGTTGTCCTTCAGACTTGCTTGATTCAAATTACGGAAATCCACACAAATACGAATCTCCCCATTCTTCTTCCTTATGGGCACAATGTTGGCTACCCAGGTAGAGTGATGAATTGGATATATGATTTTGGCCTTAAGCATTTTATCAACCTCTTTAAAAATTGCATCCGCCATTATGGGGTTGAAATTTCTCATTTTTTGTCTGAAGGGAGAGACGCCTGGCTTCAACGGAATCTGATGCTAAAAGTGTCCATCTCTAAACTCCTTTAGATCATCATAGGACTAAGTGAATACATCAATGTATTGTTTTAGTAGTGTGCCAAGTATTCGTTTTTCCTCCGGAGAACAACACTTGCCAATTGTTACTTCTTTTGGGTTGGACTCATCGCCCAGATTCATTTTCTCGCAACTTCCTTTCCCATCATCCTTGGGGACTTTCTTGCCTATGAACGCATCATCTCTGGTGAAAAACCTCTCCAAAGTCACTATCCCTTTCAGAATTTTGTTGTCTTTGAGCTGAATAAAACTATTTGTGGGATCAACATCCGAGTCTGGACTAAACTCCTTGCAGTTATTTTCAGAACCTTCAAAATATGATTGGGAGAATGACTGAACACATTATAGAAAATCTTTGATCTGAGCATCTGCATCAAATACTTGCCAAAGATTTACATTATCAAGGACACTAGGCCTATAAATCATTTCAATCCTAAATTTGGATGTGGTAACAAAAGTGAAGCTAAAACGGCCAATGAATCTGCCCTACTGTTTTGATCCCTCGATATGGCTTCAATCGAGAAAGTATCAAAGAATTCTAACTCATCCCAAACCCTATTTCTATAATGTCTTAATCGGTCATTCTTAACTATTTAGACATTTCTCACCTGTCTGACAATCAACTCTGCATCTCCTTTAACTTTGAGCAATTTGATACCTTTACATCTAGCCTCATTTAATCCTAATAATAATGTCTCATACTTTGCAGTATTATTAGTATTCTTAAAATCCAACTTGAAAGAAAAAGGGAAAATATTACCATTGGGTGACAACAAAACTACCCCTACTCCAGAGCCAGAGTTGGCACAACTTCCATCGAACTCCATCTGCCACAATCCACCAAGTTCATCAACTGCTTCTTCAGGTTCCCTTTTGCCAGGTGCAAGGATGAGATAGTTTACAAACTCGCATTCTTGAAACAAAATCTGGGCTTTAGGGTTATCCGAAGGAAAAATAGTGTACTTATTTTTTGACTCAGGTTCAAGCTTGATTTTCTATTTTCCAAGAGGAATAATAGCTTCAGACCAGTCCATCTTGATTTCTCCTCCAAGGTCCTTACAAAAAGTTCTACTCAAGAGCATCCCGTAACTTGCGGGAATGTCAGCAACCAGGATAGTCAATTTTACTCTTTTATCAGGGCATGCTGCTAGCACTGCCTGGACATCTTTTACCTATCCAATAAGAGGAACTTGTTTCCCATCCATCAAAAAGCATCTCCCAAATGTTTTCATGAGAGTTAAACCTAAAGACCTAGCAATGGGTGAAGGCATTATGTTGTCTGATTCCCCTGAATCTATTATGCAATTGCTAAGCTTTTGACCATTCAGGAGAAGGGATATGTACAAAGGTTCAGGTTTTAGAACCTCAACCTCAAGCCCATTTTTAGAATCATGAAAATCATAGGGATCAGCCAAGTTAGCTAATGGGCATGGAATAGATGAAGATTCTTCAGCAGCAATCAAATCACTACTCTCCACACATCTATGCACCAAGGACTCCGAAGAAGAATCTCCTTTAACATATTTGACCAGCTTATCTAGTTCTTTTGGGTTCAGTTTCAAATACTCAGTAGTGGAAAGTTGAATAGTAAAAGCTTTACAAAATTCAATGATGTCAAAGGAGGAGGAAGAGGAAGAGCTATTGTTATCTTCCTGATTCCTTTGCAAAATCCTAACCTCAGGAGTCTTTGAATGAGCTGAAAAGCTATTGTTTGGGAGATCTTTACCTTTAAAATTACCTCTAGAAGGGTTCACAAAAGGAGAAGACTGGGAAGTTTGTTGATTCCTTGTTAGGATCGCACATGCAGGACCTTCAAGGGTCGCCAAAATATTACTACCTCTTTCCAAATCCGACTCATATTTGAGGTAGAATGATCCAGAGTCGCCAGGTACCTCTTGAATTTTCTCTGCTTCAGTTAACTCACCTAATTCATCCTTTGTGTTTTGCATTTGAACATGTCTTATCATATCGGGACAAGAACCCCCATCGTGATTTGTGGTAAGATGGAATGAACATGTGACACCCTTGTCAGGAGGTGCCTCTATTTGTAATCTTTGTGGAGCAGCAGGTAATTGCAATGGTCGTCCATAGTTATACTGATTTGGAGTTTTTTTGCTTATATCCTGATAAGGTTGTGGATAGGAATTTCCAGGCTTTGGTATCTACCTCTTCAAAGCAATCATATCATTGACAAGCCATTGAACAACTTGGTCAGTGGAAGAGGTAGATGCCTGAGGTTGACCTTGAGGAGTTTGTACATCTTTTCTCCATTTCCTAGTTGTTATTAGATCATCTTCAAGTTGTATAGCTTCATTTTATGCAGTCTCAAGATCAGTCGACCTATTTCTTCTAAGGTGAAAACCTACATCAGGAGGCATGGAATTTATGAAGAAACATTGTTGATTATCAGCGGTTGGCCTTTTGGCTTGAGGAATTTTAAGGATAATCTTATTATACCTGGCTACATAGTCCCTCATTGGCTCATGAATTTCCTTTTACATTTGTGTGAGCTAAGCCAGTAACAAATGTTCATCATCAGCACTTTTGAACCTTTTCTCAAAAGTGGTTTTCATTGTTTGTCAGTCAATTATGGATCCTGCTCACAGATGACTGAACCAATCTACTACCCCCTTAGTAAGAGTTTGAGCAAAAAGCCTAATGACCACATCTTCATATTGGACTGCTAGAATCCCAATGGCTAAATTAAAAGAATTCAAGTGCTCTTCAACTGAGACTTTTCTATCTCCATTATATTTAGGTAGGACATCCCTCGCCCCTTTTGGGAGCAGATTATGAGCTGCGAGAGCAAGAGGTCCAACAGTGGCACCCCATGGTTCGGCCATTATGAACATAGGATAAATGGTTACTAGAGGAGGAGCTTGAACTCTAGTAAGCATTAGTGCTTGCCAAGGGTTTGAAGAAGAAGGTATAGGTGTAATTCTGATAGGAGAGGAAGGTCGACTTTTAGCGTTTCTTTTGGGAGTAAAGTTTGTGGCAAATGGTAACCCCTGCAATTCCTCAAAATAATTGTCAATTATTCCTTCTCTCCTTTGTGATCTGGTATATGGACGAGAATCCAGTGTTATCACCCTTAGGGTTCCTAAGCTCTTTTAAGCAAATTTCAATCTCAACGATGTTCTTCAATTATAGAACTGTGTTTTAGACAAAACAAACTCTGTGAATTTTTGCTGGTTATAAGTTCAATTTTGTCATGTCCATGGCATGCTAATCTATTGAATGTTTGGCTTTCCTCTTTCCCTAGCAGAGTCGCCAAAAATCTGTTAGTGAACAGATTTGTCCTTTCTTAAAATGATCAATTTTAAACTCTGTCGCCCTCTTTTAAACACAAGTGTTCCACTAAACAGCTGGGTAAGTATTGTATAAACCACTTCCCTCTGAATTTTCCATAGGTACTATTCAAGGAATAATTTAATTAATTTTATTTGAGCAGTAGCTTTTAAGCTGAAAGCATGTAAGGCTGCCTACTTCATTCTTGGATGAGAGGCCAATATTTCAAACATATTTCTGAGAAAAACAATCTTTCCAATCTTTTCAATACAAGAAATGAAAGTAACTAAATCAAAGTTCAGAACACCATTTCCACAATTTTAATAAGGAACGAACAGATAAGACAAACCGAATATGTTCTCAAACATGAATCTTTTCTAAAAGAAAACAAATACTCAATGGAAGGAGTACCAGAAAAATAATAGTTTTTTGCAATAGAAAGGTCATTACTGTTATTTGATTAGATAAGCATATGCAAAGATATGTGTCTACACAGATTCAAAACCCACAAATTTTCCTTCTCCCAAAAACAGTATGATCTTTGTATATATATATTCTTATGCGATAAAGGCACGATAATACATCTATAAATCCTTTTCAATTCCAGATTTAAAAGTCTGATTCTTCCTTCCACAAAACAGAAACTTAAAAAAAAAACAGAGGAAAAATAAAAACTAACCCCAAAATTTGTCACCAAATCTAACCCCTATTCTATCGATCTTTCCTTAATTTATAGTTTTTAGAACAAGGGAGGTCTCCCTAAAAACATGAACTCCCCCAAAATAGTTATGAAACCAACGAGATGTATTTTTGGGACAGATGTCCCGAAGTCTTTGCATAAACATGAGAAATTGCAAAAATAAAGGAAATCGGGCCTAGATCAATGTATTATGTCATTTTCCAATCCTCATCATCCTCTCCACTTTCGCGAGCGTCATGGGCGGTTGTGAGTTCCTTAATAATAGATTAGTTCATAACCTTCATCGCATTGAGCTTTGCCTTCACCACCTCCTTATTCCCCCGGTGCTTCACCATCTTTTCAGCATGCTTCAACAACTGATCATTTCCAATGAAGGTCATGGACTCAATCCTAGCCACCCTTGTTATATCTTCCGGAGTGAAATTACCCTTGGCTTTGATTTTCTCCATTTTTATCCGAAAAGCCCTGATTGCATCCTATGTGTTCAACCCGCAAATTCCCAATTGCCAATCGTGGTCAGGGTTAACCACCTTGTTATCATTAACTATATTGCACTAGAGATCCTGGAGTTCATAAACAGAGGTCTTAGTGTCGGAGATCACAGACTTGAAGGTATGCACCCTCCACATTATGGTTTTCTTTAGCACAAAGAGCTAGCATTCATCTGCTACCAGTTTGATTGAGTGTTCCGTCAGAAACCTGGTAACTCCATATTCTTCTATTTTGGCGAACAAAGGCAAGATATTATGCCACTTGTGTTCCTCTTTCTCCCTTGGCATAAGCTGATTTTGAACTTTGGCAATAAGACTCTGTATCTCGTCACATAACTTCTGGGAGTCAGTGATATAATTCTCCCCGTCCTTGATTATTCCCTCAATCCATTTCTCCACGGCTTCTGCAATACTCTTGGCCCGTTGAACTTGACTCATTAACTTTTTATTTTCTGGTGAAGTTGGGTCAAAGTTCTCTATAGCATGAGATATTGGGAGTGCCCCAAAGCAACCAATACTGTCGATGAACTAGACAAGAACATTTATGTGTCACTTTAGCTCTCTCTTTTCCCGCCCATCTTTCTCCAATCTGGTGAGAATTTTCTTTGCTGATACCTGGAAGAAATGATTGTCTAAGTCTCTACTCATATTTCCCAGTTCCAACTTCATGATCTCAAAATCATCGGGGCTAGCTTCCTTGTTTTCATCCTTGGGTTTGTATGAGGCGATTTCAGTGACCCATTTTCTCATTCGTTCATCATTATCTCGGTGGGCGACGGTTTTGAACCTTTTTGGCTTGGGTCTCTTCTCTATGTACTTAACGACCATTTCTTGAATTGGAATAGTCACGGTAAGAAAATTCCGCTTTTTGTTCACCGAAGTGGTCAACCACTTAGGAGTTGCACTGGAACTGGTTGTTCCTTCGATTGCTTTGGAAGGTGGTGTCATAGCCACAGTCACCGTATGAGAATCCAGGGCATTAGCAACATCGCTATCCAAGTCTTCAACTTCAAATATTTAGGCATCAAGAATCGTATCTTTCAACCCTGTATCCTTTATTTGATCCATCTTTCTTTGAGCAACACTTTGGGACTAGCTATGCCAAGGAGTACAAAAATCCAAAGCTGAATTAGACCTATGTCTAAGCTGGGGCGTCTTTTTATCTTTACCTGCATGAACAGGCATAGAATCATTGTTAGAAAGACGCTTTGGTGAATGTAGAGAGACCTCATTACTTCTCACTGAACTAGACTTAACGCCTAATTTCGTTGCTTTCTTCTTGGCAACCCATGTTGCGGTCCTTTCCAAAACTCCTTTGGTCATTAACTGTATATCATCTTTCTCTTCCTCATCCCAGTCAATTGGAGGCATTTCAATTTTTGCACGAGCTAAGTATCCTGGTTCGAATAGCTCTAGATAGTCCTCTTCGAGCCCCTTAGTGTCCAACTTTACCTGTAATGAAACAACTTGTTCTAACACCATCCTCATATTTTCCTTTTTGAAAACCTTGAGCTCATCACTACAGTCTTCCCAGAAGTCCTCCAATTGTGGTATTGGGAGATATGGCATTAGACCAAGACTTCAGGAAAAACCCTTATTATCAAAACCTTTCCTTTCAGGATAAAAGGAAAAGTTGAAATTCCTAAGATCTGCTCCAATACTCAAAGCGTCGGACATTGAATTGTAGGACAACACACCCAATTGGATGGGAAAATGTCCCTCCCATTTATCCCTGGGTTGTGCCCTTTTTATGACAGAAGTCAACTGCCTACATATCTCCACCAGAACAAAGCAATCTGAACAAAAATGAGGGAGCTTGAAAGGCTCCTCTTCAAAACCGCCTAGCCTTATGTAACAGAAGCATGGAAATTGGATATAGAAACTGCCAAACCTCTTTATCAATGTCTGTGCATCCTCGGAGATCCTTTTGGCTTTCATATTCTTGAATTCATGGCACAAGTCGCCTAGAAAAGCATTGTGCACCCTTCTGAAATCCTACAAGGCCTTATCCTTTTGCAGCATGGGATAGAACTTATACACGGGAACATCCTCCTCAGTGAGTTGTTTTGGTATTCCAACTAACTCCTTAACACACGCCAAACAATACAAGAGATATGAAGATATAAAGAAATTCTGCTTGAACTGTTTAGCCATACTCAGTTGTTCCCTCATTGAATCAGCAATCAATTCAGCCCAATCAAGATACTACTTCCCTTCTAAAACCAACTGTACGTAGCAATAAATCCAGTCATCGAAGTTGTAAGCTTCAGTAGACCCTCTGGCCTAGTGCAACAAAAGCATAACATCATGAATGTGTGGCAACATGTGATTCGTATTAGTATTCTTGGGTAATCTGGAACCACCTCTTTGAGGAACCTTCAACCAGAATTTTGCTACGTTGTTACGGTGTCCAGTTTTGTCCGCGTTGAACTTGGTGATTGACTGAGCAAGGGAAAAGTTAGAGAACTGGTAATCAGATATCTTGATGATGGAGGAAATTACTTCATGATTTATGGCTAGAAGGGTTTCACCATTTTCTCTCCTAATGGTCTCAGAGACTGGGTCGTATCTAGCGATACATTCCCGAACCAATTCTGGGCAAGGAATGGCTGGGGGAAAAGTTGTCACTTCTATGAGACTGCTACTCAAAATCTCCACACCAAAAGATTTGTCAATTCCCTTGAACACCCTCTCTTTTAAGACCTCAATATTTTCCCCTTTAAGGTCAGTATCGCTAACTATGGGTTCAGTACATGCGAGGCTAAAAACATTCCCGAACAAATGCATTGTAGACTTAATAGTTCAAAGCAATATGCCTTAATTGGTTGCAGCAAACCTTTATATGAGAGAGAAAATGCAGGTAAAAACTACTGGAGAGAACAAGAAAAGGACTCACCTTCACAGTTGAACAACCAGATGACGACGAGCAGCAAACAAGACTCCTATCCAGGAAAAACAAAACCGTAGCAACAAGGAACGAATACAGAGCACTAATAATCCTTCATACCTTATAGTGAGGGCAATGATGCGGAACCATTGAATGCAATAATTCTAATTGTCAGTCTGAGTGTGTTAAGTTTATGGATTGGACCTCGCACGCATGCATTGAATGCATGGCGGTGTTTTTTAAGTAACCGCCAGTTCTCAAAATGATTACTTACTTCGAAAAGCCAAGGATTGATGTCGCTGAGGACATGGTTCACCTTCCGCATATTTGGCAATAAATGTAACATCAAATCATTTAACCCGCGGGACCCACCAACTTCGTACACATATGAACATCCTGAATAGACTTCATTGGCGTTCAGGTAGTTCAAGATGTACGCCGCGCTCAAAGAAAATCTTCGTCGAGAAAATTAATTATGCCAAGTTGTTCACCATTTGTGCTATATTGAACATGTTGAACACGTTTGAACCTCTTGAACTTGGTTCAATGAGTTCAATGCCTGGAGAGAAATGAAGTAACACATTACCGAACAAGAAACTTTTAAAGAGTCGCTGCAAGACACTTGAAGAAAATGTTAGTATGAAAACCTTCCTGAACACCTAGGAACCTAAATGAACTTGTTGAACCCAGTTCAAGATAGTTCAACGTGTTCACAGAGTTCAACCAATTACTAAACCTTGACCTTTTTGATTGAAAGACAATTTACAAACGTACTAAGGGCTTGAACCAAGGTGTTACAAGAAAGACAAGGACTCTGAATGGATTTTTTTATTATTAGGATGACTCGCTCTTGTTATGAGGAATGAATAATGTAGTAACATGTATCTACATCATCATGTTGTTTATGCAACTGCATGAAAGAGATACCTATTGTCTAAGAGTCTAGTCTCCGCCTTGGATCCTCAGAACATCCTAATTCCTATAATCAGTGATGCAGATTATCCTAGGCAATATCAAAAACTATGTTTTCTCTCCACATATACACAACAATAAACTCCCCTCCACTTCATTTTTCATTTCATCCCATCACCCTTTTGAGACCTCACTTTATTCACTTCTCCCTATTCTTTTGTCTAGCCCTATATCATTGTATTATGGTTGGCACATTAAAAAACTATCCCATTATCATGTAGTTGCATTTTTCATATAGTTGCATATTTTATTACCTATACATTTAGCGAGTTTCACATCCATGTTAGGCACATTTTATCATATCATCATTATCAATTCATTTTTTGTCATCATTATTAATTTTTTGTTATTTCCCTCACATTATTATTTTCATTTAATCATTATAAAATAGACTCATTTTCATTGTTTTTATACCATTATTGTATTTTGCATTACCATTTAGGAGCACTTTTTAATTGCATTCATTCATAATTAATAAGTTACATTCATCATAAAATCAATTTTTCATTACATTGCATCTTTCGTTTTAGGTCCTTTCATTACTTACATTCATTTAATTACCATTGTATATTAATACATTCAATCAACATTGCATTTATTCCTTTTTTTTTGTATTCAGTACACATATAATCCATCAATTCATGAGCATATCGTTAGTACCACTTCCACATGAATATAATCAAGATATGATACACAAATCATAAGTGGAAATAAAAGGCAATCATATAAGACATCCATGTGCATCACATCCATATAGCATAATCATTATAGCATAAATCATAGGATAAATACAATCACAACATGATAGGTAAAAATAGCATATCATATAGGCATACATCAATCATATACATCTTGCATTCATCACACAATAGGAACAATCATGACATACACATACATATCATATAGCGCACATCCATCATGCATCCACAAACATCATATAAACATCGTATAACCATACATATACACACACCCATCCATCCTGCATCAAAAATAAGTCAGATCACATGCATAATATCATAAAATCATCATGCATCACATATAATATAATAATAAAATTCTATAAAATTCCATTAGTAGTCCATAACAAATACACATGTATCTCGCCACCAAAATTGCATCCATCTCATATATATCAAAAAATCAATGTGTACAACTATAGTACATGATATAAGCCCCAAGGGGTAAAAAAATATGTCACATATACACCAATGAGCACTAGCCTTTTCTCTCCTTATCTCTTGCACTTGAGGGTCCACCGGGTCTTGGTCGTGGTGCCCTCATCCCCACTGAGGCAGCTAACTGCTAGCTCTGCATCTTGTGGGATTTGGCACTCTCAACGCAGTAGAGTGCTCATTGGTCATCGAGTACAGCATGATAGTAGAGATCCTTGTAGTACCAAATCTCCCTCCCCATCCTCTCTTCCTACTGCCTTGCCATTGTGATCTAGGATAGGAGGGTTCCTAATCCGTTGGGAGCTAGCAATTATCAGGTAATGTCTCTCTCACTCTTGAGCTTGGTGGTGTCAGCCTTTGCTCATCTTAGTTGGGCTCAGAGGGTATCCAACTCGTCATCCATCTGTGACATCTCCTCTTGAAGTTTCCCTATAGATCCTCCACTCCTCGCCTCCTCTAGCAGCCACTCTGACTCATCCTTGACACTCCTCAGGTCATCTCCCTTTGTAAGATCAATCTGTAGATCCTCCCTCAATGCATCCCCCTCCCTCCTCAGTCACTCTTCCTCTTCCTGCAAGTTGTTTTCTCAAGCTCTCTCCTTCTCAACCCTTTGTCTCTCTATGGCGAGATAATCATCTAAGCTCTATGCCCTCGCCCTCTTTGTGTCCCGCTAAGCAACAACCCTGTCAAAATCTGTTTGGGCCACCTATCCAACGTATCCCTGCTCTGCCCCTCCTACCTCATGTCCTCCCTCCCTGATTGGTATATCCATTAGCTCGACCCCATCCCCTATACCCTGATCTTGTTGTGGTGCCCCAATCTTCCCTACTGGCAAGTGTACCTATAAAGGCACCTCTACTTGAGGTACATGCTATCTCCATCCCCTCCTCCTCAACACTTGTCATCAACCCCTACCTCCCTCTCTCGGTGCTTGTCCTTTGGCCCCTCCAACAGCCTCCCCCTCTCTTGGTGCATCCCCCTTGCTGCCAACAACCTCATCTACAGATGCTACAATCTCATTAGGCTCCAAAACTCTAGGAATGCTCAAACGAACCGGCCTGTGGGCCTCCCACTAGCATATGTAGGCTCTTGTACATCCAAGATCCTCTCTTGCATGTAGTCTCTCCTCCCATGGGATCATCATTGCACCTATCCAACTGAGTCTAACCTCAAAAGGGTCCATCGCCTATCCCCATGTGGTTGTCTCCCTCATGATTCGAGGATGCATGTGCTCATGCACCATGATATCTTGTATGTGACCAAACTGTCTCATCACCTAATGGGGTAGGTACTATTCAATGATGTGGATGGTGCACCCAAATAGCCAACACTCACTCTAAGCAAATGCAAGTTATCAATCATCCTTCCATCTCTCACTATTTGGATATGGCCTCGAAGTGAAGAACATAAGCTCATAAAAAATCCTTCTTCAAAACCATAGTGCGCCGACCTGGGTGTAGTGCAATAGGCCCCTGTGGTAGTCTATATATGTAAATTGACATTGTCGATCCTGGACTCCAATGGGCTGCATCACTGCAATGTGCTCCCAATCTAGGATATGAAGAAGAGTGACACCTATCTTGAGGTTCTTGTAACCCCGGTAGACACACATTTGCATGTCATGATACAACTGGTCGAGTAAAAAATCCCCCTATGCATACTCTACATGGTACTCAAGCATATCATAAACACATCAGCCCCATCCGATAGAGAATCCATGACCGCTTAGGCCAGGCATCATCCGCATGCTAATCATTCTGCAAACAAACAAAATCAATCATGGAATTCGTTGAATCCACATGGCCTCTCCCAACCGCATTCTCGTCTAGTCCATATGTAGATCCTCGCACTTGCAAATGTTGTGAAGGTAGTGATCCCCATGGTCTAATATGTACTTTGGGATCACTCCTCTGATAGGAACCTTCAGTATTTGACAAACATCAAACAATGTGATGTTGGCCTCACCTGTAGGCAAATGGAAGGTACATGTCTCGCTATCCCATTGCTCTACGAGCATTGTCATCATCATTGTGTGTGCTCGGATCCATGACCACTTGCCCACAAACCCTAATCCCATTGCACTGAGCATCTCTTGCTCATCACTCCCTAGCTGCATGTGCAACCTCATTGTCAATGGCCAGTGCTCCCAAGAGGTAATTGGATCAAGGTCCACTGCATCCACCAGAATCACCTCATTAGCCTTATTATTCTAGCCTATTTCTATGTTGTGCTACCCCTGGGGCATCCCTATGATCCCTCGACCCCTTTTCCCACTTTCTTCTATCTCCTTTTACCCTTTTGATACAGACGGTGTTTCTCCCTAGCAGAGACATCGAAACCGTGGCGTAGATGTCATTTGTAGGACGAAGTCATTGAACCACAGTCCTTCCCCTTTGTTTTCCCCTATCTTAAAGATCAACATCTGTGTAGACAATATTCACCTATTCGGATGAGGATCAGCATCCTTGAGCCTATTCGGTGCCCAAGAAGACATTAATCGTCTATGTAGGCATCGATCCCCATGCAAATACTAATCTAGCGATCGACGTCTGCACCTCGACCAATTGAACCCTCATTTATTACCCCTAATAAATACCATAAACTACTAAATGACAAAAAGGGTTTAGGGTACATACTAGTGGGTCGTACTCTATTGGTCACTAGAAGCGTCTGACCCTCTCTGCGTGGTTATCATGGTGTGGGATGCATGTCATCTTTCTCCTAGTGCTCTGGGCTCTCCAAATCTCAGCGGTGTATGTGTGACAATGACCTCTCCTAGGGCCCCCCTGCGGCCCCGTTTTCTTTCTTTCTCTCTATTTTCTCTCTCTTTCCTCCGAATCCTTTTTCTTTCTCCCATTTTCCTCCTCCCATTTCCCTTTTTTCCGCTATTTTCTTCTTTTTCGAGAATTTTCCCGAAAAAAAAATTAATTTTTTTTCGATTAAATTCTCAAGGGGGCATATATCACTCACATCTTCATGTTGGGGCATCTTTTTCTATTTTTTACCCACCACCAATTTTTCCACTACATAAAAGGGGCAAAATGTAGACGTCTAAAATTAATTAAATTAAATATTTAATTAATTTATCCTTTGTACATGGTTATACTATTTAATCATGTTATTCTTATTATTCATAGAATTAATTAAATTTAATTTAATTAATCTTGCCACTATAGTCCAATAATTGATTAATGAAATAAATTAATTATTCCCCATTCTTCTAAAGTCATCCAAATTATTATTTCTTCTAAGTCTCGTTAAGTTAATTAATTAATTAAGTCATGAATTCCTACAAATCACTTCTTTTAATCCTACTTAGCCTAATTAATTCTTCTCAAAGCTTCATTATCATTATTCTCTAATTTTTAATTCATCTACTCATTCTCTCTCCTCTTTTCAAATCCTTCTAACTTTCCCACTTGCTCCCTAATCGTCCATTATTCCACCTAATCTCTTCATTAATCATTTTCACAATCTTAATGACCATGATTAGGAGCAAGTCAACTCCTTGTCATAAATGGCTTGTCTTCTCTCACCTTCCAAACCTTAAATGCACCAACTTTGGTCATTTCAAGGATTTCAAATTCTCCCACTCTCCAATGTTCCCTCATTTCCCAAGGAATTTTAAATTCCTTTTCTCTCCTCGTCTTCCCATGTAATCCATTATTTGAGAATTTTTAATTCTATTCTCCTCCCCCAAGAAATTTTTAATTCCTTTTTCTCTTCCAAATGTACTTGAGGAGCTCTTCCAAATGTACTTGAGGGGTGTAGAGACAATAGATTCCTTTATCTCTTGGTCTCTATACCTTGTCCTCTCAATCAACCTAACCCCTCTCTTTCAATCTTAAACCTTTATCTCAAATCAATCCTAGCCCTCCATTCTTTACCTCTCAAAACTATAAATTGGGGTCTCCTCCCCTTCATTTTCATCTCATCTTAGTGCAATCTCATGTTGTCGAAATAGATCTAGAATCATATCCAAGAGAATCACCATTATAGATAGATTTAGGCAACCCCACTTAGTTATCCATTTGAATCCATCAATCATCCATCCATATACCCTTGTGTTCTTTTGTGTGGAGAGAAATCAACAAATCTACAAGGAACCAACCCAATCAAGCTAAGGAGAGGTGCATCCTTGGCTTCATGAAAGGCTTCACAGAGGGGAACAAAAGGACTTCTTGCAAGATATAAAGGTTCTTTGTGCTTTGTTTGAATTTTGTGTTTATTTGTGTTTAAACTAACCTTTACACCATTGTTAGAAATTCACTTGGTTCACAAAGCATATTAGAATCATATCATATAAACTCATTACAATAATAACAAAACATATACATATAACATAATCATGCATCACAAAAATATTAGGTCATAAGCATAATCATAACATAATCATATGCATCATCCGTCATAATCCATCAATCATCACATAAAAAATCAAAGTCCCTAATAAACAGTCCATCAATAAAGTACAACGTATGCATCACCACCAAAATCATGACTCATCTCATATATATACATATACATATACATATACATATACATATACATATATATATATATACATATACATATATACATACATATATATATACATATATACATATATATACATATACATACATATATATACATATACATACATATATATATGTATATATATGTACATGTATATATAAATACATGTACATATATATGCATGTACATATATATACATGTACATACA
Source organism: Cryptomeria japonica (assembly GCF_030272615.1). NCBI lineage: Eukaryota > Viridiplantae > Streptophyta > Pinopsida > Cupressales > Cupressaceae > Cryptomeria > Cryptomeria japonica. Next base: position 412,683,348 of record NC_081414.1, on the reverse strand, counting down.
TACACATATACATGTGTATATATACATATGTTAGACACAATGCACTACTAAGAGGGGGAGGGGGTGAATCGGTGGTTCTCAAATCTTTTTCCTTTAGCAATCCTATGTGAGCATACCGGTTTGTGGTTCTAACTCAATGTAGACTTACCGGATAGTGGGAAGACCAACACAAATGCAATCACACAAGAGGACATCACATAACACCAACATATATGAGGAAAACCCCAAGATGGGAAAAACCTCGGTGACAAATGTTGTTGGAGTCTACTGCTCCAATCCAGCCTCACAATGAAAACTATTACAATGTTAAGGGCACCAACCCAAGGAGCACCAACCCCTGCACCGAGCTACAACTCAGTGATCACAAAGATAACTTCAATTACTAAAGTATTTGTCTTGTTACAAGTGAATCTTACAACCATTACATGTATCTTACTCTGTTGGTGAGATGCCTTCTCTACTTCACTGACTCACTTCTTTGTTTCTCTTCACCTACTACTTCTTTTTCGGTAAGCCCTACTGGTATAACTCTTCTACTCTTCTTCTCTATAGGATCTCCTCCTCACTGCTCTACACTTTATAAGTGCTCAACTCTACCAGTCCATTATCTGCCTTCTTTGTAACTCTCTTCCCTCTTGCTCTGCTAGTATAACCACCACTGGTTCTGCTTTTTCTACCAGTTGAACGCTTCAACTAGGTTCTCCCTCACTCTCACTCACTTCTTAGATGCTCGTTAAGAACTTGGCTGATTTTCTCCCACTTGCAAAAGTGTCACACTTCGTAGTAGCACTATGTTCTTCTATACAGCAGTAGAAAACAATCTCTTTGGCCTTCATACTTATAGCCAGGTTTTACTACCAATGCCCAATTCAAAATCTAGGCGGTTAGGATTTCCTCACCATCCTCAAGGCAAACCAAATCCAATCAGATCTTGCACGATCTGATCATTCTGACATCCATCTGCACAAGTCCACCATCAACACGCCTTCCAAAACATGCCTTCTTTAGCAACCTGCAAACGATCTGTCAGCATACTTCTTGGTCAATCGCCATTAATAACATGATGGGTTGCTTCAACTACTCTGATCTACTCGCTTAGTCTATCCTCGATCCTCTCTTGTTCGTTTAATCTCGAGCCATGCACTTCTGCCACTTCACCTCAAGCTTTGCATTCTCCTTTAAAGTCAACCAACTCTATACCTACCCCATTGATGTACATTCCATCTTCATCTGGTGCAGGTTCGCCACCTTGATTCCATGTGGCATCCAATTTGACCAGCTCTACCAACTTGACTCTTCATGTCGGTCCACATAGGATCACTGACCAAATATTTTGTTGGTTCCTCCTTTCTATTGGCTTACTAACTCTGTTGGTATCTCACATTCTATCGGTTACTTCCTCATGTCTTCCCTTTTCTACACTATCGGTGGAACACCTAACCCAGTCTCCAGACATGTCTATCCAACATGTGCTCATTCCCATAAAGTGGGGAGTCATCTGTATATGCACCTCATTCATATTACCGATGAACTTACATACTGGTAAACCAACTTGATGACACAAGTTATCACCCTTCACTAGACTTATTATTTTGATCAGGCCATTCTTCCTTTATTTGCATCTGCTCAATTATGCCTTTGCTGTCGATCCAGTGCATAACCTTGATCTCATGGACTTAAGGCATTCCCTCAATTCACCAATAGATCCAGTGTGAGCCTTCAAGTACTTGCCTTTACCTCTTCACTCTTATGTACACAATGCATAATAGGAGAAAAGCTCCACTTACCGATGGAGAGACACCATCTGCTTTCTGCAACCTTATAGCATATTGATGACCTATTTATTCTTCTCCTCTAGTGTTGATGTGATTCAAATAATATTTTGCCTCTTCATCACAAAGCAACCACTCAAACACCTTTCTATCTCATCACACAAGTCAGGCACTAACTCATGTATTGGTGACTCCTGAGGTCATCTTCCTTACCTTACCAGTGTTCTGCAACACAAGGTAATATCCAAGATATCACATCTTGTACTCCTCCATAGCAGTGTTGCATATACATCTCTTCTATCGGTAGTCATCCCATATCGGTTGACATCAATGACAACACAATGCCAACAATCTCCCCCTTTGGCATTGATGTCAGCACATGTAGTATCCGACATACTACATAGAATTTCTCCCCCTTAATGTGATCCATGGATTCACACACATATAGTATGCGGTATACTATAGAATCCTTCTCCTATCAAAGGGCACTGTTAGGATATTATTTCTCTTTGTATGTACTGGTCACTAACAAAATAGTTTCTCCCCCTGTGTTTTCATTGGATGCAACTCCTCCTTTGATACCACTTGTTATCTTGTCACCAAATGTTACATCTTCTCAAGTCACAGCACTTGAGATGGGGGTCTTAACCATCAACTGACACCAATTGAGTATGTAGGTCTAATCCTATTTGATAGAACATTCAATTGCAAAAAGACTAATACCAATTGTTAATGTGTCAGTGAATACTACTTACTTGTCAGTCAACCTGCAACACCTCTTGTTTGATTCCAAATTTATTTATAATCAAATGTAATTGTACCATGAAGACAACCAACTAGAAGATACGTAGATACCCATACCCATCTTGGGTATGCTTACTGCAATTTCCATCCCCTGCAGTTTGGGCAGTCGGTATCCTTACAAGTTCAAGAAAGCTAGCTTTGCATCATGAGCACTTGAACTCCCCCTGAGTCATACATCTTAGGTTCTCATCTCCGGTCAGCTACACTATCGAGACTCCAATCTTCACCATACACCAGTTGAGCTGTGCAAATATGATCATCTGATGATTCTTCAGTTCCATTGTATCCATCACAACTTATGACATGATCCTGGATCTACACAATGCCAGACAATGTTATCATCATGCCAAGAGTTAAGTCGGTTAGCCCAAATACATGCAAGCCTACAGGATCAACAACCAGGCCAATCATATGTCATTCAGGTCTTTTCCAATACCACCTGAGATATAGTCACCTCATTCCATGCTACCAGGGCCGATGCAATGAAATTCCAACTTCATTGTCTTACATAACTTTCAAGTACCTGTTAGCACACATGTCGATAACATCCTACACATACCAGTTAACATCTTATACTAATTGTTAACCTCCATTTATTGACATGTGCAGTAGTGATCCATCACTAATCTGTAGATGTGTAGTCAAGGCAGCTTCTACACACACTTATCTTTTCCTCTTCTCTCTTCACACCAGCAACAACATGTTTTTCCATGTTGCCATCTTTGTTGGGGAGGGTGAATGATAAATTCAATGTGCTACTACCCCTAAGATCATGCATATCCTTTAGGCCTTAGTAGATATCACATGTGCGTTGGATGCATAGTGTCGGTCCATGGTCTTCTTCCTCCATACTTTCTTGGTCTCATTCATCTTCCTATTTTCAGGCTTGGGAGTAGGTCTTTCCTTCTTCTGCTGATGGGTCCTTCCATTTTTTGATCCTCCATCACAGCCAAAAGTAGTGTTGTAGTAGCACACAACATCCATTTCAACTTCATGTTTGGGGAATCTCTTGACATACCGGTTTGACCATCTCCTCTTGGTCATATTGTTGTGTCTAGTAACCGAAACCGGTGAACCTCTTGCTTTTGCAAGGACAAATCTCCTTTGGTTGCATGAAGGTTTGTGACTTCTAAATGCTTTGTATCCACTTTTCTGCAGAGTATAGTTGTCAAGCCAACCTACATTTGACTACAGATTCCTCTTCCTGCATTCAAACTCCCTATGTCCAAAACCATTGTAGTTATGACAGACAACATTTGCATAATCGAGTGAGGGGACATGCATGTATCTACTCCTGGATACATTTTTCTCATATTCATGATGTCCATGAGATCCTATATTATTCTTTCCAGATCTCTTTTTGCACTCCTCTTCCCTATGGTCATAAGCATTACATGCAAAGCAGTAGCTGGTAAAGGATGGCATATGGCTTATAAATTTATTTTACCATGTATGAGGAGATCTTACCGATTTTGCATCTCCATTTCTTCTTCTTTGAGAATGGATCCTTGGTTGTCCATTTTGTTTAGCTCTCCCATCTGATCTCTTTTTCTCCCACACTTGCTTCCCCTTGTGGGTGGTAGAATTTCTTTGTCCTCTACCAGTAGAGGGTCTTCTTTGCTACTTCCTTATCTTCTTGCTTCTGATGAAGCTATCTTAATCCATTTTCCCTTTACCTTTGGGATCTACATTGTTTCTTCTTCTTGTAGCACCAGTCTTCTTTTTTGTATGCAAGTCCTCTCTAGTTGTGGTTAGGTCAACCTTCTTTTGAGGAGCATTTCTAACTGGGAAGGTCTGGCCTTTGTTTTCTCCATTTGAGGAGATAAATTGAATGTCATTATGGGGTACATTCTTGCTGGTGGAGCATTCACCAGCACCACTTCCTAACCCTTCAATATCCTTGGCATTATTTTGCTTCTTCAACATCTTGTCCAAGGCATCACTACTATCATCAAACTGGGTTCTTTCCTTGAGCTAATCCTTACACTTCTCAAGGTCAATTCGGAGAATCTCCATTTCTCCAACTAGCTGTAGATATTCTTCATTCTTTACTTCTAGTCTAGATGTTATATCTTCACATCGACACTTCTTGGTGTTCTCTACCTAATACTTCAACTCTGAGATGCATTTCTCAAAATCTTCAATGCATTTTGTCAGTCGGTTCTGCTCTACTATAGCAACATTCTTGAATAGCTTGTATTCTCTTCTAACTTTACTGAGCTCTTCAAGTGCATTTACAAACTCTCCTTCCAGATCAACCTCATCTTCCTCTTCTTCTTCACCTTCACTATCACTCCCAAACACATCTTGTCGGTAGGAGTGTTTTGCATGATCATTTTTAGAAGTGTGCCTTGTTAGGGTTTCAAGCAGATCCGAAGCAAATATGAACTAACAATTATATGCAGATTTAAATACAAAAGATAAAGAAATAAAAACAGGACACAGATAACACAGATATTTAACGTGGTTCACCCACGATAAGATTCATCAACACATAGCTGGTAGGTGTACGCAAAGCCATTTGACTAGGGAGAGTTGTATCCAAACATGACAAATTCCTTCCAGACCTGCATTTTGGCACCAATCAATTTCACTCCATAAACCATTGAGGAACCTCAAAATCGACGCCAGACAGGACTGCAAAGTGACGTGAAATATCCTGTTACCAGTAACCAAGGGAGGCAACCTTATGAATGAAGGATCGTGATATTATGAGTTACGTCCACCATACACAGCCATCCAATCTTTCTTATTATCCAGCAAAAATAGTACATCAACCTTACAATGCCTTAAGCATCCCAGCCGCTTATAACATGCATTTTTAGGGCAACAAACAAAGTCGGCCTTTTTAGGGTTTTATTACAATGTTGATTTTCATCAACAAAAAACGGCAAAAAAAAAAATTTCTCGGGGACTGCCGCCCCCGAACCCCTGCCCGGGGCCCGGCCCGGCCCCGGACCCCGACGAGGATACATGTTGAGTGTACAATACTTTGCTGATCAGTCACCACATTTCAACAATCTCCCGCTTGGAGACTGATCAGGCTCCACACTGAACAATCTCCCACTTGGAGACTGATACTACACGACACCACTATACATGCAACATCCGCTGGATAAAACACTAGGACTTGACTGGTATAAATTCCACCATTATCAATCAAGAAGACCAACAAAAACTAATGAAGAAATCAGCTTCTCCTGTGGAACTGCCTTTGTGAACATATCGGCAGGATTCTCACTTGTGTGAATCTTCTCAAGCCGTAACTGACCCTCCTCCAAAATAGTCCGGATGAAGTGGTACCTGAGTTGAATGTGCTTTGTCCTTGAATGAAAAGCATAGTTCTTCGCAAGATGAATGGCACTCTGGCTATCAGTATACAATGGGCTATCCTCTTGTGTCTGACCCAATTCCTTCAGAAAACATTGCAACCAAATCATCTCTTTGCTGGCTTCTGTAGCAGCAACATACTCAGCTTCAGTGGTTGAAAGTGCAACAACCTTTTGTAGCCTAGAAATCCAACTGACTGTAGTTCCCCCTATAGTAAAAACATACCCTATAGTACTCCTCCGTGAATCAATATCACCCGCCAGATCAGAGTCAACAAATCCACTTAGAGCAGCATTAGATCCTTTGAAACATAATGCCTTCGTAGTAGTTCCTTTCAAATACTGAAGAATCCATTTCACAGCATTCCAATGTTCCATACCCGGATTACTCATAAACCTGCTCACAACTCCCATTGCATGTGCAATATCTGGCCTTGTGCATACCATTGCATACATCAGACTGCCAACAGCTGATGAATACGGGATGTTAGACATTTTATTAACCTCTTCCTGTGCCTTTGGGCACATCTCCTTAGTCAATTTGAAATGACTAGCCAAAGGTGTACTAACTGCTTTTGCATCCTGCATGTTAAATCTTTTCAACACCTTCTTTATATACTCACTTTGGGACAAATTCAAGGTTCTATTTTTCCTGTCCCGTGTAATCCTCATACCGAGAATTTGCTTAGCTGCACCCAAATCCTTCATAGCAAATGACTGGCTAATTTCTATTTAAGATCATTTATATGTTGCATGTTAGACCCAGCAACAAGCATGTCATCAACATAAAGCAATAGGATAATATAACTGTCATTATCAAATCTCTTAAAATATACACAATGATCAGAATGACATCTATGATAACCGTGTTCAGCCATGAAAGTATCAAATTTTAAATACCATTGTCGGGGTGCTTGCTTTAGGCCATACAGAATTTTCTTCAACATGTAAATTTCCTCCTCTAAATCTCCATGGAGAAAAGCTATTTTGACATCTAATTGTTCAAGATGTAAATCATCTGCAGCCACAAGACTAAGTACAATTCTAATTGAAGTCATTTTTACAACTGGAGAAAATATTTCATCATAATCTATACCCTTTTTCTGTGCAAAACCTTTTACCACAAGTCTGGCCTTATATCTTTTCTGACCTCCTTCCTCCTCCTTCAGCCGATAAACCCATTTTTTAGGCAAGGCTCTTTTTTCTGCAGGTAAAGGGACTAAGTCCCAAGTCTTATTTTTCATCAAGGATTCCATCTCCTCTTTCATGCCTAGTTGCCACTGTTGTTTGGCATCCACCTGCATTGCTTCTTCATATTCTTTTGGTTCACCAGAATCCATTAATAAAATAGAATACAAAGAAGGAGAAAATCTTTCAGGAGGTCTACTTGTCCTCGTAGAACATCTAACACTTGCAAGAGTTTGTGGGACAATCTGTTGTTGTTGAGCATCAGGTACCTGTGGCATTTCATTTTCAGGAATCTCATCCAACACCACATATTCTTGTTTGTCCTGTTCATGCTTCTTTTCCTGCATCTGTTCTTTATACATAACCTTCTCATTGAATATAACATCTCTACTTCTAATTATTTTCTTATTTTCAAAATCCCATAACCGATAGCCATATTCATCTATCCCATATCCAATGAAGGTACATTTCTGAGATTTAGCATCAAGCTTGGTTTTGTTTTCTTTATCAACATGGACAAAAGCTTTGCAACCAAAAGTTTTTAGAAAAGAATAATTTACCTTTTTACCAGTCCATGCCTCCTCTGGAATACCACCATCCAAAGGGGTTGAAGGTCCTCTATTTATCAAATAGACAGCAGTATGTACAGCATCTGCCCAAAAATGTAAGGGCAATCCAGCATGCAATCTCATGCTCCTCACACGTTCCATGATGGTCCTATTCATTCTCTCTGACACACCATTTTCCTGTGGAGTTCCTGGAACTGTCTTCTGCTTTTGAATCCCATTTAAGGAACAATAATCATCAAATGCTTTGCTGCAATACTCACCTCCATTATCCGATCTAAGACACTTCAACTTTTTTCCTGTCTCATTCTCAACCAGAGCTTTCCATTTCTTAAAAGTTTCAAAAACATCTGATTTTTGTTTTAGGAAATATACCCATGTTTTTCTGGTTGAGTCATTAATAAAAATAACATAATAACAAGAGCCACCAAGAGATGATACCTGAGTCGGTCCCCATACATCTGAATGTACAAGCTCTAACTTCTCACTCTTCTTCTCTTTCCCAACCTTGAGAAATCTGACTCTTTTCTATTTACCATAAACACAGTTTTCACAGAACTCTAAATCAATCTTCTTTAGTCCTGACAATAGATTTTTGGAGTGAAGGATTTTCATCCCTTTCTCACTCATGTGCCCAAGTCTATGGTGCCACATTATCGAATCTGTTCTTGCAACATTTATTGTTGTTGTCCCTGCAGTAACTTTATCTGTAGCAGCTAAGGTAGAGTAAGTGTTACCAGTACACAGATATAATGTGCCTACCTTCGCACCTTTAGCTACTACTAATGATCCTTTAGTGACCTTCCACATACTGTCTGAGAAGGTAACTATGCAACCTTCACTACCTAGTTGCCCTACAGAAATTAAATTTCTTCTTAAATTAGGAACATGTCTTACCTCCTAAAAAAACCAGTCATTACCATTTTGCAACTTGATCTTTATCTTTCCTTTTCCAACAATTTGACAGGGCTCATCATCACCCAAATATACCTGTCCAAAATCACCTTGAACATAATCTAGAAAATATTTTCTATGGGGTGTAGCATGAAATGAAGCCCCAGAATCTATTACCCAGGAATCATTAACATCATCCAAACATAAGATTAAAGCATCTTGTAAAGTATTACTTGCAATATTAGCTTCCTTACTGTCATTTTCATTTTTGTCTCCTTCTTTGTTTTTCCGAGACCAACAGTCTTTCTTTAGATGACCAGGCTTTCCGCAGTACCAGCAATCTTTCTTTCCTCTAGATTGAGAGTGTCCTTTCTTTGACTTCCCTCATGACTTCTCATTCCCAGGGCCTTTTCCTCTTTCCTTTGATCTTCCTCTGTTCTCCACATTCAAAACACTACCCGATGATGTTGGAGTCTCACCTGTGCTTTTCCTTCGCATTTCCTCACTTAGGATAACACCAACAATATCATCAAATACCAAAGTATTTTTACCAGAGACAGAGTTACTTACAGCCATAACCAAGCTATTCCAGCTTTCTGGCAAAGAACATAAAATCAAGAGATCCCTAACCTCTTCTGCAAAGGTAATTTTTACCGAAGACAATTGACTGGTAATTGTATTAAATTCATTTAAGTGCTCCGCTACAGATCCTCCCTCCCTCATTTTCAAATTAAACAAACGCTTCATAAGAAATACCTTATTCGAAGCCGAGGGTTTCTCATACAGCTTAGCCAATGTTGCCATCAAATCTACAGTCATTTTTGCTTCTGTTATATTGAATGCTACAGATGCCGCAAGGCACAATCGAATGGATCCCAGTGCCTTTCTATCTAAAATGTCCCACTCTTCATCTGATATTGTGGTTGGTTTCTTTGCCTTTCCTTCCAATGGCTGCCACAAATCCTTTTGATACAGGTAATCCTCCATCTGCATTTTCCATAACTGATAATTCTGGTCGTTAAACTTTTCGACCTTGAATTTGGAATCCTCCATTGCTCCCACTCAAATCTGAAAGTCCTACCAATTTACAGAAAACCTCGCTCTGATACCAATTTTTAGGGTTTCAAGCAGATCCGAAGCAAATATGAACTAACAATTATATGCAGATTTAAATACAAAAGATAAAGAAATAAAAATAGGACATAGATAACACAGATATTTAACGTGGTTCACCCAGAATGGGTTACGTCCACCATACACAGCCATCCAATCTTTCTTATTATCCAGCAAAAACAGTACATCAACCTTACAATGCCTTAAGCATCCCAGCCGCTTATAACATGCATTTTTAGGGCAACAAACAAAGTCAGCCTTTTTAGGGTTTTATTACAATGTCAGTTTTCATCAACAAAAAATGGCAAAAAAAAAATTTCTCGGGGGCTGCCGCCCCCGAACCCCTGCCCGGCCCCGAACCCCGGCGAGGATACGTGCTGAGTGTACAGTACTTTGCTGATCAGTCACCACATTTCAACATGCGTTTCATCTTTTGATCCTTGAGCCATGAAGAGGTGGGTTCATTCTTCATCACTGTTGTTGCTGCTAGCAGATCTATCTTCATCATCCTTATAAATATGAGATGTATTTCTCATATTTCCTTCAAATGTTGGTTCTGCAGTTATGGGCTCATTTCCATAAAGAGTCTTCAATCTTTCCCATAAGCTCTTTGTTGTTGTGTATCTGTCCACCTATGAGGAGACATCACTGGTGAGACCACTAAGTATAGCCTTCATGGCTTCTTCATTGTACTGGTTTCTTCTTTCTTCTACAAATCCGATAGGAAGACAAACTTTTCTGGGGAGACCATCAACTATTGACATCCATACATAAAACCCTAAAGAGGATAGAAAGACTTCCATTCGGCAACTCCAAATAGTATATTTAGATCCATTAAATATTGGAGCAAGGGTTAACACTAAACAAACCATTGTGTCCTTAGGCTGTAATCTACCCAAGCTGGAGAAAGATCGTCTAGTTGGGAACCTAGGTTCTGATACCAATTGTTAGACATGATGCACCACTGTAAGGGGGAGGGGGTGAATCATTGGTTCTCAAATCTTTTCCCTTTAGCAATCCTATGTGAGCATACTAGTTTTTGGTTCTAACTCAATGTAGACTTACCAGTTAGTGGGGAGATCAACACAAATGCAATCACACAAGAGGACATCACATTATACCAACATATACGAGGAAAACCCAAAGATGGTAAAAACATCAGTGAGCAATGATGTTGGAGTCTACTGCTCCAATCCAACCTCACAATGAAAATTGTTACAATGTTTACGACACCAAACCCTGACTTTAGGGCACAAACCCAAGGAGCACCAACCCTTGACTTTAGGGCACCAACCCAAGGAGCACCAATCCCTGACTTTATGGGCTACAACCCAAAGGAGCTACAACCCCCGCATCGAGCTACAACTCAATGATCACAAAGATAAATTCAATTACTAAAGTATTTATCTTGTTACAAGTGAATCTTGAAACTATTATATGTATCTTACTCTGTCGGTGAGATACCTTCTCTAATTCACTGACTCACTTCTCTACTACTCTTCACCTATTGCTTCTTTGTCGGTAAGCCCTATCGATATACCTCTTCTACTCTTCTTCTCTACAGGATCTCCTACTCACTAATCTACACTTTATAAGTGCTCAACTCTACTGGTCCACTGTCTGCCTTCTTTGCAGCTCTCTTCCCTCTTGCTCTACTGGTATAACCACCACCGGTTCTTCTTTTTCTACCAATTGAACACTTTAACTAGGTTCTCCCTCACTATCACTCACTTCTTAGACGCTCGTTAAGCACTTGGATGATTTTCTCTCACTTGCAAAAGTATCACACTTCACAGTAGCACTATGTTCTTCTATACAGCAACAGCAAACAATCTCTTTGGCCTTCATACTTATAATCAGGTTTTCCCGCCAACGCCCAATTCAAAATCCAAGCAGTTAGGGTTTCCTCACCATCCTCGAGGCAAACCAAATCCAATCATATATTACTCGATCTGATCTTCCTGACATCTATCTGCACAAGTCTACCATGAACGCACCTTCCAAAACATGCCTTCCTTCTTTAGCAGCTTGCAAACGATCTGTCAACATACTTCTTGGTCAATCACCATTAATGGCATGATGGGTTGCTTCAACTAATCCAATATGCTTGATTAGTCTATCCTTGATCCTCTCTTGTCTGTTTAATCTCAAGTCGCGCACTTCTGCCACTTCACCTTGAGCTTCGCAGTCTCCTTTAAAGTCGACCAACTCTATACCTACCTCATCGATATACATCCCTTCTTCATCTGGTGCAGGTTCACCACCTTGATTTCATGTGGCATCCAAGTCGACCAGCTCTACCAACTTGACTCTTCATGTCGGTCCACATAGGATCACTGACCAAACATTATGTCGGTTCCTCCCTTCTGCCAGTTTACTAACTATGTCGGTATCTCACATTCTACTAGTTACTTCCTCATGTCTACCCTTTTCTATACTGTCGGTGGAACACCTAACCCAGTCTCCAGACATGTCTATCTAGCACGTGCTCATTCCCATAAAATGGGGAGTTGTCTGCATCTGCACCTTGCTCATATTACCGGTGGACTTACATACCGGTAAACCAACTTGATGACACAAGTCATCACCTTTCACTAGACTTCTTCTATGGTCAGGCCATTCTTCCTTTATATGCATCTGCTTAGTTATGCCTTTTCCATCGGTCTAGTGCATAAACTTGATCTCATGCACTTAAGGCATTCCCTCAATTCACTAGTAGATCTGGTGTGAGCCTTCAAGTACTTGCCTTTACCTCTTCACCCTTATGCACACAATGCGTAATAGGAGATAAGCTCCACTTACCGGTGGAGAGACACCATCTATTTTCTGCAACCTTATAGCATACCGGTGACCTATTTATTCTTCTCCTCTAGTGTTGATGTGATTCAGAAAATATTATGCCTCTTCATCACAAAACAACTACTTAAACACCTTTCTATCTCATCACACAAGTCAGGCACTAACTCGTGTACTGGTGACTCCTGAGGTCATCTTCCTTACCTTACCGGTGTTCTGCAACACAAGGTGATATCCAAGACATCACATCCTGTACTCCTCCATAGCAATGTTGCATATACATCTCTTCTACCGGTAGTCATCCCATACCAGTTGACATCAATGACAACATAATGCCAACAATATATACATGTATATATATACATATATATATATATGTGCATATATATGTATATATATTTTTATATATAGATATATATATATACATGTATATACATGTATATATATATATATATGTATATACATGTATATATATATGTATATACATGTATATATATATATGTATATACATGTATATATGTATATATGTGTATATATATGTATATATATGTGTGTGTGTGTATATATACATATATATATATATATAGTAATGTGTCAAACAATAGTACAATGAATATCCCCGAAGGGTCAAAATGGTACAATGTCACACACAACCCGAGAGCTAGCTTGTGCTATCCCTATCACCTACTCCTAAATCTGTCCATCCACTAAAAGGACCTTCTAGTAGTGGTCGCAGTGCCCTCATCACTATTGACTCCCCTGAGGTCTGTGTCCAAGTTTGTATGAACTGTGTCCTCTCTGCAAAGCTAGGTACCCATTGATCGGGAGGTACTGTATCTTGATATAGGCTCTGATAATATTGAGCCTCTGTTAGTGCTCTCTTTGCATACCTCCATGCCTCCATACATTCCATAAAAAGAATCATCATATTCCCTAGATCTATGGCTCATCAAGCCATCTCCCTCTCCATACGTTGTCATGTATCATCTGCCTTTGACCAGGCTGGTCAAGCCCTTAGTGTCTGCAGCTCATCATCCATCCACTATATCTCTCATGCCATGGCTCCCGCTCTGGCTACCTCTATAATCCCCGAGGTGGTCTCTACCTCCATCTTATAACTGTATCTCTTGGCTATGGCAACCTCAAGATTTTTCCTAAGGTCCTCCCGCTCTATCCTCAATATGTCTACCTCGATCTATAGGTTATCTACCCCAGCTCACTCCTTCTTAGCTCTACCCCTCTCTTTCACCAATTCATTGTAAAAGCTTTATGCTTGAGCCCTCTTAGTGTCTCTCTCCAAAATGGCCTGATCCAAAACAACCTAAGAAATTTGTCCCTGTACCTATCCTCCTTCCACCTGTACCTCCATCAACTTTGGCTCTAGTTGAACTGGTGCTAAAGGTCCCTCAACCTATAGAGAAAGTCATGCCTTCTCTACCGGAACCTAAAAATATAACTGTATGGGTACGTGTCCCTATCCCCTCCCTCCTCTCTGTAGAGCCCACCACCTAACCCTCTCTCTTCCATCTTCTTCTTCTCCTGTCGCATCTACCTCCCCACCTACTACTTCATCTACTAAGGACGTGATCTCATCTACCTCAAGCGCTCCTACAATATTCAATCACACCGAGCGGTGTGCCTCTCACCACGTTGTGTAAGCCCCTATACAACCGAGATCCACAATCTTTGGCCGCTCCTCCCAAACAACTATCTCTACACTTGTCCAGCCAGATCGAACCTCAAACAGCCCAACAATATCTCACCATGTGACGGTCTCCCTAGTAATTTAGGGATGTGTCCTCTCCTCCCCCTCAATATCCTTCTGCACTTCGAACTACCACATGACCCTATGCAGCAAGTATTGGTCTATAATGTGCATTGTCCTCCCAAATAACCAACACTGAGTCTAAACCCAGGAAAGCGGGATGTATCGACCTCACTGCTCGCAATCTCTATATGGACACCACATGAAGTCCATCATCTCATAAAAAATGTGACACCAAAACTAGATAGCTCCAACTCGAGTATAATGTAATAATCCCCTATATCTATCAACATAGGGGTATGTCTTCCATGCGCATGCACTCCCAGTGGTTGTCTGACCACTATGTGCTCCCATGCCCATATATGTAAGATTGTCACACCTCCTGAGGTTCTTATAACCTCAGTATACACACATATACATGTCATGATACAATTTCCCCAAAATCGTTGCACCCCATGCGTAATAGATGTCATCATGTATCATATAATACAAGCACTAAGACCATCCTATAGAAAAACCATGCCCACTCAAGTCAAGCATCATCCTCCCATAAGTTTGCATATGAACAACACAAGCCACAGGATCCCTCTATGTCGCTCCATGGCTTGCTCCAGAACCATTTGTGTCTAATCCATCGACAAGTCATCTATAATGAAAATACTCTACATGTACCACTTAGCGCCCTCTAGTCTATACTTTGGAATGACCTCGCAGATAGGCACCTTCAGGATCTGCCAAACATCAAGTAATGTGATGTTGGCCTCACTCATCGACAAGTGAAAGGTGCACATCTTGTTGTGTCAGCACTCGACTAATGTTGTCATCATTGTCACGTGGCATCAAACCTGAGGCCACTATGTGACGAACCCTAGACTACACCATGATAGTAAGGTCTTCTCGTCGCCACCCAACTGACTCTACAACACCAAAGTGGGAGGCCAATGCTCCCATGATCCCAAAATAGCAGGATCCTCCTCCAACCATCCAAAACATTTCATTAGCCCTTTCTTCTAGCATTCTAGTCTACTTCTACCCCTATGGCATCTTATCCAAGCCCCATTTTCCTATTTTTGCCTCCTATTTTCCCTCTTTTCCCTCTTGAGCAGAGACGGTGTTTCCTCCAATGGAGACACCAAAACCGCACCTTTTGCGTCATTCCACAGTCCTCTCTCCCTCCCCTTCCATGCTTGCAGCACAGATGCTAATCTGGCGATCAGTTTTTGCACAAATGTTTCCACACTTGTGTGTGTGGGGATTGTCTCCACAGACAATGATCCCTAAGCACAGACATTGATTTGGTGATCGATGTTTGTGCCTCACTAGTTTTTCTCCATCATTAGTTACAAGTAATTAATGCTAATATGCTAAAGGACTAGGTTGAGACTAGGGTACATATCAGTGGTCCATACTCTGACGGCCTCTGGTACCTCTGGACCCTCTCACCTTGGTGCTCATGTCATGGAATGTACGGCATAATGTCTTCTTGCTCTACTCTCCAAAGACTCAATGAGCTATGTGTGTGACAATGACCCCTTCTTGGGCCTCATGTGGCTTATATAGGCCCTTCTTTCACCCTTCTATTGCCTTTTCTCCATCCTCTTTTTCTCTTTCCTCTAATTTTCCTTCTCGTCTCCCCTTTTTTCTGTCTTTCTCATCTATTCCAATCATTTTCTTCTTTTTCATGAATTTTCCCAAAAAATTTTAAATTTTCCAATTAAATTCTCAAGGGGGCATACCTCACCCATGTCTTCACTCTAGAGCATCTTTCTTCATCTTTTACCCACCGCCAATTTTGTCAATGCGTAAAAGAGGGACAAAAGGTAGACATCTAAAATTAATTTAATTAATATTTAATTAATTTAAGTCTTTCTATATAAATAATTTAATTGTGTCTATCTCATTCTTCTTAAACTTAATTAAATCAAATTTAATTATTTTATCACTTTAGTCCTATAATTGATTTATCAAAAAATAATTATTTCCCCTATTCTTCTAAAGTCATTCCAATCAGTATTTCTTCTAAACCTCTATTAGTTAATTAATTTTAATTAGCTAAGCTAGCCATGTGATTTCTACAAATCACTCTTTCTAAATCCTCATCCAACCTAATTAATTCTTGCTTAATCATGCTTACCACTATTTCCCTATTTTAAATTCCTCCACTCATTATCTCTCTTCATGTCACATCCTCCTAACTTTCCCACTTGCACTCTAATCTCTAATTAACCCACCTAATCACTCTTCCTAATCATTTGCACATCCCTAATCAATGGATCAACTTTTTGTCATAAATGGCTTTTCCATCTCACCCTCCAAACCTTAAATGCACCAACTTTGGTCATGTCAAAGGATTTCAAATCTTTTGCACATCCCTATGCCTCTTGTTTCCAAGGAATTTTTAATTACTTTATCCCTTTATTCTTCCCACACAATATCTTATTTAAGAATTTTTTATTTCTTTGTCCTCCCCCAAGAAATTTTTAATTCCTTTTTATTCTTCTAATGTACTTGGGGATCTCTTCCCCATGTACTTGAGGAGTGCAGAGACAACAAATGTCTTTATGGAAAATCTCTTGAATCTCGCACCTTGTCCTCTCAATACTCTCCCACTTTCTTTCAATCTCAACCCTTCATTTCAAATAAATCGTGGCCCTCCATTTTGGCCCCCTTAAATATATAAATTGGAGTCTCCTCCCTTCACAAATCATCCATCATTCAAGTAAGTTTATGTTGTTAATTTGAGAGCCAAAAATCCATCCAAAGTATCCATATTATGCTCAATTCATGCCACACTTAGCCAAATCCATCCACTATAATCATCCTTTCATCCAATCCCTTGTTGTGTAGTGGAGAGAAATCCACAATCCATCCAAAAGTAGCAAATCAAATCAAGTGGAGCAAGGGTGCATCCAATTCATCACCTAGCTCAATCGAAGGAGGAGGAGAAAGGTATAAAATGTTCTTTGCATGTTTCATATGATTTATTTATCTTATGAATATTTTATGCAATTGACCCTTTGTCCATTTTCTTGTCTTCAGTTAGTGTATAATTAAACAAAACACAAACAAAGGCATTCAAATATAACAAACAACCATTATACCTTAGTTCTCTTCTTTTCCTCTGATTGAACTTGATGAAATGGAATAATGCACCCTTCTTCCATTTGATTTGATTTGCTCCTTTTAGTGATGGATTGTGGATTTCTCTCCACTACACAACAAGATTTGATAATGACTATTGGTTAAGTGTGATGGGTGAGGGATGAACCTGGCTTATGTGAGGCATAAATTGGACATGGTAAGGGTGTAATGGATGATTTTGGCTCTCAATGAAACAACATAACAATACTCAAAAGGTGGATTCTTTGTGAAGGGAGGAGATTCCAATTTATAGATTGGAGGGTGCTAAAATGGAGGGTCAAGATTGATTTGAAATGGAGGGTTAGGATTGAAAGAAAGTGGGTAGAGGATCAAGAGGACAAGGTGTGGGATCCAAGAGATATGCCATAAAGGCATTTCCTGTCCCCACACCCCTTAAGGTACATGGGTAAGAGTTCCCCGAGTACATTGGGAAGAGAAAAATAATATAAAATTCCTTGAGGGAAGGGAGGAGGAATTAAAAATTCCAAGATAAGAGATGTGTGGGAAGACTAAATGAGGAAATGAATTAAAAATTCCTTGGGAAGAGGGGCATGGGAATGTGCAAAGATTTGACAATCCCTAGAAGAGACAAAGTTGGTAGAATTTAAGATTTAGAAGGTGAAGGGGACAAGCCATTTATGGCAAATAGTTGACTTATCCCTAATCAAGGTGACTACGGATGTGTGAATTATTAGAAGGATAAATTAGGTGGCTTAATGAGGGATTAGAGTGCAAGTGGGAAAGTTAGGAGGATGTGACATGAGGAAAAATGAGTGTAGGAACATAAAATTGGAGAAAATGATAAGCATGATTAGGCTAGGGTTAATTAGGCTAGATGGTAGGATTATGAAGGGTGATTTGTAAGAATCAAGAGATTAGTTAATTCATTGAGATTAATTAACTAATCAGGATTGGAGAAGAATATGAATATATTGTCTAAGGTTAGGAATTGAATTGATTTTAGAAGAATGGGGATTTATATAATCAATAGGTAAACTAATTATATGTTTGACAGATAAAATTAATTAAATATAATTTCATAAATTTTGAGAAGAATAAAGACTAACATAATTAATAGAATTAATTATGTGAGAAGGAATAAATTAATTAAATATTAATTTAATTTTGGACGTCTACAATTTCCACTTGTCATAATACCATCTACTACCAAATTTTTTATTTTTCCTTTTCTGATCATACATCCAATATTTGTGAACACAACTTCATAACCTCTATTGCACATCTAATTAACACTCAACAAGCTATGTCTAAAACCTTCTACATAATACACATCATTAATTTATGCTTGGCATCAATCGAGATACTTCCTATTCCACAACTTGGTGCAGCTTCCTCTCCTACAAATTTTATTAATCCCCCATCATACTTCTTGAGACTAATAAACTTGTCTTTATCTCTGGTCATGTGATTTGAACATTCAGAATCAATGATCTTGGTTCAACTTTAGCATGCAGTGCAGTATTCTCTTCCCGTCTTTCAGACCTATCCTAAACTAATATTAAATAATGATTTATCACTCATATATATCTCGAATGACACATAGGATAACTAACATGATCCTATGAATATTATTAAATGACAGGTTATATAAAGTAACTTTATGATAAGTAACTTATGCCAACTAAGCCTAAGTAAGCTTAATGTGTAAATGATATTTACTCTAACATCCCCTTAAGTGTCGGAGGAGCATGGGTGGAGAGGAGCGCCAAGCGGAGCGGCAAGCGGGAAATTCAAATTTCAAAGCTGGGGATGGCAGAATTCATGGGGATGGTAGTCTTTCTGCGGTTGGAGTTGGTAATCATGCTGGTCCCCAGGCTTCTCAGGGTACTGAGGGGGACAAGGCAACAGTCAAATCGGTTGAAGATAAAGATTCCAAAATTGGGGACCCACATGATAGAGGTAAAGAAAATAAATGGTCTGCTCTTTTTGGAGTCAGGCCTCTGGTGAAATCTGGTCTTCTGGAAGTTAAAAATATCTTTGATCCTACAATAGGGGTTTTTGCTATTTTTGTTCCAGATAAGCTGGTTGATTTCACTGTGTCTAGCTTATCTATGACCTTGGTTGGAAGGTTTGTTGGTTTTAGACCTAACATTGATGTTGTATGGAACTTTATAAGGAGGAAATGGGTTCTTAAAGGTCAAGTGGATGTGGCGGCTTTGCCTAGGGGTTTTTTTCCTTTGCCTTTAATAATGAAGAAGATATGAATAAAGCGCTATGTAAAGGGCCATGGATGTTCAACAAGTCAACCTTGGCTTTACAGAAATGGGCTCCTAGCCTCCCACTGGATAAGTCCTTTTTCTGTCAGTGCCTATGTGGACACGTCTCCCTGGCCTTCCATTGAAGTTCTGGAATGAGGAGGTCTTTAAAGGGATCGCGAGATCATTTGGTGAACTTCTTTCAATCGACCCAATGACAACAGCTAAATCAAGGTTGGTTTTTTGCTCGTATTTATGTCAATGTTAATCAAATGACAGATATGCCTCAATCTATTGAGATTTTGTCTAAATTGGGGAAATGGACCCAAGCAATTGAATATGAATCTCTCCCATTTGTTTGTTTTCATTGTAAAAAATCGGGTCATTGGGCGAAATCTTACCCGCTTAAGAAGAGTAAGATTGGTAAAAATGATAGCAACTTGGAGTAGAAATGGAAAATGAAAGGGAAGAATGATGATCCACCTTTAGAGGTTGTCCCTGAGGAAGAAGTGACCGAGATGGAAAATGAGGAAAAGAAGGGTGTGAATAGTGTATACGGTGAAAATCGATAACAACAATATTGGAAGACTAAATAAATTCAACCACAAAAACCCTAGCCTAACAACAACAAAGATCCACCATAACATATGAAGATTACCTAAGATAATTCAAATCAAATGAAATAACAAAGATTATACCATCACATGTCCAATAGAGTTTGAATCTCCATTCTTCATATCTCCATTGATCTTGCTTGATATATTTGCTCTCAGATTTTATGTGCACAAGAGCTCAACAAAGAACGGAAATGTGGTTGCAAGTAGGATCACATATGAAAGATTGAATGCTAGGATGCTTGATTAGAATGTATATGTCCAGAGGTTGATAATGAAGGAAGAATCTTCTTATATAGAAGACACTATAAGAAATGGAGGGATAAGATTAAGAGGTGTAAAAGCTAAATGGTTGGCTATGATTAGAGGGTCGGTAGAGGAAATAAGAAAATAATGAGAGGGTAGGTAGTGTATGAATTAAGAAATGAATGACATGTGTCATGGGTAGAAAAGGCTAATAAATAAATTAAATAAATAAAAATTTATTTAATTAATAGAGGAAGTGGGATCAATTAAATAAATAAGATATTTATTTAATTTAGAAAAAGGATAATTTAAATAAATAAATGTATTTATTTAAATGAGAACTAAGGCTAGAAGAGGATAAATGAATTAATTAAATAAATAAAGATTTATTTAATTAATAGAAGAATTAGGCTTAAATAATTAAATAAATATATTTATTTAATTAGACATGAATATTTTAGGTGTCTACATTTTGCCCCTCTTTGAGACAATGCAGCTTGTCACATTGTTTCAAAGAAGATAATATGAACTGATACAAAATTGCCCCAAGATGGGAATGATATGCCCCGTCGAGAGATTGGATAAAAATGTTTGAAAAGATCACAGACAATCTCTCGATAAGAAAGAAAGGCTAGAATGGACTGACTGGATAAGATAGAGTGATAGAGTCACAGGATAAAGAAGACTGACTCAGGAAACAAGGCCTAGGGCTAGGGTAGTCTATAAGATAGACCACGAGGGCAAAACATCCTCATTGTCATCTACATATCCAAGAGATCATAGTGTAGAGAGAGAATAGAGTAGCAGCAGTTGGCAGCGATGGCATTGGTGCATAGATTCGATCACGTTTGTCGATTTTAGAGGCCAGTAGATGCAGGAGAGCCGGTAAGTACCGCAAAACCTCCTTGTACTTTGTTGCAAAAAATGTTGTCATTAATGCATGTTAGGTAGCACATTTAATGCATTTTAAAATATGTCAAACAAGGTCAAAAAATGTTAAGGCGTGTCTGTGCTGGTGCCAGGCACGTCTGGGTTGGCTAGGCGCATCTGTGTTTGTGCCAGGTGCATCTATGAATGAAAAGGCATTTGTGTCTTCTAGGTCGAATCGACAATTCTGTGATGAACATACGTTGTTGATTGGATAAGCTGCTAAGAGGATACACTCAAGTAGGTCCTCTAGGGAAGACTAGGATAGCAAATAGGGCTAGGATTGAAAATTTTGTGATAGAACATACGTTGCCAATCAGGAAACTACTCAAGAGGATACACTCAAGTATAGCCCTAGGATAGGATAGATCGAGGTACTTTGTGATGAACAAGGAGTACCAAGACATAGTACTTTGTGATGAACAGGGAGTACTAATATGAGCAACACTTTGTGATGAACAGGGAGTGCAAATATGAGTAGCACTTTGTGATGAACAGGGAGTGCAAAACACGTAGTACTTTGTGATGAACAGGGAGTACCACTAGGATAAATAAAAACACTTTGTGATGAACAGTGAGTGTCACTAGGATAGAGTATCATAAGCACTTAGGATAATAAGCAGCATTTTGTGATGAACAGGGAATGTCACTTTGACTGACACGGTTGATTTGTTTGACTACAGGAGTATCTACCTATGCTAGAGTCACGAGAGAGATTCCCATCGACTCAGAGTTTATGACAGGAGCTGACATTTGAGGATAGGGCAGTGATTGAGGCTATGGGCCTACGATTTATTCTATGTGTGCCTGAGTTTAGGGTAAACATGGGGTTGCTGACTGCAGTAGCTGAGAGATGGCACTCAGAGACTTGCACATTTCATTTGCTGAAGGGTGAGATGACAGTCACCTTGGAGGATGTATATAGGATTCTGAGGATACCGATCGATGGGGAGTTGATACCCTATGATTGAGATGGAGACAAGGATGCACGAAGATGAGTGTTTCGAGATCCAGGACTAGAGATGAGGGCTGGACATGTGGCATAGGATACCATGACATGGACAGGATTAGCACTACTAGTAGTAGTGGCAGGAGTGATCAGTGGGTTCCTCTGTCTGGATAGGGCGACACGAGGATTGGTTGTGGGTTGGGGGAGCACATTGGAGACACTGGTGACACAGCATACCTGATATGCCTAGGGACCGTGCGTGCTGGCACATTTGTACTATGAGCTTCATCAGTTTTTATACCATGGATCCATAGGATTGGGCTGCGGAGTGACATTATTGCAGGTATGGGCTTATGAGCATCTGTCGGTTACTCAACCGATTCATTTCAAAGGTAGGGGCCATGGGCGCAGTTTTGTCCATTTATATGTGTAGCGTCCTAAAATTGCGACACTTGCAATTTCGACCGCATTTGGGTCTTCACGATGGCGACACAACACTAAACCTGAATGGAGACCCCGAAACCTATCCACGACACCAAAAACTGTATTTTTCCAGCACCCTGGCCTGATCCTCCTTGCACCCTGCTGTCCCGGGAGGTGGGACCAGAGCGCCCAGCGCCCTAGTCCTTCAGGACCAGGGCGCCCAGCGCCCTGGTCCCTGGCCCTATTTTGGGCCCGGTCTCCTATGGGACTTCGGGTCTTTTTGTTTGCAAATTGGAAATTATATTTCCTGGTCGGCCTAAGGTCGGGAAAATCAGTCTATCAGCCCTAATTGACAAGTATATAAACTACATTTTCCTCTTTCATTCGATATGATGGAAAAAGCGTGGAAACTATACTCAAGCATTCAAGCATTCAAGCATTCTTTCAAGCAATTGATCATTCTAAGTCTCCATTCAAGGCTAAGTGTTGCATTCAAGACAAGGATTCAACCATTGAAGAGGAGATCACTTACAACACATTACATGCTACAACATACAACATACAACAAACAACAACATCTATACCTTCGCATATAAGGATACAAACATCCTTACAACAAGGTATTAGTACTTGTTTTACATTACATTTACAGCATTTCTCATTTCTTGGTTAATTCCAAAACCGGGGTTTGACCTAAGGGAAAACCCCTAATCCCTAACCCCCCAATCGTCTTCGCTTTTCTGTGTGTAGGTTGCAGGTACGCGGCTGAAATTGAAGATCTGGAATCCTTGTGCACAGACAAACAGATCCCCCTTCATTTTTGTGGATTTTTCAGAGGACTGTGTGCACGTCGGGTGCCATTGTCCCATCAACTTTTGCTCAAATTTGCAGGACAGCGCCGTCCTCGACATTTAACTGCTAATTCCAGGTCCGCAGCTTCATCCTATATCCCTAACTCAGTTTATAAGTGAATCTTTCTCACTTTCTATGCATTCCTAGCTTAATCATTCTATCTACATTCTTTACAAAAGAGGGTATCCTTGCTATCACAACCCTTGAAACTCATATAGAATCCAATCTTGCATTGCATGGGATTGGATCTTGTGGGTTTCAACCCCTCTTTTGAATGTAAAGTCCCTCCTAAGTGAAAACCATCAACCCTAGTGACTCTCCCTTCTCCCTCCTTGGAGTTGGGGAGGGGAGAACGACTAGGGTTCGATTTTTCCGCTTTACAATATGATATGATTACATCTTAGCCGCAGATCAAGAGATTGGAGTACTAGCGTTGAGTCATCGATGAGATTGACACTGTGGTATAGAGACCATACTGAGAGTGTGAGGAGTGGGAGGATGATGCAGTGGAGCTGCCATACACATTCAGGAGCAGGTATCTGATTGGGCGGATGCCCTATGTACTGGAGAGGTAGTTGGTTGACAGGGTTGGCAGGAAGTTCGATAGGATTCAGCGAATGCCATGGGGTTCCAGGATGTATGCTTGGACAGTGAGGGATCAGGCACACTTCGGGCCATTATTATCATATGATCAAGCAGTGATGCTGCTGGTAGAGATGGTGCCCTTGCCTTGGGATATGTGGCCAGAGATAAAGGATGCAGGGATGGATGCAGAGTATACTGCATACTAGGCTGAGCATCCATTTCCATGATTGATAGACCAAGGGGAGTAGATAGATGGAGATGGCGAGGGTGATGAGGATGATGATGGAGATGGTGGAGGTACAGGCTGACAAAGGAGGTGAGATGTGATAGGAGAGAGGAGAGTGGCTCCGCAGAGAGAGGGTGAAGAGGAGAGACAAGCTCATGTGGTGAGAGGTAGATGTGGATTGCCTTTACAGGTGCCAGCAGCACAGGGTCCTAGATAGGTACAAGGATGGGGACAGGGATGAGGACAGGGGCAGGGGCAGTCACAGGAGTAGCCACAAGTACATGGACAGGGGCAGCCACAAGAGTAGCCACAGGTACAGGGGGGAGAGGAGGAGGATGAGCTAATGGCTTTGAGGGAGATCTACCAAGGATAGGAAAATGAGATCCAGGATCTCGAGCAGGAGAGGGATAGGCTTAGGAGACAGCTGAGGGACACTGAGCGGGAGAGAGATCAGGCTATCCAGCATTATACAGAGGCTAAGATAGCACTGAGGGCAAGGAGGCAAGCGACAGAGGACATAGGAGCTAGTTATTCTTATGTTTTGTGAGCCTAGGAGGAGATAGCCTACTAAAGAGACCTATACTATGGAGCGGTGCCACTAGAGCAGCGAGCTAGGAGCTTCCATAGACCATCGCGGACAGCGACGACCACTGGAGGGAGGGACAGGAGATAGGTATCTAGTGGTGGGGTCATGGGTCCTCCACCACCACTAGATAGAGGGGACATAAGAGATGATCCTGGGGTGGGTCCTTCCAGGGCTCAGACTCCATTGAGGCCAAGCGGCTCCGAGGGAGGGAGTTCATCATAGCCTAGAGGGCTCCCTATGTATCAGTTTTGTACCATTTTGTATGATGATGTAGACACCATCAGGTGATTGTAGCCATATGATTTTGACATCATTGTATCATGATAATTATGATTATATATATATGAGATTCATCCTTGAGGCAGCTATATGCATGTGTACCTATGTGATGAGATGTTTCATGATATATGTTTCTATGTAATGGTTATGATATGGATGCAAATGTGTACATGATGAAATGCAATACTTTTGTTCTTTTATGTTTTTAATATGTTATGCAAATGCAAATGTGAATGTATGAAATGCAGATGAATATGATAACTATTTGCATGATGAAAATGTAAAAAAATGTGCTAACATGAGTTGTGTGCAGGATGCGATGCAATTATGATATTTATATGTATGTATGAAATGCTTAACATGTGATAATGCAGGTGCAACTACATGAAATGCAAATGTTTTTGGTGTGTCATTATACTCAGTTGTGTGATAGCAGGCTACACGGACTCGGGAAGGGCGATGGAAGTCAATCAAGAAAGGGGGATGGAAGATAAAAGATATGAAAGTGAAAGAGCTTCTTGTGTGTTATCATCATTAAGCTTTATTATGGCAAGTAGGTTATGACTATCGAGGCATATGTTTGACCCAGAAAGTCATTGTACCTATTTGCATGGAGATTAGACAGTCTCAAACAAGGAATGCCCCAGTTCATACTAGACTCACAGTGTCCTCATATCCTTGGACAAGTCATAACATTACTAAGAGACAATCCGCAGACAGCAAAGAAAAATCGGTGACGATACCCCATCCTCGCCTTTCTAGTCAAAGACATCCTGGAGATAAAATCTCTAATCAGAGACATCTCAGAAAAGCTAAAAGACATGTCACCAAAAGATAAAATCAAAAGAAAAACAAGACTCAACACCCACATCCACTGTAGTCCTCATGTTTAGTGCCTCTTGTCACTTGTATAAGTCCAGTTGATTGTGGTCACAATGTTTACTTTCACAAAAGGATAGATAGCACTGAACCATAATGTTGTCTGAGTCTGTTGAAAGATTTGATTTGTTGAAGTCCATTGTTGTTGTTGTGTCTCATCTGAAACTGACTGAATCCATGAAACTGATACTTTATTATGGAGAAGACGGAACTTGTGCCTCCACTTTGGCATTGTTGTCAAAGGGGGAGAAGATCTGAAGCGGAAAAGATATCTCCAGACATTGGGGGAGAAGATGTGAAGCAGAGAGATATCTTTGTATATTGCCATCAATGCCAAAGGGGGAGATTGTTGGCATTATGTGAACCGGTATGTGGACATAATGACATTGTATGTTGTCATTGATGTCAATATGTTGAAGAGGTGTGAGCTGGCATATGTGAGAATTGGTAGAACACTGTGAACCGGCATTTGTGCCAAAGTGAAGCGATGTGCTTGTTCATGATGAACCGGCATATAGTTATGGGAACCGGCATATGGAAGTATTGTATGACTACCGGTTGGTAGTCTCAATTTCAGGGTTTCCAGTTCATGTGCTCAACTGATGATATTGTGTGATGAGTTAGCATTGTAAAGAAGAATAGATCATGTTGCCATGTAAGCCTATGTGCATGAGGGATCTTGCATGAGAGAGATTGTTCCTATCTACCTCAGGAATGTGTGAAGTCTGTAAAATGGTGATCACGTGTGATGGGTTATCAGCCACCATAAAATCGGTGGAAATGGACAATGGAGAATGTCTTGAGTTTGGATCAAGATCTGCAAAATTTAATGCAGAGTGCTCAATAGTAAGGATTGAACCATTTGAATTCCTTAACCTAACAAGTTTAGGGTTTATGCTACCGACCTATCTATTTTCCTAGAAGTTCAATGTTGTGTCTCTTTCTGAGGTTGTTGGCAAAAGTTGTGTTAGTGTATCCAAGAGAAGGGATACGTGATTCTTGCCAGACCAAAAGGAGAGAAGTGATACCTATAGAGTGTAAGTGCAGAAGGTGAAGAGGCACTTAAGCGGATCTGCATTGCTATTGAATGTTGTTACCAGATCATTGTATTACCTGTTGATCTCTAACCACCTCAACAATTGGAAAATCCCTTAATAGGGTAGCCTTAACCAGCTTGCTATAAATCCATTAACAGGGTAATTCAAAGCTACTGAGTTTGAAATCCTTTAGCTCTTGAATTCTTGAAATCCTCTAACAAGGTAACCTTTAACAGGGTTTAACCTTTAACCAGGTATTGTAGCCATCCCTTAACCAGTTGATCCCTAATAGGATCAATTCCTAGCAGAAACTATTGTAATGTCTCTAACCGAACAAGGTTTCTAATAGAGCGGACTTCCAAAGAGTCCAAAAATAGCTTGTGGGTATTCATCCCCACCGTGGTTTTCCCAGTTGAGTTTCCACATGAAAAATATGTGTGTCATGTGTTATTCTTTTATCTTGTGATGCTTTGCTATTGTCTGTCAAGCATATGATGGTTCTGTGTTTTATGCCTATCAATAAAACATGTTGAACTAGTTGTTATTATGATCTGATGATAGATTACCTATTTATGCATAAGGGTGAAATGGTAGTGTAGTCTTGAGTTGAGTGAAAAGTTAAGTGAGTAACTGGTTAATGCTTGTCTCAAACATTCATAGCTTTACTGGTTGCACTGTGCTTCAAACTGATGTCATTGTCTGCCAGTCATTTGAAGTGTCTATTGTCAAATGGGTTTAGAACTGTATTTTTGTCTATACTGATTCACCCCCCCCTCTTAGTACCGATTTGGTACTATTCACTCATCATTGAGTTATCACCTGTACACCTTAACATCCTCAAAGTAGCCAACAAAAATGAGTGGTCGGCTCTTCCGCTCCATGGATTGCCTCTGAGCATCAGGAATAAAAGCCCATGCCTTACTACCAAATACTCTGAAAAAGGAAACATCAGGTTTGTCATGAGACCAAGCCTCCTTAGGAGTCATATGTCGAATAGCCTTGTGAGGCATCTGATTCTGAATATAGTTGGCACAATTGACTGCCTCAGCCCAAAAAGATGAATCCATGGACCTGGACTGAATCATACAATTCGCCATCTCCCATAAAGTTGTGTTCTTGCGTTCAGCGACACCATTTTGTTGAGGGGTGTAGGGAATAGTAAACTGATGCTACAAACCATGCTCAGTGCAAAAATATTTGAAAGCTTGATTCACATAGTCCCCCCCATTATCGGTACGTATCCACCAAATAGAACGGCCAACCTGCTTCTCTACATATGTCTTGAAGATTCGAAATGAATCAAAGACATCAGACTTGTACTTAAGAAAGTACACCCATGTGCATCTGGAGAAGTCAACAATAAAAGTGAGTACATACTTGGCCCCTGAAAAAGGAGTGGGAAATGACATGAGGTGACTGTGAATCAACTCCAAGGGTGCCAAAGCACGAGAGGCTCTTCCCTTTGGAAAGGGATCTCTATGATGTTTGCCAAGCACACAACCATGACAAACACCATCAGTGCAGGAAATATGTGGGAGCCCAAGAACAAGTGCCTGTGTACTCATCTGTGAAAGATATTTGTAATTGACATGGCCCAAGCGCTCATGCTAAAGCTTACTCATAGAATCTGCATGTGCTATAAGAGAAGAACCTGCACCCTCAGAGGGCTCAAATCCATCAAATCTGTACAGATGAGATGCAGTCTCAACACTCCCAGTAGCAATAACTAAATCAAAGTCATGGAGGTCCTGAATAACCACATCATGTGGTGAGAACTCAACTGTCTTACCAGAGCCAGAGTGGCAAATATGATAGATGGACAGGAGGTTCATCGAGATGTCAGGGACAACTAGAACATCCTGCAGAGTACCCCCATCCAATGAGACAAAACCTGAACCCAAGACTGAAAGTTGAACCGAGTCACCCACTGCAATCTGTGAAGTACCACAAGAGGCAAGAGAGGTAACCATCTGTTGAGTGTGAGTCATATGGTGAGAAACACCAGAATCT
The DNA here is from genome assembly GCF_030272615.1 of Cryptomeria japonica. Taxonomy (NCBI): domain Eukaryota; kingdom Viridiplantae; phylum Streptophyta; class Pinopsida; order Cupressales; family Cupressaceae; genus Cryptomeria; species Cryptomeria japonica. The sequence continues at coordinate 412,654,151 of NC_081414.1, read as the reverse complement.
AAAATCCATGTAGACCCATAGGTTGAAGCTCGAGCAGTGAGAGCATGAACTTTCCCTGTGGAAGGAGAAGACACAAGAGGTGAGGAAATGTGATGCTGATGCATGGCTTCCTCTAAAGCCTCTAATCATTCCCAACACCTGGAAACTGGATGTCCTTCCTTGCCACAAAAACTGCAAGTGTCTGCTGATTTCTTCTTAGTCTTGGAGGAAGACTCACCAGACTGTGAAGATTTCCCTTGCTTGGGAGGAAATGGAGGTTTAGAATCAGACTTAGGAGGTGGCTTGGAGGAAGACTCACTGCTTGCAAAATTCTTCTTGGGCTTTGGTTTCTGCTTCTGTTTCTCCTTCTCTAAAGAGGACTGAGCAACCAATGCTTTGTTCTTGGAGCCTGAGAGCGTATCCAGCTGAGAAAGATGAGACTGCTCACAAGAGAATCGCTCACAAAAGATATCAAAGGTAGGCATGTTAAAATGAGCACCCAAGCCATCCATGGTGGAGTAGAAAGCAAAGGCAAAAAATAGAAAGTGACCCCAAAGCTTCGAAAGAATCAAATGAATGCACTCTGTATCTGTCTTGTTCTTTCCACATCCCTGAAGAACAAATCTAGTAGTCTTGAATTTATTCAAAAAATCTTCAATAGTCGGAAAGGAATCAGGTGACAAAGAAATCAACTCTGCCTCAATCTGTAATGCCTGAATCTCATTGACCCTCCCAAAGAGAGAATCAAACTTCAACCACATATCCCGAGGAGTAAGCAACTCATCAAGGTGAAACAGAAGACTATCGGAGACATGCAAAGAGAGAAAACCCATGGCCTCATCCAGCTTATTCCTATGCATAAGAATCTCATAAGGATGCTGCAGTACTGGCTGAACCTCATCCAAAGAAGCCCACAACCCTTGTGCCCTGAGAAGCCTCGTGATGCGGGGCTTCCAAGTGTGATAGTTGTGTGAAGTCAACAACTCAATTGAAGGGTCTGCCATGAGAACAAAAAAATTATGCACCTGCACCTGCTTGTTGGTTTTTTTTATTATGTGATATTTCAAAATAGACAAAAGATGCATAAGGGTTTGTTTGTTTTGAGAGTTTAGGTGTTCTTGATTTTTTATTTAAATAACAGAAAGCAAGAAAAAAAACACCCCCCCACAATAGAGAAACCCAAACCCTAGTACATAGTAATGAGAAGGAAGTAGTGCATAAGCAAAAAAACTTCAAACTGATATCTCATGTGCCTAATGAATATTCTAAGAAAAAATATCACAAATCTGAATAGAGCATGTTGAGATCTTTCAAACGCCTATTCGTTTGTGAACAACAGAGTCCATTTGCCCATTCTACGGCCCCGGAAGTGCAAAAAGGAAGGTCAACTTTGACTGGTAAAAAATATAGTCAAACAGTAGATTCAGGAAAAAACATCCACCACTATGAGGTCCGGCTTGGAATCACCTTTCCGACACCTATTCGTTCGCCAAAATCCGACTCTAGATGCTCAATCTAGACCCCAAAAACCAACCCCCTCTCAAAAAGACTAGAGAGAGGAGGAGGTGGTTGGAGGGCGGAGGTGGTGCGCCCTAGGTGGAGCGGAGCAGCTACCTCCGGGAGTCTCCAGGCAGCGGCGGCGCTAAGCGGGTGGTGGTAGTGCTGAGTGGGCGGGGGGAGCGGGGACGCTGCCGATGGGGGCCGCAGACTGTAGCCGGCGGTGGGGGCAGAGGAGCCGGAGGGGCTGGAGGGGCCTGGCTGACAGGACTGCAAGTGCCGTATGGCAGCTTGCGGTACCTTCTGACAACCGCAACCTCCCAAAAAAAAAAAAAAAAAAAAACCTTTTTTTTTTGTAAAATTTTTCACGCCTTTTTTTATTTTTTTGATTTTTGACTTTTGAAAGATTTTTTTTAATAAAGTCAAGATCTAGCTTGCATGCCGTAAAAAGGAAAAAAAATTATTTTATTTTCTTGATTTGCGTGCCAGAGTCGTACGGCCTAGTTGGGAGAAAAAAAAATTACCCAGATGCTCAAGAGTAAAAAAGGACAAATTTTATATGACTATAGGGGTTTTCGGGCCTTCTGAAAATGATGGTGAAGTCTGTTTAGGCCCAAAGTGCTCAGGGAAAAAAAAAAAAAAACCCTAAGCACACAAAAAAAATGTCTGAAACCCCAGATCTGCTTCCAATGCAAAATTCTCAAAAATAGGAACAGATGGCTGCAGATTTGAGCTCTGATACCATATTGGAGTTGAGAAATACAACCCCACAGTAGCCTGAAAATCTTCTACAAGTTGAATAATCTGTTACAAGGAGAAGCAAGGAAGCAATAATCTGAAGAACACACAAAACACAGGAAAAATCTTCTCAAAAGATGACAGCTCCAATTCACCAAAAATGTATTGTGAAAAAGATAATACAATGAAAAGAAAAATTAACCTCTAATAGGTCAATAAACCCTAAAAAGGGAAAACCCTAGGCTTGCACATAATAATTAATTAATATGCACCTAATGTTAGCTTAAGTGTAAAAAGGTAATTGGGAACTTAAAGAATTAAACAAATATTGTTTAATTAATCAAGTAAAGACTCAATTACTCTAACAATATGGAACATCTGGAAGGAGCGCAACAATAGGATTTTTAGGGATAAAAATGTTAACCCTGAAGTGGTGGTGGGTAAAATCTATAGAGGGATTTTTGAATGTTTAAATGGAACTAATCATGGTTTAGCTGCTAAAGAAGACTTTAATGAAAGATGGAACCTATCCAATAACAGAATCAGTATGGATAAGGGTAGGGATGGTCTTGTCTGGTGCTTTCCTTCTCAGGGATGGATTAAGACCAACTTTGATGGGGCATCTAAGGGGAACCCGAGGAAAGCTAGTTATGGGGGCATTGTCAGGAATTTTGTTGGAAGTTGCCTTGTGGCAGTTGTCGGCCCTTTGGGTAATCAAACTAGTCATTATGTTGAAGCCTCTGCGGCTTTGAATACTTTGATTATAGCAAAAGATCTTAATCATGATAATCTATGGTTGGAGGGAGACTCACTTAACATAATTAAATGTCTTAAGGGAGAAATTGAGCCTTCATGGACTATAGAAAATATTATTTTTAAAGCTAGAGAAATAATTGCTAGCTTTAAATCTATTATCATTGAACATGCCTTTAGAGAAAAAAAATGGGGTTGCGGATGGGTTAGCGAACCTTGGCGTAATTTCTGAAGCTCAACATATATGGAATGGGGAAGTTAATATTGATTTTAATATTAAAGAACTTATTAAAAAGGACATATTTATGGGGAAAGATGGATCGCACGATTAATCAAGAAAGTTGTAATGAGTAATATTCAAATTTTTAGAAAGGTAATGATGACACGTCAGAAGGGAAAAGTCCTAATCAAGAATATTAATTTTCCGCACACTTTGTGGGTATGCATTTTCAAAAATTCGAGTGTCATTTGGAAGAAAGCTCTGAAGTTGTAGAAGAAGAGAAATTGTAAAATGAAATCTAAAATGGGGGGGGGATCTAAGAAGAGAGGAACCTGATAATATTTCTACATGGAAGGAGATTCCTAAGGTTTGGGCAAAGCTGGAGAAAGGATTCATGACAAATTTCATGGAAAAGTTGGTCAACTATGGTAAAGGCAGAGTTAACCTAGCGGTCACCAAAGTCACTGAAAACTGGATAAATGCCTCCTTCAAAATTCATGGTGTTAGGTTTAAGCTGGATGCGGATCTCATTGCGATGGTCACAGGTATGCCCCATTCTAGTCTTAACTTCTTTAGAGACCTGAAAGTGTCTAATAATGCAATTAAGGTTTTTCCGCATAAAGAGAATGAAAGAGCGAAAATAGGAAAAGCTATGGGGGGTATTATGATGCTTCCAATATTAAGAAAATCTGGGGTTGTGTGCTTAATGCAATTATGGAATATATTACTATGGAGGGTCATTTTATCAGGGTCCACACATATCATTTTGTGCTTTTAAATCATTTTAGACATGAGAAGAGGATTTATCTTCCCTATAACCTCTTTAGGTCTCTATCGCGGTCTCTGAATAAGCATAGCAAGAACCCTTCTTCGCCTGTGCTTGATTGCGGCCTTAATTTGCTCATTTATGAGCATTGCAAGATTCTGGCTATCCAGGAAAACAAGAGATTGTCAGTGTCACTGGGGAAAGGAAAGAGGAAGATGGAGGAAGGCGGGCCTAGCAAAGATGAGTTAACATAGAGCAAAAAAGGAAAAAAAGCTACTATGGAGAAAATTCAAGAGGACAAGGGTAATCAAAAGGATACGAAGATTGATTCAGAGGACATTAGAAAAGATGGAAGTGAGATGGAGACCGATGAGTCTGAAGGAGAAGAGAGTTGGAAGGAAGAGGAAGTGGGGGAAGAGGAAGGAGGAGTTGAGGATGTTTCTGATCAAAATAGTCCTACCCACAATGTGAGCATAGGAAATGTTAATAGCCAGCCAATGGAGGAGCGGGACAATAAGATTAATGAGGAAAGGGAAATGGAAATTGAGAAGGAGAAGGACAAGGAAACTGAGCAGGAGAAGGGCAAGGAGAATTCGAGCAGGGATCAGGATAAAGCTGGAGAGGGGATAATTCTAGATAAACTCAAAAACCAGTCTGAGGCTCGTATGGGTTTTGACAGGTGGGTTTATGAAGGAATCAAGAATCTAGAAAAAACTGATAAGAAACAAGAAGAGAAAGGGAAGAAATCTGAAATAAACCAGGAACAGTGGAATAAAGGTGTGGAGGAAAAAGTGGAGAAGTTGGAAGCTCAGATTGGTAATCTGGAGGAAGGAAAAACTGTTGTGAAAAAATTTCTGGTAATGATTCTGGATATCCTTACCTCTGTGACTAAGAATTTAGAGGAAATTACCAAGTTCCTTGATGGTTCCAGCACCTCCAAACCTGTCGTGGACCTAGATATTGATGAGGATACTATCGAGGCAGGGACAGTGGAAAGTGCTCCTGGTGATGCAGCAAAAAGAACAAGGGCAAGCATGAAAAAAGTTGTTGTGGCCTCTTCAAAGGATATCCCTAAGCTTAGGGATAATATTAAAGATTTGCAAGGGATTAGTAGAAATTTGGCTAATGCCCTAAAAAACATTAAGTAATTTGTTTTCTGCCTTTTTTATGTTATGGTTGGATGTGGTTGGTTTTGTTGGGTTTTTTTGCTGATTTTTGCCCATAACTGTGCTAGTTTTTGGCAGTCTGTCTTTTCATGTTTCTTAATGCTATCATCTTTTAAGGATCTTTTGTAAAGGGTTTTGGGATCCCTTCAAAACCTGCTTTTCCCGTAATCAAAAACATAGGGAGAAGAATTATTATGCATATGATGCAAGACTAAAAATAAAATGCAATATGAGTCCTGGAGACAATGTCATGTTAAGTACCCATGTGCAACTAATCATGCAACTAATCTCTTTCAAATGGAGAAAATGAGAAAACCTCAAAAGACAAAACTCTTGTCCAAAAAAGAGATGCACATGAAGATAAGTGATAGGATGAATGATGAATGGAGGTCTCAACATGAATACCCCCCAAAAACTAAATACATCATGACATTACAATCAATAGCCCCTCAATAGGAGGGAAAGAGAGAGACTATGTAGCCCTCCGTAATGAATAATCACCTACAAGAATGAAGACAAAATAAGATCCAATGCTTACAAGCCACTTGCCTCCCCTTAAGAAGAAACGAAACTATATTTCAATCCAGGAACATTAGGAAATTTTAACAAAAAGGATTAGGGTGCCTAGGAAGGCTACAATTTCTCAATGAGTGACAGGAGGAGGTTGATATATGCACCACTCAATATAGAGGAACCTAGAAAAAATTGAACTAACAGATAGATATAAAGTACTGCCAATGAATATAGAGCTCATCAATATTGTCTACGCCTTTCCAAAAATGATAATAATATATGCGATTTGAAATATATTAGGAAATGATAATGCAGACCCACAAACATTCTAGAAAAATACCAATCCAAATAACTAAGAGTGAAATATGGAACAAATTGGGTGGCACCAATTAAAATGGTGGAAAGATATATCACCAATATGAAGACTCCTAAGATATCAACAAGGTTGGTGAAGGGTTTTAACTAAAAAAAAATAGTAGATCGAAAGGCTCTGATACCATGTTGGAGTTTGCAACCTCCCAAGTCGAGATAACAACTGTAACAACTTCCACACACACACACGCATACACAGAAATATTTCACTAGAAAATGACATATTATATTGCTAAGATGATTTACAAATGTGCAATAGTCTTTCTTACATAGCCAAGAGATGATGAGGTAGTTATAACTGCCCTTGATACAAAATGAAATGCATTATGCATTATGAAACTAATAAAGGCTTTGATACCACGTTGGAGTTTCCAACCTCCCAATCTAGGATCGCGACTGCAACAACTTCCACACACACACACACACATATATATATAGAGAGAGAGAGAGAGAGAAATATTTCACTAGAAAATGACATATTATATGTTGGCATTTTGAGTTTATTGGCATTTTGCATAGAGATTGCATTAACGGTATGTTGTCATTGATGTCAATTGAACTAGTAAATGGTATTCATGTTATTGTTGATATTGTTGTTTTTGATATTGGCTAGTAACCAGTAAGAAGAGAGTTGTAGAAGATGTTGTAACTGGTATGTAAAGTTTGTGAGTTGAACCGGTGAACCGGTATAAAGGGTTAAACCTTTCTATGTAATGTAACCAGTAAAACCCTATCAGCTGTTAAACCCTAACCGACCAAGTTTGATGGTTTATTATCTAATAAGCAGTAATGATGGAGACATGTGTGATCATTTGATTAAGGAGATATTCAAATTATTTGGCACATTTGTTCTTGTCTAGGGAAGGAGCAAAGTGGATTGCATCTAATGCACAGCGCGTGATGAGTTACAAAGTCCAATAGAGCGGTGATCATGAAGCGGTTGAAATTGTCTTGAAGAATGTGAAGAGATTGTCATGATTTCTAACAGTCAAGATTGTACCGACTTGTTTGTAATCTCAATGATGAGAATTAGGTTTTTGTTGTGTTACCGACCTAATTGATTTCTATTTAAGGTTAATGAAGTTATTTATAAAGGTTGATGGCAAGGTTGGTAGAGAACCTGTTGAGTGTGTTGTTGCCAAACCGGTGGATGGATCTGCACTTTGAGTAAAGGCAAACTGAAGGTTATAGAAGGATCTGATCAAGCAAATGTAGTGCTATTCAGACAGATCAAAAAAACATGTTGTTTTCTAACAATTACAGTAGAAAAATCCCTTACCCGGGTAAGCTCTAACAAGGTGGTCCATTCACTTGGATTCTTAAATCCTCCAATGAGGTTACTCCTAATAGTGTATTGTTCTTCTAACAAGGCATATTTGTAAATCCCTTAACCGGGTGATTCCTAACCAGAATTAGTTCTTAACAGGTAAAGCTCTAACAAGCTTTGGCTCCTAACAAGGCAAACTTCGAAAGAGTTCAGATAGCTATCCATGTGAGTCTCATCTCACCATGCATTTTACCTATTTGAGTTTTCCACGTATAAATATTTGTGTCAAGTGGTGAATGCTTTTGTGGCTATGATCTTATTTGTTGATTTGGTTAACTTCTGATAAGGCATGTTAAGTAGAAGCATTCAGAGATTATTATGTTGAGTTATGGTTAAGCATTGTTGATGTTTACAAGATTGAAGGTGTTTACTGTTAAAAGTTGGCATAACAGTTACACCGGTTAATGTCAAGTATTCCTAAGAATATTGATCTTGACTAAGATATGTTTACTTTGTTTGATTGAGTTTGATCTTGGGAACTTTGTATCAGTTTTTCAATATACTAATTCACCCCCCCCCTCTCAGTATTCTACTGCATACTTATTCTTTCATCATACCATCAATTGGTATCAGAGCTATCCAGGTCCTCTTAATCTAAAAGCCTAACAGCTTGAGGAAAAGATCTTGTAGATCATGATGAAGAAAGAAGGTCTAAAGTTTAACAAAGATAAATATAGAATATGGAGTGACAAAATGAAGATTTGCATTAAGAGTATTGGTAGTCAGTATTGGGATTATATAGAGCATAAGTATACTACACCTACTGGAACCCTGACTGATGATCAGAAGAAACAACAGCAAGAAAATCACCAAGCACTAGAAGCTATTATCAATTCCCTGTCTGATGTTGAATATGTAGATGTTCATGGCCTTGAAACTACATATGAAGTATGGAAGAAACTTGAAGATATCTATAACGGTGATGAGCATGCCAAGATTGCTAAAGAAGAGAGTTTAAGAGGCAAGTTGACGACATGAGAATGTCTAAAGGTGAGAACATCCAACAGTATGGTCAAAGGATCAAAGAGATAGTTGGAGAGATAAAGAGTGCAGAAGGGAAAGTAGAAGATGCCATAGTAATCAGTAAGGTACTGAGAACCCTGCTACCGGCCTATGCTATCTGAGTTGCAGCTATTCAGTAGCTAAAATCCATTGACAAGACAAAGGTAACTCTTGACTCTATTATTGGCAAACTTACTGCTTTTGAACTAAATGGCTATGATGGTAGTGTACAGAAATCAGAATCTACATTTAGAGCTTCTGTCTCAAACCCATATGTGAGAAGAAGTAGAGATACCAGCAATAGTTATGAATCTAGATCCAGCAGAGATGTTGATAATGAAGACAACCTAATAGAACTTGAAGCATTGTTGGCAAAACGACTGCCTAGAGGTACTGATAAATATAGAGGTAAGCTACCTTTAAAATGTTTTAAATGCAACAAGATTGGTCATATAGACGCAAACTACCCTAATGGTGAAAATGATTACAAGAGAGACAAGTTTAAGAAGTACAAGAGTAAAGGCAAGAGAGATTGTCTTGTAGCTATTGACGGTGGTATTACTGATGATGAATCGAATGATGATGCTAGTGAAGATATTGTGTTTGTAGCAATTAAGGAAGAAGTATCAGATCAGAAGGCACTAGTATCCAGAATGGATAACTTTGATGATTGGATCATTGATAGTGGTTGTTCACATCACATGACCGGTGATCAGAACAAATTTCTTTCCCTAAAGGAATTTGATGGCGGTGTTGTCAGATTTGGCAATGACTCACCCTGTATGGTGAAAGGTAAGAGATTTATTTCTCTTAATGGGAAGAGCAGTGCTGATGATGTCTATTGGGTTGAAGGCCTAAAGTACAATCTGTTAAGTGTGGCACAACTTAATGACAAAGGTTACCCACTGGAATTCAGAAATGGTATATGCATAATCTTTGACAACAAAGGTGAATTGATTGCAACCGGTAAATAGACCAAAGGTAATCTATTTCATCTCAATCCTAAAGTTAGCAACCGTTTGATTGGAAAAATAGATGATAGTTGGCTTTGGCATAAGAGATTTTGTCATATAAATTTTGACAATATTATTAAAGTAAGCAAGTCTAAGACAGTAAGAGGTTTGCCTCGGCTAGACAAACCGGTTAATGCTCTTTGTAAAGAATGTCAACTAGGAAAGATGACTTCTTCAAATTTTAAGAGAAAGTCCTTCTCAACAGAGCACTTGTTAGATTTGGTTCATACAGATCTATGTGGACCAATAAGAATAAGAAGCATTCAAGGTGATAGATACTTTATGATCTTCACTTATGACTATTCAAGAATGATGTGGGTCACATTCTTGAAGGATAAAAATGAAGCTTTTGGTAAATTCAAGGCATTTAGAGCCTTAGCTGAGAAAGAGAGTGGCAAAAAGATAAAATGTCTAAGAATGGATCAAGGTGGTGAATTCACTTCTATAGAGTTCACTAAATATTGTGATGATAATGGTATCAAGTCGTAGCTTTCTGCACCAAGGACACCACAGCAAAATGGTATAGCAGAAAGAAACAACCGGTCAATGGTTGAAGTTGTTCGAACTATGTTGATACAAGGAGGTGTATCAAAAACTTTTTGGAAAGAAGTTGTAAGTACATCTATCTACACAATTAACCGAGTTCTGGTAAAAAGAGGTAAGGACAAGACCCCATATGAAAACTGGTATGGGAGATTACCTGATGTTAGCTATTTTAAAATATTTGGTAGCAAATGTTTATTAAAAGAGGTGACTACATAAGCAAGTTTGAAGCTAAGAGTGATGAAGGCATATTTCTTGGCTATTCCACCAAGAGTAAGGCCTACAAATGCTTCAACAACCGGACACAGAAAATTGTTGAAAGTGTTGGTGTTTTTGTAGATGAATATCCTGAAATTGCAGAAGGAACTAGTTCTAAGAAGAAGGATGAAGATCCTTGCATTTTGCTTTTGGAACCGGAAACTGTTAAATCAGAAACCGATAAAGCAAATCCTGGAGAAATTGTTCAACCAGAACAAATAAATTCAGAGGAAGATGACAATGATGAAGTTGAACCTGAAGAGAATGATCATGTTATTCCTCGGTATGTGAGACTAAATCATAGTCTTGAACAGATAATTGGGGATAAGGATGTTGGAGTACTAACTAGAAGGCGAATAAGAGAGAACTCTTGCATGATATCCACCTTTGAACCTAGAAGTGCTGAAAAGGCATTTGGTGATGATCATTGGGTGAAAGCTATGGAGGAGGAGTTGGATCAAATTGAGAAGAACAACACTTGGACCCTGGTACGTCGACCGGTAAACAAGAATTTTATAGGTACTAAATGGGTATTCATAAACAAGTTAAATGAAGATGGTGTTGTAGTTCGCAATAAGGCAAGATTAGTATGCAAAGGTTATGCGCAAGAAGAAGGAGAAGACTATGGAGAAACTTGTGCACCAGTAGCAAGACTAGAAGGTGAAAGAACATTGCTTGCATTTGCAGCTCATAAGAAGTTCAAAGTATACCAGATGGATGTCAAGTCTGCATTCTTGAATGGGATACTGGAAGAAGGGGTTTATATAGAGAAACCTGATGGTTATGCATTGACAGATAAGGAAGACATGGTATGAAAACTGCATAAAGATTTGTATGGATTAAAGCAGGCACCCAGAGCATGGTATGAATGACTTCATACTCATCTGATGAAGATAGGCTTTGCTAGAACCAGTGACGACAGCAACATTTATCTCAAGTCTGAAGGAGATGATATATTGGTCAGTGAAATATTTGTAGATGACATTATATTTGGAGGAAATGATGACATGAGTAAATGTTTTGCAGATGAAATGAAGAATGAATTTGAGATGTCATTAGTAGGGGAAATAAAAAAATTCATAGGCTTACAGATACAGCAGATGAAGAATGGTATTTTGATTACTCAATCCAAGTATGTGAAGGAGGTTTTGAAGACTTTTGGTATGAGTAATTGTAAACCAATTGGAACACCAATGGTTACAAGTTGTAAATTGTCCAAGGAAGATGCATCTAAGTTTGTAGATGAAAAGGGATACAGGTCAATGATTGGCAAACTACATTATGTTGTTCACAGTCGACCGAATATTGCCCATGCAGTTGGTATTGTGGCTAGATTTCAGAAGAATCCAAAGGAGGCACATATGATGGCAACTAAGAGAATCTTTAGATATCTGAAAGGTACTATTGATTATGGGTTATGGTATCCATATGGTGGAAATTTTGATCTGAAAGCTTACACGGATGTTGATTGGGAAGGAAACATTGATGACTGGAAAAGTACTACCGGTGGAGCATTCTTTTTGGGAGGAAGGCTAGTCTCTTGGAGTAGTAAAAAGCAGAGTTGTACTTCACAATCTACTGTTGGAGCTGAGTATGTAGCATCTTACATGAATTGCACACAAGCTATGTGGATGAGGCATATTTAGGAAAGTTTGAAGATAGAAATCTCAGAACCTATAAAGAATTTGTGTGATAATACAAGTGCAATAAACATTTCTAAAAATCTTGTTTTGCACACAAGGACTAAGCACATTGAATTGAAATATCACTTCTTGAGGGAAAAAGTTAAAAGTAAAGATGTTATCTTGGAGCATGTTTCTACCAAGGAGCAGCTTGTAGATATCTTTACCAAACCTCTGCCTAAGACCACTTTTGAGTATCTTAGAAGTCAATTGGGGGTTGTCCCTCTTCATGAAGTTAGTTGAACATGATTTTGATTGCATCAGTCCCTGAATTACTTGTAAAATCATATGGATTGGTGAAGGAGTGGATGTATTCCACAAGGGGAGCATCAAGTTGCAGAATGATGTTGATGCACAGTGAGAGCAGAATTACATGTTTTACTTTCACTTTGGCATTGATGTAAAAGGGGGAGAAGAATTATGTGATTGAGGAGAAGAATTGTGTCTGATAAGGTGAATACTTGTTAATGTAAACCAGGATTCCTATTCACCAGCGGTAGGCTGAAGACACATAGAGCAAGGTGAATACTTGGTAATGAAAACCAAGATTCCTATTCACCAATCTCAGCAGCAATCAGAGGTGTTGATATTTGTACTGCCATCAATGCCAAAGGGGGAGATTGTTGGCATTTTGTGTTTATTGGCATTTTGCATAGAGATTGCATTAATGATGTTGTCATTGATGTCAATTGAACCGGTAAATGGTATTCATGTTATTGTTGATATTGTTGTTTTTTATATTGGCTAGTAACCGATAAGAAGAGAGTTGTAGAAGATGTTGTAATTGGTATGTAAAGTTTGTGATTTGAACCGGTGAACCGGTATAAAGGGTTAAACCTTTCTATGTAATGTAACCGGTAAAACCCTATCAGTTGTTAAACCCTAACTGACCAAGTTTTATGGTTTTATTATCTGATAAGTGGTAATCATGGAGACACGTGTGATCATTTGATTAAGGAGATATTCAAATTGTTTTGGTGTGTTTGTTCTTGTCTAGGAAAGGAGAAAAGTGGATTGCATCTAATGCACAGCGCGTGATGAGTTACAAAGTCCAATAGAGCGGTGATCATGGAGTGGTTGAAATTGTCTTGAAGAATGTGAAGAGATTGTCATGATTTCTAACAGTCAAGATTGTACCAACTTGTTTGTAATCTCAATGATGAGAATTAGGTTTTTGTTGTGTTACCGACCTAATTGATTTCTATTTAAGGTCGATGAAGTTGTTTGTAAAGGTTGTTGGCAAGGTTGGTAGAAAACCTGTTGAGTGTGTTGTTGCCAAACCGGTGGATGGATCTGCACTTTGAGTAAAGGCAGACTGAAGGTTATAGAAGGATTTGATCAAGCAAATGTAGTGCTATTCAGACAGATCAAGAAAACTTGTTGTTTTCTAACAATTACAGCAGAAGTTAAATCCCTTAACTGGGTAAGCTCTAACAAGCTTGGTTACTCATTAAATCCTCCAACAAGGTGGTCCATTAGCTTGGATTCTTAAATCCTTTAACGAGGTTACTCCTAACAGGGTATTGTGCTTCTAACAAGGCATATTTGTAAATCCCTTAACCGGGTGATTCCTAACCGGAATTAGTTCTTAACAGGACTTATTGTAAAGCTCTAACAAGCTTTGGCTCCTAACAGGGCAAACTTTGAAAGAGTTCAGATAGCTATCCTTGTGAGTCTCATCTCACAGTGGTTTTTACCTATTTGGGTTTTCCACGTATAAATATTTGTGTCAAGTGGTGAATGCTTTTGTGGCTATGATCTTATTTGTTGATTTGGTTAACTTTTGATAAGGCATGTTAAGTAGAAGCATTGAGAGATGATTATGTTGAGTTATGGTTAAGCATTGTTGATGTTTACAAGATTGAAGGTGTTTACTGTTAAAAGTTGTCATAACAGTTAAACTGGTTAATGTCAAGTATTCCTAAGAATATTGATTGACTGAGATATGTTTACTTTGTTTGATTGAGTTTGAGCTTGGGAACTTTGTATCAGTTTTACAATATACTGATTCACCCCCCCCCTCTCAGTATTCTACCGAATACTTATTATTTCATCATACCATCATTATATTGCTAATATGATTTACAAATGTGCAATAGTCTTTCTTACATAGGCAAGAGATGATGAGGTAGTTACAACTACCTTTGATACAAAATTAAATGCATTATGCATAATGAAACTAATATTAAGTAATAAGCTATGACTCATCTCTATCTAGAATGACACCTAGGATAACTAACATGATCCTATGAACATTATTAAATGATAAGTTATATAAAGTAACTTTATTATAAGTAACTTGTACCAACTAAGCCTAAGTAAGATTAACAAGTAAATGATATTTACTCTAACACTCCCCTTAAGTGCAACTTACGAAGAATAATTATTATGTATATGATGCAAGACTAATATAAAAATGCAATATGGGTCTTGGAAACAATGCCACATTAGGTACCCATGTACAACTAATCATCCAACTAATCTCTTACAAATGGAGAAAAGGAGAAAACCTCATGGGACAAAACTCCTCTACAAAAAAGACATACACAAATGAAGATAAGTCACAGGATGAGTGATGAATTATCTCAACATGAATACCCCCCAAGAACTACATACATCACAACAATAAAATCAATAGCACCCCATAGGAGGTAAAGAGAGAGACCATGTAGCCCCTCCCCCACCCCACCCGCCCCCCATCTGCCACCCCCCCCCCCACCAATAATGAATAATCACCTACAAGAATGGTAAGCGTTTGAAGACAAAACAAAATCCAATGCTTACAAATCACTTGTCTACGCTTAGGAAGAAATGAAACCATATAGAAATGCAAGAACATTAGTAAAATTGAGCAAAAAGGATTAGAGTGCCCAGGTAGGGTATAATTTCTCGATTAGTGGCGAGAAGAGGGTAATATGTGTTACAAGTGTGGTTGTCGTTGCACCAAAAGATCGACATGTTAATTCCCGATACAACCACTAGACTTATAGAATCCACAAGAGGTGATTAAGCCATGTCACAAACCCAAGCTCTACGTTGCACAATACAAGGAGACCAAGGGCGCACACCTTGCAACAATTCCCCCGAACACAAGCGAGCGGTTTGAACCTGTGACCAAGCTTTTATACCACTTGTTACAAGTGTAGTTGTCGTTGTACCAAAAGATTGACTTGTTAATGCCCGTTACAACCACTAGACTTATAGAATCCACAAGAAGCAGTTAAGTCATGTCACAAACCTGAGCGTTCCGCTGCACAACACAAGGAGACCAAGGGTGCACACCTTGCAACAATATGGTGGTAGTTGCACATGCCACTTGATATAGAGATCCAAAAAATATTGAATCGAAAGATACATATAAAGAACTGCCAATGAATATAGAGCCCATCAATATTGTCAACACCCTACCAAAAATGATAATGATATATGCAGTCTAAAATATCATTGAAAAATGATAATGTAGGCCCACAAGCAAATTGGAAAAGTGTCAATGCAATTAACTAAGAGTGTAATATGGAATGGATTGGGTGACGCCAAATGAAATGGTGTAAAGGTATATCGCCAATCTAAAGATTCTTGGGATCTCAACAAGGTTGGTGAAGGGTATCAACTAAAAAGAAGAGAAAATTGAAAGACACTGATACCATGTTGGAACTTACAACCTCCCAAGCCAAGATCACAACTGCAACAACTTCCACAAAAAGACAAAGAGATAAATATTTTACCAAAATGATATATGTAACGTCATAAATTGTACGCACTTGCTAAAGCAGTACAATTTAACACCTAGTTTAGCACCCGCCTTGGCGCAGTTGCATTTTGCATTGCATTTCCCCTTTAGCACTTAATTAATCAAATTAATTAGCTCTAAAGGTTCTATTTCATCATCTTCCACATCACAAAGTCGGGCCCTTTCATTAAAGCGTGCCCCTTTCATTTTATTCCTCCAATACATCACTTAATCAAAAACCCTAATTAAGTCCTATTCTGAGCTCGGGGGCTTGATTTCGGGGGTTAAAACATCTCGAAATCATCTGTAACTTCGGGATTCTCTCTAAAATCATCATATCTGACGGCCCTGAAAATTTGGTGAAAAGTTGTCGAGACCGTGGCGCCCGGAGTGCACACGGTCCTGGACATTTTTCCCGAAATTTTAGGAGCGCGATCCAATCATAAAATAAAGCTTAACCCCAAGAAATTGGCGGGATATTCAATCTCTAGGTCGGCCAAAAGACGAAATTGCGACCTAGGGTTTCATACATAAGAGCTCTCTTTCTTCATTTGAAAGGATTGGATTTTTGTTTCCAGGAACCTCATATGCAATGAAAGAGCAGATCTTTGAAGACTTCAACATCTTACAACATCCCTCTACCAAGCATTTATCAATTCCATTCATCCATTTAGGGCTTGGAAGACATTGAAGAACAATAGGAGATTATCGACTGAAGATTGGCTTGTACCTCTCCCTTGAGGGTTGGGTATGATTTCATGTTGTTTTCATGTCTTTGCATAAAGCTTCAATATATCCTTCATTCATGCTTTAGATCACTTTGCATCTTGATTTAGAGCATTTACAT
Source organism: Cryptomeria japonica (assembly GCF_030272615.1). Taxonomy (NCBI): domain Eukaryota; kingdom Viridiplantae; phylum Streptophyta; class Pinopsida; order Cupressales; family Cupressaceae; genus Cryptomeria; species Cryptomeria japonica. The sequence continues at coordinate 412,637,745 of NC_081414.1, read as the reverse complement.
TATCATTTACAAGCAATTAGGGTTTACTTTCTAGGTTGCTCTAGTTTGCTTTCTTGCATTTTAGGACCTTGCACACACACTAGGTCTGCACACACAATACATTTTACAAAACAACTTGGCTATTCGTGGAGGTGGAAATCACCGAAGCGGGGGTTTGACTAAGGCAAAACCCTATATAGCCGCCCATACACCCTTTTTCAGATATAAGTGCAGGTTTCGGGACTCGGACGACGTCGCAGGATACAAATCCGGGGAGAACAGGTCGAGACAGCACTCTGTATCAAATTGCAAAGCAGAAGACTGGGACAGGGGCGTTGGGCGCCCTGGTCCTACCAGGACAGGGGCGCTGGGTACCCTGGTCCTACCAGGACAGAGGCGTTGGGCGCCCTGGTCCCTGGGACAAAGGCGCTAGGCGCCCTGGTCCTCCAGACAGACAGCTTCCCGAGAGTGTTTCAGAGTGCAGAACGACAGTTTCCGGTGCAGTTTTTAGGACAGTGGCGCCCGCGCCCCCGTCCCGCACATTTTCAGTCCAATTTTGACTCCGGGTACACATCTGCATTCTTATTCTATCCTTGTATTTACAGCTGTTCATTGATTAATCTCAATTCTGCAATCTTGTTATTAGTTTATACTTGCATTTTGGGATTAGGATTTGAACTTGCATTACTTGATCTTACAATTTCAACAAGGGAATAGAAACCCTAATAGGTAGCCCGTGGCTCTCTCTTTCACAAAAAGAAGTAGCCAATTGTGTGATACCTCTAGGCTCTTTCGTATTCCGTAATGTGTGACAAAAGGTAGGGTTAGGGCATGATAACCTAGTCTCGCTTTTTCCCCCACACATTTTGGTGAACCCGACGTGAATCTATCATTGCTTCTTCTTGCATTGCATCTATTAGATCTAGATCTAGATTTAGTGTGTTTTCATTTCATTAAAAAGAAAAAAAGAGTGTGTTTCTTTGCATTGTGTGTTTAAATTTTGTGCAATTTTTTTTATTTCAAAATGTCTGACTTTTATTTGCAAAATGTTCATGCTTATGATGATTATTATGAGTATAGCCAAGATGAATTAGATGAAGCTTTAGATGAGTTTTTGAACCCTAAAGATGACAAACCTTCATTTTACCAAAAACTCATAAACCTTGTTACTATGCCATTTCGTTGTGATGAGAAAGATAAGTTGAATGAGTCCTCTCAAGGGTACATTCCTATCAACTCTTCCACTAAATCTAGTAACATGGTTGTTTTCAACAATCCCCTCTATGAGGAGATGTCTCCTTTTGAATCAAAAGATAAACCTTTCAATAGATATGATCATGCTTTGTTGGATGATGCTCTTGATAACTTTGTGGCTTTATCGAAATCTTTAAACAAGAACAAGACTTCTAAATTAGTTAACATGATAAACTTGAATGAGCATAAAAAGCCTCTCTTTGAATTCCAAGGAGCTTATCCTTCTCCTAAATCACCTCTCCTTACTGTCCAAGGAGGGTATGATCGTGATTCCTTTCGTACTCCGAATAAACCAATCATCACTGTGCGAGGAAGAAAACCTATAAGTCCTTATAGTTACGCCAAGCAAATAACTAGAGAGAGTTACCATGCGGTTGCCCATACTTATCATACCAGAAATAATAGGCAGCCTAGTCCTCCTCCTGTTATCCCAGTTTCCCTTCCGAATCCTCAACCGATTCTTCCACAAGCTCCCCGTATTTCGCAAGTTCTTAGTAAGGAATATGATCTCATAGAACAACTTAAAGCTACCCCTGCTAAGATATCCCTTTGGGATTTCATTCAAACTTCTTCCGCTCATCATGGAATGTTACAAGATGCCTTGAAAGATTTGAATGTTCCTCCACCGAATACATCTAGTAATATAGCATCTTTGGTTAACTCTGTGATGAATCCTAAAGCTCAAATTGTGTTTACCCAAGATGAGTTGCCTACTAGTGAAATCCAACATCAATATGATCCCTTGATGATTGTGGTTATCATGAAAGACACTGCTATAAGGCGAACACTAGTAGATAATGGCTCTGGTCTTAATGTGTGTAGCATTAATCTTTTGCATAAGATGAATGTGGATACATCCTTAATTGAACCGGACTCTCGTCCTATTCGAGGCTTTGATAATGTGGCTAAAACTTCATTAGGTACTATCACCTTACCCATCACAGTGGGGCCTGTTACTTTGCCTACACCTATCCATGTTATGTCAGGAAATCTAACGTACAACTTGCTACTAGGGAGACCTTGGATTCACAGTATGCAAGTTGTCCCCTCTACATTGCATAGACAAGTTAAATTTATTTATAACAATAAGATATATACCTTGATAGGTGATACTAATTTTCAAGCTTGTTTGCAAACATCTACTTCCAAGGGGGGTTCTTCTAAGCCGTCCTCATCTAGTGATGACTCTTTAAATAAGATACCTATCGGTGAATCCTCGCTCTCCGATGATCAAAATTCTTCGGATGAGTCTGGAGCTCTTGAAGAAGATTCTTCTCGACTTGAAACTACACATAAGAAGGATTTTGATCCTGGGAAGATCCTCGAAGAAGACGATTGGGGATCTCTTGATTTTAATCCCACCTTTGTAGGTGAATATAAGGTTCCTTCTAGAGAGCTTAAAGTTGAAAAGAAGGAAGAAGCTAAAAATCAATCAATCTTACCCAAACCTATGAGTAATAATTTTGTGGCCGCTTCTCAAACTTCTTCTCCTCACACCTCTAATTATGAAGAATTTGATTCTTTGTCTTATGAAAAACCACCTTCTCTTCCTGAAATGGCTGATCGTTATGGTCGTGGTTTTCGCATTTTTGCTAAGCATGGGTATCATGGAAATGGTTGCGGTGCTCATGAACAAGGGATAAAAGTTCCTCTAGAGACTAATTTTCACAGTTATGCCTTTGGACTTGGCTATAATCCCTGCAAGCGCACTAAAGCTTCTAAAAGACCATGCATTAGTGTTAATGTTATTTCTACATCTCTATCAATGCAACACCCTGAGTATATTGATGGGGATCCTTCGTGTGCTTGTGCTTTTGACGTTTTCCCTACTGATTATGCTTTAGCTGAATTTTTAGGAGCATATGATACTCTTCCTCGTTATCATCACAATAGGGGACTCCCTTATTGTTTGAACACTGAAGCCTACTTTGGAAAAGAGACGGATAATGATGAGATTGTGAAAGAATTCCCTCAGCTAAAGGATACTCCTCAACAAAGTAATCTTCTCATAAGTAACACCACTAATGTTAAGATGGACCCTTGCAATAAAGAGAAAGTCATTAAAATTGGAAAATGTTTGGATGGAGAGGAACAAAAACAATATGAAGATTTATTGCATGAATTCCCCAAGATCTTTGCTTGGACATACTCTGACATGCCTGGTATAGATCCTAAGATTGTTACTCATAACATTGTCTTAGTTCTTGATGCTAAGCCCGTGAAACAAAAGATTCGAAAAATGAATCCTAAGGTAGCTTTGCTTGTTAAGGCTGAGATTGAAAAGTTATGGGAGGCTGGATTTATCCGCCCTATTGATTATTCCCCATGGATTTCAAATATTGTCGTTGTGGCTAAACCAGATAACAAAATACGAATGTGTACCGACTTTCAGGATCTAAATAAGGCTTCTTTAAAAGATGATTCTCCTCTTCCAAACATTGACATGATAGTTGATTCTACGGCAGGACATGCCTTGTTATCCTTCATGGATGGTTTTTCAGGATACAATCAAATTTTTATTAACCCTCAAGATCAATTCAAAACCGCTTTCACTACTCCTTGGGGTACGTTTTGTTGGATAATGATGCCTTTTGGACTTAAAAATGCCGGTGCAACTTATCAACGAGCGATGACCCTTATCTTTCATGATTATATGCATAAGATTTTAGAGGATTATGTTGATGACATTTTAGCCAAATCCTTTCTTCACATGGATCATATTAAAATCCTTCGTCAAATCTTTGAAAGGATTCGTAAATATCACATGCGCTTGAATCCCCAAAAATGTGTTTTTGGTGTGGATAGTGGAAAACTATTAGGATTCATAGTTTCGCATCGTGGGATTGAGGTGGACACTAAGAAGATAGATGCTATTGTCAACATGCCACCTCCTAGAAATGTGTCTCAACTTAAAAGCTTACAAGGAAAGATTCAAGCTATTCGTAGGTTTGTATCTCAACTTGCGGATCGTACTTTTCCTTTCACTCAACTTCTCAAAAAGAATATCACTTTTCAATGGAATGAGGATTGTCAGCAAGCATTTGAAGATTTAAAAATGTATTTAACTAATCCTCCTATCCTTCGACCGGCTGAACCTTCTAAACCTTTCCTTATTTATACGGTTGCATCCTCTCATGCTCTTGCAGCATTATTGGCACAACATGATAAAGATGGTAAAGAATGTCTGGTTTATTACATAAGTCGTACCTTACTCGATTATGAGACCCGATATTCTGCGATAGAAAGACAATGCTTGGCCTTGATGTTTGCGACTCAGAAATTGAGACATTATCTCTTAAATTCAGAAGTCCACATCATGGTAAAGTTTGATCTGTTGAAGCATCTTTTCTCTAAAACTGATTTATTAGGACGCCTAGCTAAGTGGGTTATGATGTTAACTGAATTTGACCTTAAATTTGTTTCACAAAGAGAAATTAAAGGGCAAGCATTGACCGATCACCTAGCTGAGGCCCCTTCACCTTTCTCCTTCCCTAACCCTGAGTCTTTTCCTGACGACTTCATTCTTTCTATAGAGAAAGATGAAACTTGGGAGTTATATTTTGATGGCTCTAAGTGTCGTACGGGATCGGGGGCAGGTGTTGTTATGATTTCTCCTATAAAGAAACCCATTCCCTTATCCTATCGTCTAAATTTCCTGTGTACCAATTACATTGCTGAGTATGAGGCTCTTATAGCGGGAATAAAAGCAGCCTTAGCTCTGAACATAAAACACATACATATCTATGGAGATTCGCAATTGATTATAAGACAAGTAACAGGAATATATCAAGCAAAACAAGACAAGTTATCACAATATAAAGACCTTGCTATCTCTTTGTTACAAAAATTTGATTCTTACACCATAGAACCTGTTCCTCAAAAAGATAATCGACATGCGGATGCAATGGCATGTGTGGCTTCTCTTGTATCTTTAGAGGACCCTGTGGTTGATCTTAAATTTGTTATTCACAACCTTATTTCTCCAGCTATTGTAGACGATCCTAGTCTGGTAACATGTTGTGACTTTATAGACTTAGATGAATGGTACTCGCATATCGTAAGATATTTGACCGATGGTACCTTTCCTGATTCTGCTAATAGAAACACTAGGGCTAGAATCCGCAAGTTGTCTACTAGATATATCATTCTTTCTAATGTCCTTTACCGAAGGGGTTATGATGGTCTTCTCCTTCGTTGTCTTAACAAATCAGAAATCCCCGTTGCTCTTGAAGAGGCGCATTCAGGTGCCTGTGGGGGACATTTTGGAGGCAAATCCTTGGTTCATAGATTGCTTTGTATGGGATACTATTGGCAAACTATGCAGAAGGATTCCTTTTCATTTGTTAAGAAATGTCATCAATGTCAACAACATAATAATCTGATTCATGCTCTTGCCCAAGAACTCCGTTCTCAAGTAGCTTCTTGGCCTTTTTTCGCATGGGGTTTGGATCTTATTGGTAAAATCTCTCCTCCTTCATCTCAAGGACACACCTTCATTATAACCGCAACAGATTACTTTACAAAGTCGGTAGAAGCTATTCCCCTTCGCTCTACCACTGCTGAAGTGATTTGTCAATTTCTTCTAGAAAACATCATCTCTCGATTCGGGATACCTTCTACTATAATCTCAGATAATGGGACATCATTTAAGAACAAGGACGTGAAGAAATTCCTCGAGAAGTATCATATCAAACATTGATTTTCTACACCATACTATCCTCAGTCAAATGGTCAAGCCGAATCATCCAATAAAATAATCGAACAAATTCTTTGCAAAACCGTGAATAAGCATGGTAAGGATTGGAGTAACCAGCTAATCTATGCTCTTTGGGCCTACCGAACGAGTGTACGAATTGCCACGGGAACTACTCCTTATAATCTTTTTTATGGTGCTAATGCTATTATGCCTTTAGAGTTAGAGATTCCATCACTTAGGGTTTCTCTCAAAGGTATAGTAGATGATGACTCTTATAGAGAACAACGACTTCAACAACTTGAGATGCTTGATGAACAGCATATAAACGCTCTTGAGCATATTCAAGCGTATCACAAAACTCTACAACGAAGCTATAATGATAAGGTTATTCAACGTTCCTTCTCAGTAGGTGACTTAGTCCTCTATGAGAATCAGCGCAATGTGAATGCCTTACCTGCAGAAAAGGGAAAATTCAGTCCTAATTGGCTTGGACCATATATCGTTATTGAGGATTATGGATCAGGTGCTTACAAAATAGCAGATGTAGACGGTACGCCTCTTAAAGAACCTATAAATGCTATGCACTTGCGTAGATATTATGCTTAATTCTTCATTCCTTATTTATCTTCTTTTCAGTTCTTCAACATTGGGTAATATGTTAGTATCTCCTAATTAGAGCAAAATAGAATTAAATGTTATGATGTTTAATCTATATTGCTTCATTCTTGACAAGCGTGTTTCCTTACTTCATAGTTTGTCTTGAATTCATTTATGTAAGTTGTAAAAGATTTACATTTCCATTATGCTAGCATATTATACAGTGTCTTTATGTGTTAAGTAGAATTGTATCATGTTGTGTTTAAGTTCAAAATTAAATCACGTTAGTTATATGATTCTTAGACTTAATGCATATTTCTTCCCTATCATCAATGTAGTACTTGATTAAATATTTAATTAAGTCACACATGTATCAATTTAATCATGGAGCATTGAGAAATCAATCACATGGAAATTAAATTCTGAACATACATGTACATTTACCAAATGTATTAGATTTAATCAAAGCAAAATATACATTGTTTTAAGCATTAAAGATAACACATTTGAGACAAAAGAGAAGCATGTATATATACATATATATATGTGGATCGTATACAAATATAGGTCACTGTACATCCAAAATGTGACCTCTCCTACATCATAAAATCATCTCCTATCCCTAGGACTAGCGGCTGGAGAGTGTCGACTGGACGCTCCCTCCTGATCTGGCCGTGAAGGTGGACCCATGGGTGTGTAGCGCGATATAGACCGTGAGTGACTCCGAGAGGAACTCCTACGATCCCTATCCATAAGGATCGCGCGATAGGTGGTAGCCTCGGCCTGAGCTGCTGCTAGATCTCGCCGCGCCTGCTGAAGGTCCTCTGATAGGACTCTCTCTCTCTCTCCCTCCATATGTCTACCTGAACTCGGAATGGGGAAAACAAGTCCTCATGCCGACCCGCATTCCCCTGAGGCCTATAGGCAATCTGTGAGGAACTGGGGATCTGTGCTATCGTGGAAATGTCTGTCACTGCCTGCTGAATCAGGGAACGCCACTCCTGCACATTAGTTGTGGCAGTAGAATAGATTTTTGTATTAGTACCATTTTATATCATCAAAACATTAATAATCAATTTAAACCTACTATACCTGGGTCTCCCTCGCGCCAGTAGGGATCATGATACGGTAGCATCTGTGATTGGGATCTACTAGGCTCCCCTCGCTCGACTAATCTGTGCACGATGGGTGTAGGCTGGACGGTACTAGGAACAGGTCTCCGTATCGCCTCATGTTCCCTCTGTTGGGGAATAAGAGGAGGATCCAGAGCTATGGTATCATCCCTTGAATGGTGAGGAGCTGCATTTGACTCCTCCTCATCATCTCTATCCTCATCTGCATCCTCGTTCTCCTCATCATCAGTTCTCTCCTCCTCGTCCTCATCTCTATCTGTATCCTCCTCCTCCTCGGCGCTGGGCTGATCGCCTATAGGTGGATCAGGATCTCCTGCCTCCTCATGACCCTCTCCCTCCTCTGGCTCCTCTGACCTGGATCCCTGGTCCTCATCTCAGTCTCCATGTCTCCATGGGCTTGGATGGCCTGTCGGGTGATCTGGTGGAAAGATAGGACTTGGATATGATCTCATAAACCATGAGACATACCTGCGTTGTGCTCCAGGCTCTGCAGAATAATCAGTGACTACATCCTGATCAGATCCCTCTATATCTGTAGTCTTGATGTCATCTATCGTCGGTCTCGCTACTGCTCTAGGTCTGGGAAGGACCCGTGAGTGTCAAGTATAGATGGGCACATCGGCTGGAACACACTGCTCTAGCCCGAACTGCCTCCGTACTCGGTCAAAGTAGAAAGGGACTATGATGTGTGAATATCGTCCCTACAGTAGGTGGTTCCTCTGTAAGCATGCTAACTGTCTCTCCATCCCATCCCATCTGTGCATCCGCAGGTAAGGTCTCCACACTGTCACCTCGGCTGTCAGTCTATCAAAAATCACTCTCCAATATAATAGATCTCCAAATCTCCACTCGCTGGTAAGTGGATAAGCAAACACCCTAGGTCGCTCGCTAGCCGTACTCAGCGGAAAGCCAACAGGCCTGGTGCATGTGAAGTGCTCTAAAATCCATACCTGCAGAAGTGTGCATGTCATCAAACTACAACCCTGTCCAAATACATACTCCTCAAGGTCGTGATAGAGATGTGCAAGCATACTCTGACCCCAAGCATACACTCTCCTGTGTCTCTCCATCACTCTGATGCACCATGTGAGACCCCCATGCATGTGCGTGCCTCGCCCATTAGGGCAGACGGCTAGTGCTATGATGGCGATCATAAGGTGTCTCAGAAGGGGTACCTCCCCTGTAGGATGTAAGAGCCAGCTGACCATGATGCGACCTCTCGTCTCGCTCGGCATGACTCTCCCTATGCAATATACCTGCTCTCTCTGATGATCCTCCGCTGACCGATCGGTCGCGTATGTAACAGACGAAGTATACGGTACACATCCTCGAGTGTAACCGTCAGCTCCCCTACTAGAAGATGAAATGTGCATGTGTCAGGATCCCATCTCTCCATCAATGCCATCAGCATCGCAGGATGGAACCGAATGGCTGGCATGAGGATCACATACCATAATCCTACTATCAACAATGTGTCTCTCTCTGCCTGAGTAAGCCACGGAATCTTATCTCGCAAACTGCGAAGAATATGTCCTGCTGTATGCTCTCTCATGTACGGGAGGCCCTGCAACACAAAAACATAACCGTAATCAGTACTCGATCATCAAAATCGCTCATGCAAATTGTCGAACATCGTATGCCAAGCCCTGATTGGGACCATGGCGCCCTGTCAGGGACCATGGCGCCCTAGTTGGGACCATGGCGCCCTGAGGGGACCATGGCGCCCTGGGGGGACCAGGGCGCCCCACAAGGACCATGGCGCCCTAGGAGGACCATGGCGCCCTAGGGGGACCATGGCGCCCTGGGTGGGGCCCGAGTCAGCCTTCAGGGCCCGCAAACAATCATAGAAAAGTCAAAATGCGAAAAATCAAAAGTCAAATGTTCAGTCAACTCACCTCGTCCAGTGGCTCGTCGTCAATCACGGCCTGGCGCAGGATCTCAACCCTTGTGGGACGCTCCGGTTGTCGTGAAGGCATGATGATGGCTATGTGGGCTCCGCTGCAATGAACAGTACTCAGAATCAACAAAGTGACAAATGCATATGTCTCTTTCAAGGTATATACGTTCATTCCTTTACCTTTACTTTCAAAACCCTAATTTTCCTCTTTCACTCATTTCATCATAACTTGAGTTTGGGAGATGCGATTTTCGAACCATTTGTTGCGTAGGAATCATATTTTCATTCCCCTGCTCTCGGGATGTTCCAAAAAGTGCTCTGATGAAGCCTTTTCAGTGAACATCCCTCATCAATACTCTCTTACACAATTTGTCGTAAGTAAACATGCTACCCTGTTTCACCTCCCTAATAAGCAAGTCGAAACAGGGGGGAGCATATAGCTACTCACAAATTTCATCACCTTCCTTAGTAAGCATTAGGTGATTTTGTGATCTAACGTGTGTTTTGTAGGGTGCGGTTCCTAACTGTGTACTGCAGATACCGCTGGGGGCTTCGTCCGACAACTTATGGATATATCCTTTTTCAAATAATGTTTACTTTCTGTACTTTAGCTTGCATATGCATGTAGTACTCATATGACCGCTAAAGTGGGGGCTAAATGTAACGTCATAAATTGTACGCACTTGCTAAAGCAATACAATTTAACACCTAGTTTAGCACCCGCCTTGGCGCAGTTGCATTTTGCATTGCATTTCCCCTTTAGCACTTAATTAATCAAATTAATTAGCTCTAAAGGTTCTATTTCATCATCTTCCACATCACAAAGTCGGGCCCTTTCATTAAAGCGTGCCCCTTTCATTTTATTCCTCCAATACATCACTTAATCAAAAACCCTAATTAAGTCCTATTTTGAGCTTGGGGGCTTGATTTCAGGGGTCAAAACATCTCGAAATCACCTGTAACTTCGGGATTCTCTCTAAAATCATCATATCTGACGGCCCTGAAAATTTGGTGAAAAGTTGTAGGACCGTGGCGCCCGGAGTGCACACGGTCCTGGACATTTTTCCCGAAATTTTAGGAGCGCGATCCAATCATAAAATAAAGCTTAACCCCAAGAAATTGGTGGGATATTCAATCTCTAGGTCGACCAAAAGACGAAATTGCGACCTAGGGTTTCATACATAAGAGCTCTCTTTCTTCATTTGAAAGGATCGGATTTTTGTTTCCAGGAACCTCATATGCAATGAAAGAGCAGATCTTTGAAGACTTCAACATCTTACAACATCCCTCTACCAAGCATTTATCAATTCCATTCATCCATTTAGGGCTTGGAAGACATTGAAGAACAATAGGAGATTACCGACTGAAGATTGGCTTGTACCTCTCCCTTGAGGGTTGGGTATGATTTCATGTTGTTTTCATGTCTTTGCATAAAGCTTCAATATATCCTTCATTCATGCTTTAGATCACTTTGCATCTTGATTTAGAGCATTTACATTATCATTTACAAGCAATTAGGGTTTACTTTCTAGGTTGCTCTAGTTTGCTTTCTTGCATTTTAGGACCTTGCACACACACTAGGTCTGCACACACAATACATTTTACAAAACAACTTGGCTATTCGTGGAGGTGGAAATCACCAAAGCGGGGGTTTGACTAAGGCAAAACCCTATATAGCCGCCCATACACCCTTTTTCAGATATAAGTGCAGGTTTCGGGACTCGGACGACGCCGCAGGATACAAATCCGGGGAGAACAGGTCGAGACAGCACTCTGTATCAAATTGCAAAGCAGAAGACTGGGACAGGGGCGCTAGGCGCCCTGGTCCCTGGGACAAAGGCGCTGGGTGCCCTGGTCCTCCGGACAGACAGCTTCCCGATAGTGTTTCAGAGTGCAGAACGACAGTTTTCGGTGCAGTTTTCAGGACAGTGGCGCCCGCGCCCCCGTCCCGCACATTTTTAGTCCGATTTTGACTCCGGGTACACATCTGCATTCTTATTCCATCCTTGTATTTATAGCTATTCATTGATTAATCTCAATTCTGCAATCTTGTTATTAGTTTATACTTGCATTTTGGGATTAGGGTTTGAACTTGCATTACTTGGTCTTACAATTTCAACAAGGGAATAGAAACCCTAATAGGTAGCCCGTGGCTCTCTCTTTCACAAAAAGAAGTAGCCAATTGTGTGATACCTCTAGGCTCTTTCGTATTCCGTAATGTGTGACAAAAGGTAGGGTTAGGGCATGATAACCTAGTCTCACTTTTTCCCCCACACAATATATTATATTGCTAAGATGATTTACAAATGTACAATAGCCTTTCTTATATGGAGATGAAGACGTAGTTACAACTACCCTTGATACAAAATCAAATGCATGGTGTATTATGAAATTAATATTAAATAATGAGCTATGACTCATCTCTATCCAGATTGACACCTAGGATAACTAACATGGTCCTATGAACATTATTAAATGACAAGTTATATAAAGTAACTTTATGATAACTAACTTATGCCAACTAAACCTAAGTAAGCTTAATGTGTAAATGATATTTCCTCTAACAACTCATTTCTCAACTCCTGATACCTCGTCCTATAGTTTGACTATTGTAATATGGCCAACCCCCTATCCACAAAATTTCTTCTTATGTTTTTGTTTCCCTCTAAAATTCCTAGCGCATGTCGTATTGTTTCGATTAGTATATTCTTAGTGCCATTACTTTCAAAGTGGAATCTTTATCACTCATGATCACTAGTCAAATTTGAAGTTATGAGTGTCCATGGTGGTTGACTTGTCTATGTGTGAATGATATAAAAGAGTAAATGTTTTAATCTAGGATCATCATCTAAATGTAACAAAATTCCTTTCGAAGTCAATTTTGAATACACGTCTTTGAGTTATTGTTGCATTCTATTAATCAAATATTTAATTGTTGTTGTAGTTATTGATATTGTAGAACTATTTGAATGTAATACAATAATTATTGTAATAAGAAAGAGATTAGTATCTACACTTATTTTTTGTTCATTATAATAAGAAGATCAAGGGTTATTTTGTCATTTGTTGTTTGAAAGATAACAATATTGTTGATACAAATAATCATTTTGATATGAGTTGTCTAAGATCTGAGTGAATGCTAGGGTTGATAATGTCTATATTCAAATAATAACTATTTGTGGAAGGTTAAGGATCATATTTGCATTATTATTTTGGCTCGAGACGTTATAAAAGGATTAGGCTTAAAAAAGGGAGCACCCACATCCATATGCATTAGCATGCGTTATAAGAGATGTAATGGTACAAGTAAATAACAAGTGTGAAATAAAATTTGGAATAAATGAACAATACATATATGAGATAGAGATTGATGTCATATGCCTTTATGCTTTTGATCTTGTTCTTGGTAGTTTGTATCTTTATATCAAAGATGCTAAATTCATGAGGACTAATAATTATAGATGGGTTAAGGATGAAATCATATAAAATTGGAGGACCAAAGCAAAGCCAAAGTATCTATGGTAAGTGTTAATCAAGCAATCAAATTAATTCAAGAAATTAAAAAAAAATGATTACTTTTTCTTAACAATAAGAGAAAAAGATGGGATAACATCTCTACCATAGTTAATTCAAAATTGAAAGACTTGGATAAGGTATTGTCATTTTTTAGATAGTGTTTGTAGAATCAACGGGGTTTCCACCAAGAAAGGTGGAGTAAGAAATCCAAATCCTACCAGAATCTCCTCTACCAAACATCAACTTGTGTTGGCATTCCTTAATTGAGAGAAGTGAGGTCAAGAGAGGATCTATTGGAGAAAGGGGTGATTCACCCTAGCACTTCAACTTATGAGTTAACTATGGTGATGGTGCAAAATAAAGATGGTTCTTAGAGAATGTGCATAGTGAGGATAGATGATTTGTTAGATCAAATTAGACATCTTAATTAATTTACTAAGTGGGATCTTAATCTTGGTTACAATAAGGTAAGAATGAAGGAATAATACACATGGAAGATTGCTTTGAAAACAAAGCAAGGACTTTGGGAATGATTAGTACTTCCTTTTGCTTTGAGTAATGCACATGCTATTTTTATGAAATTTATGAATGATGGTTTATGTTCATTGACAACTTTGTGATAATCTATCTAGATGATATTCTAATATTTAGCACTATATGGAAAGAACACTTAATCCGCATTAATTCTTGCAATGGTTAAAAGACAAACTACTATGGAATCTAAACAATTGTGAATGTGGAAAGGAGTCATGGATATATTTAAGGCATTGTACAACGAGGCGAATTAAGAATAGATCCATCTAATTCTAAAGCAATTCTAAATTGTCCTACGCCAAAGAGTATTACAAAAGCTAAGATATTTGTAGGGGCTTCACAATTCATGAGAAATTTATTTCTTCTTTTCCTATATATAGCTCCACATCTACATCAAATTGCCTCACAAGCAAGGATCTTTAATTAAGGCAATGAATAATTGAAGCATTTGAAATATTAAAGTAGAAAACAAGTTATGCTTTTGTTTTAACTCTTATGGAAATACAAAAGTCATTTGAGATAGAAACAAATAGTAGTAGATATGTAATGGGTGTTGTCTTTCTCCAAGTTGGTAAGCCTATATGTTATCATGCCAAGGTTTTTTGTTTAGCAATTCATGGTTATTCAACATATGATAAATAATTATATGCACTAATTTAGGCTATTAAAAATGGAGAATTATTAGTTTGGTAAGCCAAGGTTTTTGTTTAGCAATTCATGGTTATTCAACATATGATAAATAATTATATGCACTAATTTAGGCTATTAAAAATGGAGAATTATTTGTTTGGTAAGGAAATTATTGTGCATATTGAGCATCAACCTCTACAATAATTGTAAAAACAAATTAAGTTACAACAAACAAGACATTACATTAGGGGAGTTGGACTCTAAGAAGCAATTCCTGATGGCTCACTCGCCCAAGTGCGTTTGAACTCCCAAACTAGCCTTGTTGGGATTTCTCCCCCATTGGTTGCCCTCGTGGGGGTTGTTGTTGTGAATGGTTTGGAGGCCCCCACACTGATCGTTGGTGCCCCCACATTGATTTTTGGTGCCCCCACCTCTATTGATGTTACAAATGGTCTTGTTGTGTGTGCTCCCAAAACCTTTTTTGTTGGTCATCGCAACTTTACTCGTGTAGCTCATTCTACGACCCACCCCTCCAGGAGGATCCATCCTCTTTCCTATGCCAAATCCTTCCTGGTGGTGGTTTGTGGACAAGATGTTGTAGATAACATCTAATTCTATCAATGTTGTGCCCTGGTTTGCAAATTTGTGGATTTTTGGCCTTCTCTTCCAAACCTTCATCGATGGGTGAGTGACTCTTGGAAGCCTTTGGTTTCTCATAGCATTGAGCTTTTTCCTTGTGCCAAGGGATTTTTTATTGCTTCTTTTACCCCCTCTCATGATAGGGACCTAAATTTGGGCATGCTTTGGACCTAGGGGGACCACTCTCTCTCCATTAAACCTTGGACAACTTCATTTAACCCTCTTACTAAACCTCTTAATGTGTGCCTTGTTTGGGTCCACCTCCCTAATCTCCCCCTTCATTTCTTGGAACATTCTTGCTATGAGGCCATTGGAAACTCCATTGGACATTTCTTGAAGGTTGACGGTGCTACTTCTTCTATGGGTCACTCCACTTTTTCTCACATCTTAGTGGACATTGACATTTATATGCCTCTCCCTAGGGATGTGGTTTTAATGGTTGGGGATAGACCCTAGACCCAACCATTGGACTTTGAGGGAATCCCCTTTCATTATAGGAGATGATTCACTACGGGTCATCTTGCTTCTGATTGTTTGTTGCCTTTACACAAAGGTGTTGCTACCTAGTGGAAAGACGTTACTGCTAAATACCTAGTGTTAATGCTTTGGACTCTACCTCTATGAGCTCTTCTCAGGAGGATGGCATCCTCTATCGGGATGATTTTGTTGTTGAAGCTTCAAACCCTCTTGCCTCTTCAATCATTGAATCTTCTGTCCGTATGACTCCTCCAGATCTGTAGCGTTGTTCTTCTCCGGTCATTTCTGTTCATGATGCCTCTCTTCCACAGCATCCTGTTGTTGTCTCATCCCCTGCTACTGCTATTGTTTAGCTCCCAGCAGATCCCTCCTTGTCGAAATCTCCTTTTGTTGAGCCTAATGATAGCATTGCTTGGACTGTTGTCAATCGCGGACGAAAAGGGAAGTCTCCTTCCACCCCCCAAAACTCTCTAACTTGAGTTGGGTTTTGGGTTGTTTCTGCTTTGACAAGATCTTGTTTATTTGTTAGGCTTGTTGTTCTGGGGTTTGTACCCCTCTAGGTTTTATTTACTTCCTATGGGTTGTTGTATTAAGGGTTAGCACCCTAGTTTTTTGTTGCTTCTTTAATAAAAAAACAAACAAGACATTACAAATGGATGAATTTTATTCAACAATTTGCAAAGGTATGTGTTTTGGCCAAAAAATGTAGCAAGAAATAACATGGTTTGTTAGAAGTAGTAAATTATGTTGCACTAGCAAACCTAAAATAATAAAATAAGGAATATGCATGCCTTCACCTATTTCCATGATACCATTGGAAGTAATTCAATGGATTTTGTAAGGGATTTCCTATGAGCACAAATGGGCATGAGTACTTATTTGTGGTATTTTTATAGGTTTAGTGAAATGTGTACTCTAATGACTTGTGAATAGACTATCATAGGAAAAGAAGCAATTGAATTATTCTTTAACATTGTATAGGTATATTTAGGCTACCTAAGTCTATTAATTTTGGTAGGGATTCACATTTTGTTGATAATTATTGCCCTACATTATGGAGTATGATGGACACCATACTAAAGAAAAGCACATCCTTCAACCCACAAATAGATGGTCAAATAGAGGTGATCAATAAAGATTTGGTGCAATTCATCAAGGTGTACAACAATGTGTCCCAAGACAAAGGGAAACATCTCTTTCATACATTCAACATTCATGCAATCGAGCATTACATTATGTTGCTAATAAGTCGTTGCTTGGAGCATGTTTGGAATATTTGCCTTGTAGGCCACTTTATGTAGTCTTTGAGAAGAAAGATGAACAATTATGACAAGATAATGAGGTGTATCTAAATTTGTTGAGAGGATTAGGCAAATCCAATTTAGGGTAAAAATAACATTTGAAAAGAACCAACAACTATACAAAGAAAGATATGAATTATTCTTTAAAAATTTATAGGTGCATTTTGGGCTACGTAAGTTCATTATTTATGACAGGGATACATGTTTTGTTGGTAAGTTTTGGTCATGATGCACACCAAGATAAGAAAAATTACCTTGCACATGTCCAACATTCATACAATATAGCATTGCATTCTTCTAATAGCAAATTACTATTTAAAGATTTTTTTGGGATGTTTATTTGCCAATCCGCTTGATGTAGCATTGGTAAGAAATATGAACAAGGTCAGATAATGAGTTGACTAATGCATTTGAATTTTTTGAGAGGATTAGGAAAATCCAACTCAAGCTAAAAGAGAATTTAGAAAGAAAACAACAATTATATATAAAAAAAGGATATGATTTATGTAGGAAGGATCACAAACTTTAAGTGGAGGCCAAAGTTTGGCTTTCTTTGGCTAAGGAAAAACTCCAAGGACAAAAAAAAAAATTGTCATTAAGGCATGGGCCCTTCACAATTTTGGAGGCTACAGGTGAAAATGTATTCAAACTTAATCTTCCTCCTTTCTTGAAAATACACTTAGTTGAATATTGTAAGTATTTGTAGCTTTATGAGCCCTCTATACTAGATGGAGATGAACAATGAGTGATACCCTCTTTGGAAGACTTGGGTCTAGAAGGAAGAACTACACTCCATGAGGATGTGGTACTAGAAAAGGAAACAAGAAATAGAGTTCAAGAAACTTGGGAAGATTGAATTAAAAAATTAAAATGTAAGCTAAGCCAAGTGGTACTATAAGAAGAGTATGATAACTCTTTCCTCATTTGATGTTTCATTAAGCTTTTGTAGGACTAAAATCTTTCTAAGAAGGGAGGCGTGATCCAAAAGGATTTGGATAATGTATGTAACAAGAACAGGAAACATGTTCTAGGACAAGTGTTTGATAGTACTACAATGTATACCTCACATGGATGATAATAAACTTGCATAGACAATAATATGGATGCACTAGTGTGCAAACTATACACACATTGAAACTCAAAATGCAAACTATGTGGGCATCATTTCAACATCCAATGATTATTTGTCTTCATCTGAGGCTTGGAAAAACTCAATATGAACTGAAAAACCTATAAATAAAGCCAATGAAGTATTGGAATCATCAAAATTGGAGAATTTGAAAATTATTGGATGTTTTGTTTTTGTAGGAGAAATAGGCAAAAGTACAAGACTCCTACAACAACAACATTACTCACTTGTAATTATCTCTTTGCAAAGCAATAAGGGAGGGTAGCAAGGAGTATTGCCACTGCAAAAACTAATTTTTCCCTTCGCATTGTTGGTTTTTTTCTTCTCTTAACAATCAAAGTTTTTCGTGGTGGTCCTTGACCAAGTTACTACTAAGCACCATGATATGGGTGTGTCCCTTTCGTGCCAAGACATTCCTTCAACATTTCTCAATGTTTCTTTGGAGCCTCCTCTCGTTCCTAGTTTGTCTCTTGCTATATAGGTTTCTCCCTCCCAGCTACCGTCTTATTTGGTGTTCGTTGATTTGCCTTGTTCTCTTGCTAACCTCACTCTGGTTGTTGTTGTTCTTCCTATTGTGGGATAACTTCTTGTTTCCCTTGCTTTGGGGGGGTTGGATTATATTATTTCCTGGATGGTTGTTCGTCAAAGGAGGAAAGGTCCTTCTCCTTCTCCCCTTACTCTTATAGAGTCAATAAAAGAGATTTTTGTTGATCAGGGTTGGGACCCTTGTCTCCCACCAGTTCCTAGCTTTGGTCAAAAGATCCCTCTCCCTTCTTCTTCCCCTTCTTCTCATTCTCTCCCCTCATGAGTTTTTCTTTCAATTGGTTTAGTGCTCCAATCAAAAGCCTCTCTTTCAAAAAAGTGCTTGTTCTTTTTTGGTTTTTGGTTGCCTCAATGCTTGCAAGGTTCCTCTATTCCGCCTGGATTGTTGTTATGTAAGGGTTTGAGCCCTCTCCTATTTTAACTAATCAGAACAATAAAAATATTTCAATTGTAAAACAAGTAGGAGAGTACTAAAATATTTTTTTTATATCTCAATTCTAAAGTACATTTTATAGATTGCTCCTATAGCTATAGGATAGTCTTACATAGCCTTCCCCATCCTCTAGTGGTGCTAAAAGACACTTTTCACTGCTTCAAAGGATAGCATAATTAATCAAACCTTTTAAATTCCACTTTTTACCTTGTTAGCAATGTTTTTCTACTTGTGATTGAGTGGAGAAATAAAAGATGATGTGTATGAGATGAATTTGCAATGGCAGTTACATTTTCTTTGAGGTCAAAAAACTTTTGTGACCTATGGAAATTGACCAAATTCATCATAGTACAAAAAAAACTCCTTTCTCCTTTCTACACATTGGTCCTCAAATATCCTCGGAATGCTTAGCATCACTCCAATGCATCATATAGCTATAACTAAACATTTTGACTTCTAAAGTAGTGATCATTGATCTCCCTGTAATTACAAGATCTTGAAATGAATCTCTCGACTTGAAATGGATGCAAGTGGTAAATATGATAAAACAATGACCTTATTGTAAATTACACCTCTCTGATAAGGAAGCTTTTGGTCACTAAAATCTTATTACTCAATAAGTGAGGTAATTTCTTTCCCATAGCTTCCTTTCAATACAACTTTTCCTTGTTTGGAAGTTGGAAATTCAAATCAACCCATGTCTCATGAACCCTTCTTAAAGTTTGTGTTTTTATTCTTCTATTTGCTAATGACATTATTTTGATATCCAACTCGGAGGAAAGTCTTCAAATATAACTACATATCTTAGTATCCTTTTGTGGTTGTCTTCACATAAATTTTTAAACTTCAAATCATATTTCCAAGCGAGTTTTCATCATATAATGGTCATGTGGTCAAGATGGTTTCTTCATATGTTTATTTAAGGGTCTTTTTGTCACTAGTTGTTGAGTCTAGATTAAATAAAAGGTATGCTTTGATCGCCACTCTTGAGAAACAATGCTTTTGGCTTCATTTTCAAGATATCTAAACTAAAATTTGTCTTTCACTCACTTCTTACTCCTCTTCTATATGGAGCCAAAAGTTGGGAGTCTTCCTTACAAAAGGTAGTTGAAACCAATTTGAAAGTAGGTTTACTTTCATATTATGCAAACATTTTCATGTTAAAAAGGTAGTTCTTTAAGATATCATTTTTGTTGAATTTGGTACTAACCCACTCATCACTATGGTGGCCTTTTAATGGTAATTATGATATATAGGCTTAGACAAATGGTTAATACTTCAATTGATTTTTTCAAAACCCACATCAAGCACTTCCTCTATACCACTAACACAAAGTGGGGTTTACATTGAATATCATACAAAGGCTTCTACTCCACTAGACCTTGTAGGTATTGACATGGATAAACTTCCTCTAAATAATTTTTCAAATAATACACATCTCTTTACAAGGGAGATAATTGGGAGTATACAAGATAATATCTATAGAGCCTACCTATAGTCCAATTGATTTTAAACTCACACACCTCTTTTCTTAAAAGCTTTAGCACTACTATAATACTTATATTTACTTCAAGTATGGGGTCACCCAACCTCCAGTTACACTAATTCCAATTTTCCTATAATTTGAGACCCCTTGCCATAGTTTAGAGTTTATTCTCACACCTTCTACATAGAGATTGATGACCATTTTTGGAGGGAATATTGTATTTGTCAAATTTGTTCCATGGAGCTTGAAACTAAAGATATTTTGTTTTTAAATACTCTCTTTTCTATGAGATTAGAGGATAATTCTTTTACTTCTTCAAAAACATGTATTTTATAATTAACAAGGAATAGAGATGCTTGACTCTTTTCATTTGAAGGACATTTGATCTTCACCATAATTTGGTCAAATATTTGGCTTCAACAATGCCTTGTACTTGGAGGATTGCTTCTTTCATTCACATTATTTCTTTTTTAGAATTGAATAGGATTTATTTAGATCGAAGATACTTGGCTCTTTTCTTTTCAAATATGTTTGATTTTCACCATAGTTTAACAAAATAATTTGCTTCCATAATACCTTGCACTGAGAGGATTGATTCTTTCATTCACATTATTTCTTTAGAATTGAATAAAAGGCAACCTCCAAATAAATTTATAGATATGAAAAGCCATGTAAACTAATAAAATATATGATTTATTTTCATTTACTTTCTTACACTTATTTTTGTTTTCTTTTATTATTAGACTGTTAGACACTTCCTACTCATTATTTTTTATTGAACTTTCTGAATCTCTGAGTTAATTCCAGTCTTTCACAAACATTAATATTATTATCATGGCACTTCTTTGGAGACAAATAATGGATGTGAATATAAGATTGTGAAGGATGCATGAAAAATTCATCAAATGGTGCAAAAAAAAGCTGTCAACCCAAAAAAATTGGCTTCATAAATATAATTAAAAACTTAGAGAGAAATTATTAAATAATTAAACTCCTTCCATTATTTGTGTTCCACCTAATTAAGTTTTATGCAGGACACGTCAAAGAGTCATTCTGAGACAATAACTTGAGGCGTGTACACGTCAACACCCATGACGTCCAATTCTGCTTTGCAAATTAATTCACAGTCGAACCCAAAGCCAAAAAGTGTCGTTCTCAATTAACGAAAAAAGTACGCTCAATCGGGTGAACCCACAACTCTATTCAATCGTGTCAACACAGTGAACCCAATTTGTGGAGTTCACCTGGCTAGGAAATCCCATACCCAACAAAGTAGGTCAAAAGACAAATTGCTTTCTCCACCCATAACAATCATATGTAACAGTAGGTTTCTACTTCGTGACACTTCATTTCTTTTGACAATATTTTGGATTGTATTAGAACTTTTAAAACAATGTTAATCTTGTTTTTTTAGTTGTCTGTGTCGTATGGTTAGGTTTTCTTGTATACAAAACTCAATATGCATTGTGCTTTTTTTTTGTGGAAAATCATTATAATGTGATCTAAGGCATAGATATTGTGTCCCACTTTGTTGCGTAAAGGGGGCTACTTACCTGACATCAGACCCACTTGCTTTGTGTACTTGAGAAGTTTTAAGCTTTGGCACAGAGCCCCGGCTCCTAAATGTTATGTTTAACCTTAGAAAGATTTGAAAGCATGCTCTAAGTAGCACCTGAAACCAATCGCAAGCCAATCCCACGACCGGTGATCTTTCAAAAGGGAAAAGAAATGCTGTTCCTCCAAAGCCCCAAAGGCAATTGATTATCTAACACCACTTGCATGTTCCAATTACAGAAACTTCGGTGGGTTCTGTAGCTGACAAGCATATAAATAAGTGACCGTCATTTAGCAAGAAAGAAAGCTGCATTCAAGCATCAGCAGTTCACATCAGCTCCAAAAGTAGAAGTGCCTTGAAGGCCTTGCCTATTGGCACTTTCCAGATGGCATGGAGAGGGAAGTTTTTTAATGAAAAGGGTCCTCAAAAGTGGACTTCCCATGAGATTACACCACGCGAGATGAAGCTAAAGACAAGCACCCGTGAGTGGTTTGCAAATGAAGACAAAGGCGGTTGCCCAAAAGCTTTGAGGTCCAGCAAATAATCAGAAAAAAAAAATAAACCAAAAATGATATTCTCTGGCAATCAGTGGATACAATTATTAAATAAATTCAGTGTTCTTGAGGATGAATGAATGAAAATTTTTAATCATGTCCAGAGTCTATGGGACCCAAGATTGAAAACAAAGCAATGGCCTCAAAAGATCCAGCAAACAAATTCCACAAACAAACAAAAGTGATTATTAATCTTTGCATCTGTCATCTTTTCTATTTGTTCATTCTCTAACAAAGTACTTAGAGACTTTTTTTTTGGTCGATAAACGGAGGAAGCCAAAAAAATTATTATTTATAAAATAGAATTTACATGAGACCGTTTGTGTGGGCACCAGTAGGAAAGAACGGACAAGAAAACCTCCGGTCTTGCCCTGGGCTTAATCAGCCCAGAAACCATGCAATCCTGTATTTTAACTAAATCTGACTAGGCAGACATATTTGCCTGTCAAATCCTTACTCATGCATCCAGCTGCCAGTCCATATCGCCATGAATTTGTCCCCAGTGGAAAATGCCAGATCGGATAAGACGGAATGCTCCTTATCCTCATGTTCTGAAGGATTCAGCTTCCTCTCCAATACTTGTGGAGTTTTTGAAGACTCGTTTCCGATATCAAGTAAAAGAACTTTGTCATTCCGTAATAAACAGTGATACATCACCATTTGCTTGGTAGGCTCTCCTGTGAAAGCATCTTCTTGTCCCACTCCAATAGCCAAATAAGAAAAGCAGTAAGAAAACCAAATGTCGTTGCAGTCAACCACATGGATAATGTAACAGTTTCATAAAGGCCCAAGGAGAAGAATTTATCTTCTTAATAGGCACCATGGTTACCAGTCCTGTATCAGTATATGGTTGTGTGAAATCTAACTTTGCGCTGCGGCTTGAGAGTATTGTGATATCAGACACAACTGCATCGAATGTCTTATTTACAACCAGGTCAACGAGGTCACTATAGTTTAGATTTTCTTTGCTCTCGTCAAAAATCTGAAATTAATTGTCAAAATGACAATGGAGATTTTCCACAGCTCTCTTAAATACATCTATTCTGGATCCCTCAAATTTTGATGTTTGTTTGACTTTGATATGTTTATAAAAGTAGGAAACACGACATTTAATGATACTCCCACTATAAACTTTCTAAAACCAGTAGGTGTTATTGAGGATTCAATTGGCCACACAATCTTTGCTCTGTTGAGTTTGAACTCTTCCTTCATCCATGATCCCACAACTCTGATTGCCCTGTTTACTACATTGACAATGTAATGAATTTCAAGAAGCCCATTTTTACTGAATCTTATGTTCCCACTAATTTCCTTGAAATTGTTGTTGATTGCTTTCTGAAATAGAGCACTGCCTTCATCAACTGCTCCCTGTCATTCTAAAACTTTCAAAATTTCTCTAAAATCTTTAGATCATCCACCCACCAATTTTGAGCTAGTCCTTCTGTCGCTGCTTTGGATAGGGCATCCGCTTTAGTGTTTGCTTCCCTGTAAATGTGTCTACATGTATAATTATCAAATAGTGCCAATGTTGTCAAGATTTTATCTAGCAATGCTTGCAGACGCCAATTGGGGGAGCTTGCTGACCTAATAGCATTGATAAGGATCGCAAAGTCCCCTTCTATTTCTAAATTTTGAATTCCTCTTCTTAAACTTTCCTCAAGACCCATAAGGAGGGCTTTAAATTCTGCTATATTATTTGTATCCGGGGGTATGGGGATGGATAATTTGCCTTTGGTATCTCCTTTGTGGTCTCTTATTATGCAGCCAATTCCAGATGCACCTGGATTACATTTTGATGCATCGTCAAAATTTAGTTTAAGCCAACCTGCTTTCGGAGGGGACCACACGGCATTTACTCTATCAAAATTCTTTCTTCCTATAAAAGGGGCAATTTTCAGACCATTCCACCTAAACCTAATTCTGCCATCTCAATCCATAAACTCTTTTCTAGAATTGGGAGTAAGAGCTAGTTAAAGTACTTAGAGACTTAACTTTTAGAATATCAGCATATTTGCCCCAAATATCCTCATATGCTGAACACTCCATGATGTAATGACATGATGTTTGCACCAACCCTTAAGTGCAAAGGCAACAAATTCTTTAACCCATTCTTCTTTAGGTGTTTTGCACCTAAAATGGTGTGAGCTAGTTCTTACCTGGGCTATTAGCATTTTAGCTTTCCATTTTATATCTATCTCTATGTAGTGTTTTTGTTGATATTCACTTTTGGGATCGAAAACATACTATTCCCTTTTTTTCGTCCAAGATATTTTGACCACAAAGCCACTTTGACTTTATCTCTCACATGCCTTCTGATTTCTTGCATGAGAAGCAATGAAAAGAAAGATCTTCCAAATCATGTGTTGTGATCCTAAGGACCTAAACAAAGATTACTCACCAGTGAAAGGTCTTCGCAGAGTATAACCCCTTCATAGTTTAGTTTTGAATGCCATCTGTTAAATTGTATGAGGCAAGGTCTCAGTGGAAATATGCACTTAAAAATTGTCTAAATTGAGACTTAGGGTTTGCAGTGAACATTTTTGTCGCGATACTGTTTTGGTATTAGACTTGGCAAATCTATGTGTAATAACTTATAAGCCTTACCATCTTTTTGAGTGTGTTTTGAAGCACTTCATAGAATGATCTGCAACTTGCATGAGCTTCTAGCAATATTATTGAGTGGATGTTTAATATGATTGCAGTATAGAATCTTTTTCTTGTTGCATGTTTGACTAATTGTAATAATTCAAGTTATTACATGATTATTGTATTATTTTTCCTAACAATGTCTAGAAGAAAACACTATCTTGAGCATTGCACCAATTTCAATTCTACTTTTGCATACATCTTTCCTTGCTTTTCACCCCCTCCCCTAGTGTTAAATAGAGTTAAAATAGGGGCACTAGTTTACATCTGAAGGTTCTTCAAGCATGAAAAAATTAGTACTTAGTCTACAATCTGACTGCGGGTGCAATAGATAGACAGTTCTAAGCGTGAACACTTTGTCACGTTAAGCCATTAGTCTCAAACCCTCATCTTGATATAAATAAGGATTTTCCCATCATCTTATGCGTTGGACTTTTCATTATCAGTAGAACTGATCTTTTAAAGAAGCATTTGTCTCCTTCATTAACTGAATTTATTATTGTCCACACATACCTCCATATTGTTGTGTTTTGTATTATCATGCTTATTATGGATGCAAGTGCACTTTAAGAGGATAAACTTTGGAAAATATGTAACGTCCCTTCTTAGGATATCACTGATTTTTGCCCTAAAACAACAATTCCAACTTAAGATGAGAATTGCAATATATTTATAAATATAATTTTATCAAAACCTAAGATATTTCATTATAATATTTAACTTATAATTCTAAAAATAATTCAGAAGATAGAATTTATCTTGATTTTCTCCTTTAGCTTGTCTTGCTGAAGATCAATAAATCATGGCATCATTAATATTAGGATCAATACATCATAGCATATTCCTTGTGGCAAATTATATTGTGAATTTCTTAGAAATACTTGCAAATAGTAATATTAAATTATTACTTGATTATTCATCCTCAATAGCACAAAAGGTTGGTCGTCTATTCTCACCCACGAGCATGGAAGGCTAGTCGTCCATTTCATGCTTGTTGCAAGACACTTCCTCAAATCCAAGACTGATTGCTCAAGGAGTTTTCTAGAGTATTGTTGATTTCTTGATTTCTCTTAATTAGCGTTTCTTAAATTTGATGAGTGGATACATAAATGATGCTTGAAGGAATTGATGTTTTAATGATTGATGTCTTAATGATTGATATTTGAATGATTTGATGCTAGAATGGTTGATGTTGGAATGATGGATGTTTGTATGTTTTATTGATTGAATGAATTGATATGTATGATGATGATTTTCAAATTGATTGTTTGCTTGATTTGATACTTGATGATTACTTTTGATGGATTCATAAGTGCTGATTTGATGTATTGGTGAGTGATGATTGATAAGTGATCCTTGAATGCTTGGAATGATTTCTCCTCTATAGTTCATTGGTGAAAGGGTCACCACCTTTCATAAGAGTCACCACCCTCCATTGCTGCCTTTTGAGAATAATAAACTATTTCCAAATTGCTCTCTTGCATGTCCTCAAATGAAACCTTCTTCTCTTTATATCTTCCAATGTGAGGGAGAAGCCACCCCTCTTCATCATGCCTGCCCTTTGCAAGAGTCACAACCTTTCATAATGACCTCCCTTTGAAAGAGTACAACCATTCATAATTTCTGCCCTTTGAAATAGTCACTTCCTTATTTTCATTCCATTCCTTTCTATTAATCTTTCAATTCAAATGCTCCATTACTTCTTCCTTCCTGCATATCCTCTTTCAAATAAACTCTTCTCCCTTTAATATCTAAAGTTTGAGGTAGTCACAATTCCTCATTTCATGCCCTTTGACCATTCATTGTGTTGAAAATAATAGCTAGCTCGGATACCTGACTATTGCATTTTAATGTTGTCAAAGACATCTCTCATGTAATTCAAATTATTTTGGGCTGGACCCAAACATGTAATGTGGAGGCAAATAAATGTAACTTTGGCCTGGACCCAAACATGTAACGTGAAGGCAATAAATAGCAAATTAATTAATTAATTAATATGCAAGCCGACTTGAGGGTTTGGCCCCAAAGGTTGGATATAAAAATAACATATATCTAACAGCAAATGAAGTCATTATCATCATCTTCTACGAATGTAATCTACTCTCCAAGATCAGCGATCTCTTGTGCATACTTGTTTCATATCTATTGTGCAAAGTTATTAAGGCTGATTGTGAGGCGAAGCTATCAAGATCATCATGCGAACTTGATGAAGACTCTTCTTGTGCAAATTTGGTGCTGATCTTCCTTAGCCATCTGCTGTTGACAAGGGCTGCAATCTTCATTGTCATGTAAAGAGAAATTGAGATCTGCTAACTTGCTGATTAGACAGCAATCTGAGATAAGTTCACTTGCCTTTGTAATTGCCTACATTTGAGATAATATATATTGTACTTTGTGGCTGGGTTTTTCACCTCCAAGAGGGAGGTTTTCCCAAGGTATTGGTGTGTCTTGTCTTGTGTCTTGTCTTGTGTTTTCATTGCTGTTACTGTTCATCTGCAGTCTGTTATAATCTGATTACCTAAAATTAACATCTGATTGCTTAAAATTAACACATTGAACTTAATTAAATTTTAATTATATTATATTTTTATTTTTTAATATTTTAATTCTATTATTATTAAATCCTATTTCAAAAAGGGGGCATTACAAAATCTATCCGAAAAAAATATACGACTCATGTTCATTGAGGTTCTATACTAGCATGTTTTGACTCGGGTCAACATCTCCTTGCCAATATTTTATTTTGGCATTTTATGGTACCCTTAACAATTGTTTTTGGTGTCATTTCAATCCATAATTCGGATCCTGGTAGACACAACGCCCACAAGCTCCAAGATGGGTTCCCATATGGATTTGTTGAATGAGTATGATAAAGATCATTCAAACATCAGACATAATTAAGTTCCTTACTAGATACCTTCCACACTTTTTAGGAGTCAGTCCACAATTGAATAAGCTAAAATCTCAAAAGACTGTTGAAATAACAAGTCAGAAGAACTTGTAAGTAAATCAGTTGTGTATGTCCCCAAAAAATGGAGAATAATAAATGTCTTTAATGAACAAGAAGCATCTAAAAGCCAAAACTCCAATCCAAGGCAGAGCCTTGTTAAAAGGATGAGGCATTTTTTGTTCCTTAAATTGACCAATAAACTAAGATCCAATTTGGACCATTCTAATGTTTCAATTCTTACAACAATTAGCCAATGCTATTTACAGTGTCCCAGCAATCAACCTATATTTACAGCCCATATACATAAATAGCTTTATAGATATATAACAAATAAATAAATGACAGGTACACATTTTTTCGCTGTCATTGAATGAGAGGTATAAGAATAAACTTTGCAAAGCAAACTGGCTATTACAAAGTAGTCGATGTCATGACTGATAAGCAAATCCCATTCTCCTGTTGATCTGGTTTCCGGTGTGTGACAAATGGATTTCCCGAAGCATCTAAATCGACAATGGCAGTGTCACCTGCCTGGTACTTGTCTGCAAGAAACGCTTCACTTACAACATCTTCAACCAAGCGTGTAAGTGCTCGCTTTAGAGGCCTTGCACCATAACTGCGATCATAACCTTCTTGACATATAAGATTGAAAACAGCCTCTGACACTTCTAGACCAATTCCTGTGCCTGAGAGTCGTTCTCTGGTCTCCTTCAGCATCAAACCCAGTATTTCACGTACCTATACAATTATCAAGGGATTAAAGATATTTAAAACATGCTTGCAATACATATCAGATTACTGAGCAAGTGGACAAATTAAACACATGGAATCATACCTGCTGCTTTTGTAAAGAATGAAAGATAACCACCTCGTCCATCCTATTTAATAATTCTGGCCGAAAATAAGCCTTCAACTCCTCATCGACCAATGCTTTTAGAGCTGCATGTCCATCTCCATCCTTTTCTCCGAAAACAAATGTCCTGTTACTTCTACCCTTTACTATTGCTTTTGATCCTATGTTGGATGTCATAATGATAATTGTATTTTTGAAGGAAACTCTGCGACCCTGAAAATTTTTACAAGTTATATTAATGTACTTCATAAGTATGCATGATTTCATCATACTCTTCAGAAAATCATTTCGGAGATATGATTAAGCTATTGCATACTCACTCACCTGGGAGTCAGCGAGAATACCATCCTCAAAGATTTGAAGCAGGATATTAAATATATCAGGGTGAGCTTTTTCAATTTCATCAAGTAAAATTACAGTAAATGGTCGCCGTCTAACAGCCTCAGTTAGTGTGCCCCCCTCTCCATATCCTACATATCCTGGGGGAGATCCAATCAATTTACTCACAGTATGTCGCTCCATATATTCACTCATGTCAAGCCTGATCATGGACGTTACCTGCCATTGATCACAAATGCATAAATTCCAAAAGCATAAGCACATTTCCCTTGATGGTAACACTGAAAATAAGTAGTGTGATATGTCTTAACAACTGTAAATATTTACAGCAAAGCAACTTACTGAACCAAAATAAGATTCTGCCAATGCCTTGGTCAATTCTGTCTTGCCAACTCCAGTTGGACCACAAAAAAGCATTGTAGCAATGGGACGATCGGGATCTTTTAATCCTAAACGAGCTCTCCTCAATGCTCTTGCAATGGCACTGACGGCTTCTTTTTGTCCAACAACACGAGTTTGGAGCTGTTTCTCAAGACCAATTAACTTGAGTTGTTCATGTGCAGTGAGCTGCTCAACCGGGATACCAGACCACATGGATGCAATTGCTGCAATGTCATCTGGTCCAACCACAACAGGTCTGCAAAGATCAGGATCAAACAAACATTAATTTGGATCGAAAGCACAGAAATATGGACCAAGCACAAGAGAAAAATAGAAGACAAGAAAAAATTAACATACCCATTATCACATTCATAATCACTTGATATGGTGGGAGTAGACGGTAAAGAAACAGCTTCCACATCACTATCTGAAGTACTTGGTGTAGATCTATCACCAGATCTGCCTGCATGTTTTGAAAGATGTTCTTTGATTCTAACTGATGGTGCCTGCATTGAGGAACTACAATTAGCTTTTTTTCAAAACTGTAATCAGCTCATAATGATAAATTTACACCATCCAAAGTGGCTTGGAACATTTCTTCTGATAAAATAATTGTTTCTTTGCTATGGTTAAATGCTATTTTTATTTCACCAAGGGTGCTACGAATCATTGGTTGGCTTTGATCAATTTGTTTGGAGCTAAAACTTCTCTCAAAACATTTTGGCTCTAGGCGGGATACGTTGTGAACTTGATTCTTGTGCTTGGTGACACACCATCAATCAGCCAACCCAGCCCAAATGAACTAATAAATGATCAATTACAAAACTAGTTGAAATTTGATGTTCATTCATCCACTGTATGGAAGATTGACTTAGGAATTCAAAGATAGGTCCTTCCCATGAAGCTTACTGCAAGTAAGAAACAAATATAATACCAGAAGACCACCATAAAAGAGTTAATAAATTCTCTTGAATATAGGATAATGGAAAATAAGATGCCTTACAGTTTCATGAAGTTTCTGAACTTCCCGAATTTCCCGCCAATATTCACTGGGAGATTTTGAGAGTATGCTTGCTTGTTGTTTCTTTTTTCTATTGCAAGCTTTTATATGTGCTTGGCTTCCCGCCTCATCGATGAGATCAATGGCTTTGTCTGGAAGATATCTATCTTGAATATATCTTGCTGATAAGCGAACAGCTGCATCCACTGCCTCTGAAGTAAACCTGCACTTGTGATGATCTTCGTACTTCTCAAGCAATCCTACAAGTATCTTAACAGCATCATCCTAGACAGGGTAACAAAAATTTGAGATATTGAGATCTTAAAGCAATTACAAATATATTTAAGTATTGATTTGCTTCAGCAGAACTCTTTTGATATGAGATATGCAGTACCTGGCTAGGCTCATCTACTAGCACAGGCTGGAATCGACGTGCCAGTGCTCCATCTTTCTCAATATACTTTCTGTGTTCATCAAGTGTTGTAGCAGCAATGCACTGCAAACATAACATTGCATAAGATTCTCTCTTCTAGGGCATCACCAGCAATAGCATCCATGTGCAGTCCTATTATTCTCATGGCTAAGACCATCCAAAGTAAAGAATGCAAGTTGAAAGCATTTAAAAGGTTCTACAGAATTATCCTCCAAGTAACTACCATGCAAACTTATGCTCATTATTTATGTCCAATCGTCCCAGTTATCTAAAATAGTAGAGCTATGTTGAAGTGTCATGTTAATAATAATTCTATGGATCATACAGACAACTCATTAAAAGCTGTTTAGATTTCTAGAAGGTCAACTTGACTCGCCCCAAAAAGATTCAAACTGCAAGATTCCTTCTGCATTTTCCATGTTCAAAGCAGTTATGCTCTGCAAATTATTCCGATCAGTCCTTAATTTCTCAGTTCTCTGTTTCTTTACTTCTTCTCCAAAAAACAAATGTACCTGTAGCTGACCTCTGGCGAGGACTGGCTTGAACAAGTTAGCAATGTCAAGGCCAGAGCCATTTCTTGCCTTCCCAGCTAATCCTGATCCCACGAGTGTGTGAACTTCGTCGATTAGAAGAATGACATTACCTGCAGACAGAAATTTTAAGTCACAACGAGTCATAGTTAACCAAAATGTAATTGATCCAAAACGAAACCATAAAATTTGTAAGACTGGCATACCTGCTTTTTGTATTTCGTCAATCAAACTTGTTACGCGCATCTCTAACTCCCCTCGTTCTTTTGCACCAGATATTAATAACCCAATATCTAGGGACATCACACGCTTTCCCTGTGCAAAAATGGGACTAGACAATTGATAGAGATTCGAGAGGATATCCAATTTGAAACTAATAAGCATAGTTACTAAACAGTAATGCATTGACAAATAGGAATGTAAAGATGATATTTCCTTCAAAGATGACTTACCTGAAGAAAATCGGGTACATTTCCTTGGATGATACTGATTGCTAGCCCTTCAGCAATTGCAGTTTTTCCTACTCCTGGTTCTCCCAATAGAATGGGATTATTTTTAGTTCTCCGACCAAGAATCTGAACCACCCTCTCTACCTCCTTGTCACGGCCAACAATAGGATCTATTCTACCTTCACTTGCTCGGGCGGTAATATCAATGCAGAAATCAGCCAGTGCACCTTTCTCTGTCAATGTATGCAAAAATTAATGCATAAAAAATGTTCAAACATTGATCTAGCTGAAAAGTTTGAACTTAAAAGCTATGTAAAAGCATAACTCCAACTCAGAACACCAATGAAAACCTTTTTTCTTGTCCACATGTGAGGTTGTAGTTGCACGTAATTTGGATTTTGCTGGCAATGCAAGAGATGTTGAAGAGAGTTCTCTACCCTCCTTGGCTAGCTCTCCCTGTAATCTTGAGGCTGCAACAGATGCCAGATCTTCTTTATTCACACCCAATCTGTAATCGAACACCAATTTTGTGAGACTTTAATGACAAACAATAATATTTCCTTCCTTTCATTTAACAAAAAAAATGAATTCAATAAATGTTAATTGATAAAACAATTCATACTATTAGCAGTTAGCACCATTCATATCCTTTCTGTCCGCCTCAAAACTACATATTCTGGAGAACAGATGATCCCCCTTATATTGCACCAATCAATCATGCTCTAGTTGATACTCAAGGCTCGCCTAATTGATGCAAGCAAATAGAAATCAGAAAAAGTGAAGAAGTCAGGTTCTAACACCTAGTGGGCAGTTCGGAAGGGATTCCAATTAAATCATAATGAATTTTTTTAAACCCCCTAATCTCTTTGAATGCCTTGGTATTATAAAGGAAAGTCTAATATCTTTTCATTCTGTCCTCCTGCAACTGGCACATGTAGGATGTAGGAATTCGATGCTCATGATATGCAATCAACCTTTAAAGAGAATTTTGGGTGCTCTTGAAGGCAATATTCCTCACAATAGACAAAGTTCTATCAATATGCCCATAAAGCAAGAGATGACATTTCAAAGCCCAGTTTTCAATCAACAATTAGGAAAAATCTCTGTTGCAGTTAGAGGCAATTGAGAATACCATCAATGAAGTTATGGTTCTAATTATCTTTAATTGAAGTGCACAATTGGGTTAATTCGGACATTGCTTTGATGTTTTTCTCAAATCTTCAGGACAATGTTAAGGAGAAATTACCTAACAAGTGGGCTGGCAGACCATTATGTTTAGAAAGAATTCAAAGGTGGACTGAAGCAGGCATTTGAGGAGGACAAAACTTACCCAGTGAGTTCATTGCCAATGGCATGTGCAGTTACAGGTGGCTTGTTTCAATAGCACTTTTCAGAGAACTTGAAGCCCACTTCCAAATTTTAGTGACTAGTGGAGAAAATGCAGAATTTTGCCAGGGATGCAGAGAAAAGTTTCATCCCCAACGAAGATCTGACTTGCCTTCAGATCCCCTTCTGATCTTCTCCACTTCAAGACAGTTCCAGAGCAGAGGGCTAAAAGAGCAGTAAAATTCCTGAATCACACGGCTGAGCCGGATGGGGAGGAAAGTGAACCCGGTGGAGCTGGTGAGATTTCTGCAGATGTTAGAGAATTTTCTACGTGTTTTGTGTAAGTTGATAACTTTGTAGTCAAAGGATGTAAAGGTTGGTTCCAGATTTTCAAACTAGAATCCTCCGCCATATCCCACTGTTATAAGTTGTTTCCTGTGCATTATGTATTTTGCTTTTATAGGTATATCGACAAAGGAGAAGGGCTCCATGCCCGACTTTATGTATCACAAAAATAATACATTATTTCAATCCTATGATCAGGATCCCAAGTAAGGTTCACAGAGCAAGTTCAGGATGGGGAAATTTCTGTTCACTTAAGTTTTTGGAATGGGGACATCCTGGGAGAGGATGCATTTCCAGAACATATTTTTTGCGAGGACATTTTTAGGTGACAGCTGTTAAAAAAATTTGGAAATTTTTAAAATATAACGAAATTTCAAATACTCATATGATAACATTTATAAGGTATTTGACATATATATTATAGAACCTTAGATACACAACATTAAA
The DNA here is from genome assembly GCF_030272615.1 of Cryptomeria japonica. NCBI lineage: Eukaryota > Viridiplantae > Streptophyta > Pinopsida > Cupressales > Cupressaceae > Cryptomeria > Cryptomeria japonica. Next base: position 412,603,693 of record NC_081414.1, on the reverse strand, counting down.
ATTGATCAAGATTTCAATCGACAATAAACAAACGAGTTAACAAAATTTAATTGCTTTCATTCAATATGCATATTTATTAGATTAAAAATTACAACAAAATGCCCAAAGGCTGCAAGTTTCAACTATTAAATGACAAAAACAGAGAAAATATGCTGCTGCCCTAAACAGCATATCCTAATTGTGCATCGCAATCGAAATCTAAGTTTGAGTCACAGCCACTATGAGGGATTGGCTCATCCAACAGAACCCCAACCAATCCCTCTTCTGTCTCTTCCTCATAAATCTATGTGGAATCTTTGGGCTCAACAGTCCAACATGTCACTAGAGTCTAACAATAATTGAGAGTCTATTGATCCTAAAGTTGCAAGGCACTATGCATAGCCACCAACTCTTCTGATCATCAAGAGGTAAGCCTATTTCCTTTGATTGATTGTACGAAATTGTAAGAGAGGTCAAAGGGTGAAGATTGTATGAAGTTGTGAGGTCAAAAGGTGAAGATTGTGTGAAATTGTTAAGTGAGGTCAAAAAGTGAAGATTTTATGAAGTTGTGAGGTCAAAAGGTGAAGATTGTGTTGAATTGTTAAGTAAGGTCAACGGGTGAAGCCCCTGCCACTAAGCCCAAATTAATGCTTTTGAGATCACACAAATCTTCAAGACATAAGTCATCTTTCATAATTATATCACTTTGAGTTAATGGTGTAGTCTTGATGCTCTTTTGCCGCCTTCTCATTGTTGTTCTCTTCTCTTCTCACAACTATTCTCCTACTTCATCTGATTCTTTACAATATAGAAAATGGCAAAATGAGTTTATTTTTTTATTTTAGTTGTCTATGAGCCTTTTTAAGTTTAGGGTTGGTGCAAATGAGTGAGCCCACCCATCTTTCTTTTCGATTTTGTGTTCTTTTTATTGCATTTTATGTTGATTGGATTGTAGAGGCTAGCAATCCTTGGGATGGTCAAGGGACATCTAGGAAATCTGGGCAATGGCTAGCCATACCAAAAAAAAAGTAGGCATTTCAGAAACATTTCCGAGACTTTTTGATGATCAGGGTGGCAGGAGCACATTTCTAACCTGTCCCCACATCCCTGAAACATCCCGTATGGGAAACAGGCTTTAAAATATTGGGGACACATCTTAGGCGAACATAAGAAAATTACAACATCATGAAACCATCAAATCAGATCCAGAGGGGCTGTATATTTCTTTTACACAGTGCAAAGAAAACTGTGAATACTGCTATTTGTGCAGAACTCAAAGAGATTATGAGTGTACTTCTGTGTGAAAATTGTGCACATACATGTTGCAGAACTAATGTACAGGATTGGAAATACTGAATCACAAATGCAGGGATTAATATATACAAGGAAATGAAAAAGTTCACGTGGAATGATGCATTTCCAATTCATAAGAGTATCGTCTACTCAGTATTGTTTTTAACCAAATTATTTTTCAAGGCAAAGATCTGCAGTTGTACATTTAAAAATATGGATAGAGTTAGGTAAGTAAATGATGGGACAAGAGGTTTCATGCTAGCACTCACGGGGCCTTCTGATAACCAAATTGTTATGTTTCAACAGAAACCTGTTGTTAGGATGACATAACTATGCACCTCAAAGCTGAAAATATAAAAATAAGAAAAATTCTGCAGCTTTGATGGTAATTTTATTATCCTAACCTAGTTTAAAAGATTAGGATAGGGATCCTATGTTTTGAGTAGAGGAACTTTAATCAAAATAAAAAGATACGAATAAAAACCTGCAATTCTAGAACAAGAATGGATTTTGAAATTTCTGCACTAAATCCTAGGTCTGAAGTGAAATGAGATCTAAAACTTCTGAAGTAATTGTTGTATACACAGTTTTGAAAACTTATTCTGAACTGAAAATTGAAATTAGATATTCGTAAAACAGTCGTCTAGTCTGAAATATAAATCTTCAAGACATTAGAAATCTGAAAAAACTGCTACAACTAAATCTGGTACTGCTGAAGGAAAAACTGAAATTGAATTTGTTTCTTTTCCTTCTAGAGGAACTGGAAACATAAAACAACTATAGTATTATGGGAACATAAATCTCACAGTAATTAAAAAAAAAAAGGGGTTTAATGAGTAGGATGGATGCCAATTCAAGTCCAACTATCCAAGGTGATATGCATGCTTTCCTTCCCAAAACAGTCTCATACTTGTGCACAAAGAACTGCTTCATCTAAACTAAAGCTCTTTTACCTTTTCACATGGGATAATCCTAATGGACCCACAAGCCAGGTCCCATAGGATCTACAAGATACACTTGCAAAACAATCCTTATGGACCACACAGATTGAAGGGGCGCAATTTTTCATTAAGGCTATGATTTCCTTGTTGCATCTATCTAAAGATCTTATCACATGCTTTTCTCTTTTTACTTGTTTTTGTTGCTGTACCAAAGAAGAATGTGTTACACTAATAATGGCAGCTATAATGGAAGATCCTTAAATCTTTAACCTGAAAACTAAAGCTTCTAATCCCATGACTCCTCTCATAATTAGTCATAAGAAGCTCGATACTTACATGCAACTAACTCACAATCTCTTCAAAGTATTGAAAACTGGGCAGCATTGCTTCATAGAGCATCATTGCTTTCCCTAGTATATATACAGCACATCTCTAGTGTGCATTATGCATCAGGTCATCTCCATGAGTATAATTTCTCCTTTCAACCACTCCATTCTGCTGGAGGGTGTATGAAGTTATCAACTATCTGAGCATATCTTCTTTCTTGCAATACTCTTGTAACCACTTAGAAGTGAACTCACCCCATTAGTACACCTAAACGTCATAATCCACCCACCTTTCTGATTTCCAGCCAATGCTTTTAACTTGACAAAGGCTCCAAAACAATCATACTTTTTCTTCAGAAAGTATGCCAACAATTACCTTGAGAAATCATCAACCAACAACAAAAAGTACCTGGTACAAAGGATTATCGATTATTTCCAAAATGGCTTATATAAATCTGTATAAATGAGATCTAAAAATGCTTTGGCACATTATAACCATTTGGTATGAAACAGCTTCCAACCCAACACACCAAACCTATACCCTACTCTTGGATTGATGACAAGCTGTGAGCCCTAACGGTTCTATTCAATTTAAACAAATACTAAAGATTAAGATGCTTGTATGCTCATCCCACAAAATGATATCGTTGTCCCAAATTAACTGTAAAAAGATCAACTAGCCTATACAACCCACCTTGCCTAGTCAAGCTCCTAATAAAAAATGGGTTCTTGTGTACGACTACTTATGAAAGATGGATTGCACAATTGACTTGTTACTGAATGCTAAGTTTACTCTCCAAAAAAAAATATATTATATGACGATGTGCCAGAGCAACATCAAATATATAAAAAATGAACAAGTCACACATTCACAAGGAACAATAATCGCTGAAGGTTATGCAAATGGTTTAGCATGGAAATGGGCGCTATGATAGTACTGGGATGGGGCACCTCCTGAAAGGTCACAGTTAACAGGTGCACGTCCCCACAATAATTCTGAACGGTCACAGTTGACAGTTACAAGTCCCAACAATGACAATTGTCAACATGTGAGTGATAAGAACATCCATAGAAATCAAGAAGAATATTATAAAGGTCTACACTAAAATGTGTAAAATGAAAATCTTGGCAAATTGATTAATTTACATGACAAAGTACAAGATTGATATAAGAAAAAACTATGTTACAAATAAGAATCCTAAAGATACAAGTCTTGCTGGATACAACCAACTTGAGAAGAAAATAGGAAACAAATAAAAGAACTTGTTAACTGCATGTCCTATGCTAACTTAGTTATAGCAAAATGACGACTAGGAGTGAGAAGATTCTCACATATCACAAATAATAAAATATAAAGCAAACTAATATATCCTAAAAAATATAACCTATGATACGAATTAAAATATACCCAATCATTCCTCATCAGTGATGGATGATTTCAATAGATTTAATCCCACTAATTCACCCTTACGATCATCACTGGATGTAAAAAATGTCACAGAGACCATTCGATCTCATGCACAATTGGCTTTTATTAACCGTTACTCACGATAGATGGGCCACATAGACACAACAATAAAGATGCAGTTCATTTGCCACAAAATATTTATTTTTGATAATGACATGGTGTGAAACAACAAATGTATAAAACAAACAGATATAGAAAGCTCCAAAAATGAATGATCTGCAGATATAACACTTGCTAAACATTTTATGAACCTACAAAGCTAAGTGGACTTGATTGTTGGGATAAATTCATATTAACGAGCACAAGAGTCAAAATAGTATTGGGATGGATGACCTCCTAGGAAATCGTGGTTGCAAGGTGCAAGTCCATATGGTTATGGCTGACATTGTGGGATGGTTCATTTTGTGAGTTCAAATCCCATTGCTCCATCCCCATGACCAGGACCTTATACAATGATTTCTAACTAGACCATTTGAGTATCAAAAAGATGGGTCCTCATTAAACCACTACTAATGAAAAGTGGGCTACATACATTGGCTCAATAATATATTAACATGATGAAGTTCAATTACCCCAAAATGATATGACTACTAAAAAGCTTCCTTTTATTACACTATGACTTTTGTTGCAAGAAAAATAGTGACTATGAGTTATTATACTTTTTAATCTATCATGTGTCATAAATGTTGAATTTAGGGTTTTCTAATGCTAAGTTGCAAGGTTCGCCCCCCTAGACCCCTAGTACTGGTCCAGTCCAATCCTGGTCCGGTCTGCCTGTGGTCCGGACAGGGTCCGTGATTCACAAGCCTGATTTGGACCAGGTCGAATCCGAGACGACCCAAGTCAAACCCGGGGGTCTGATGGCCCAAAAATGGTGTTTGTTTTGCAAAACTTAATATTTTTTAAATCCACCACATAAAATATTAAAATATAACCCTAAAAGTGAGTTTTAAAACATTAACTTGGCTCATTTCACACAAGCAACATGACTACAAGCAAGGGGAAACGAAGATGTGGTAAATAGAGCCAGAGCATACTGATTTAGATGCTTTTGCTTCTCAACTTGTTGCATTTGATGACTCGGATAGCGAGCAAACTTATAGTGCAAGTGCAAGTGGCATTGGCATTGGTTCATCTAATGTCAATGTCAATGATGAGGAGGATGAGGAGGAGAATGAGGGTGATGAATTAGAGAATCCATTTGATGATTAAACTTTAAATTGTTGAAAGTCGAAACAATGATACTTGAATATTTTGTCATTTTGATATTAAACTTGATGTATATGATGCTATTATGGTATGATCATGATGCTATAATTACAAGTTTATGTTGGTTTTGTTGATGCTATGTGACATGTGTGTGTGTGTGTCTATATATATATATATCATAGTTGCATGGGTACTCGTACCAAAGACTCGGACGCATATCCCGCACCGGAAGCTTGGTTGGAAACAAATCCATAGAGAGGAGACTTCCCGCTAACATATCTACCCGTCTCCCACCGTCTCCAAGCCAAACAAGAAAAAAGAAACCCCAAAATGTTAAAATAAAAAAACAAAGCACAGGCAACAAAATAATCAAAATGCAGTACAAACGAAAAAAAACAACGCTCAAAACAAATGCAGGTCACAAGGATTTCTCCATTACTAAATTATTATATTATATTTAATGTTCAATGTCATTATATTTTTAGAATTTCTATAAATTATTAAATTATATTTTTTAAAAATTGGCATCTCTAATCTAAGTACCCACGTCTCCTATTTTCAAAAAATAGTCGTACCGGTACCAGCACCAGTCTCCAAGTACCCGCGTACCCGTGCAACCTTGATATATATATATATATATATATATATATATATATATACATGTTTTTGTACTAACGAACCCAAACCCCTTTTCAAAATTTTGTCGTACCAGCGTACCAATTCTTCGAACCCGAACTAGCAACTTAGTTCTAATGTAACTAAAAATTGCAATAGCTGTGCAGAGGAGTGAAAAATTCAAGGATTAAAATGGAGAATAAGAAACAATAAATCATTCACGGAATCAACAGGGTTACATATTTTGCCATTTTCAATACAAATCCATTGGTAAAGAATTCTCTTGTATTTGTGTATACATATTGTCATATATCTTTTCCTTCCACTTTATCAAAGTTGTGTATTCTCTCTTCTTCTACTTGTGTGAGGTGCTTTTACCAAAACAATTCTTTACAGTGTTGCCAAGATGAGTACTAGTACTAGTACTAGAGAAGGGTAACAGTAACAGTACACCATTTTTTTTTTTAATTAGGAAATGGGTACTTGTAGACATATATATATATATATATATATATATATTAAAAATTAAAAATTAAAAATGTGAAATACATAAATAATAAATATTGACATACTCAAACGATTAAAATATCATAACATAATATCTTAACTCATTCAATTAAAATTCAAAACATTAACGAATCACCAACTATGAGCCACCTATTTTACTAGTTGGGGACCAAAGATATCCATAGGACATTTTCTCACTTTTTATTTTAGCATAATTTATTTTATTTATTCAATGGCCACTTTGATGAGCTGCTGTTCATTCTGCCAACCCATTTGGATGTGTCCATCTTGATCATCAACGTCCAGATTTTGTTCACTCATGGCAGTCATTTTTAGTGCCTTGTTGTCAGGATCCAGCTTGCATTTTCCGCCTAGCAGAGATTTTAGATAGGCCGAAATCAGATATAGAATTTTTCAAGGAAGACATATGGGTACATGGTATGGACGTCTGCACACCTGTCTCTAGTACAAGAGATGCATCTCCCTGCAAACTTTGTTCTTTACCACAAGTTTTTCATTAAGATGATTGTGATTTTGTTTAGAGGGAAAATGCTTTGAGAATAATATATTTGTGCTTGCAAGTTTTTGTTTAATCTATTTTCAGATATTTGTGCAGTTGTAGCACTGAGATAGTAAAGAGTAAAAATAAAATGAAGTGGCCAACATTAGAGGGCTGAGAAGATATAGATCAAGCAAATTGCTCTCAGGCATAATTTAAAGGCAAGAAAGGACTTAATTATCAAAGATAAGAGGGTCATTCATGTCAGATTCCTTAATCTAAGCAGTCCAGGATACTTCTGTAGCATTCACTAATGACAACAGAGGCCAATTTATGATTGGAAAGAACTAATGGAAAAATTGTTTATGAGAGCAAATGGAAGAGTTGTTGGAAGATGACTTGTAATATGCAGAAGATTAAGCAAGAAAAAACTCTCACAATGGGCTTAACGAACCACAGAAAAATAAACAGACAATAGAGGTGAAAAATATAGCCGACTAAATGGCTTCCCCACATCAATTTATGGCACAATACGATACATGACATACTGCCACCATATAAAACATTTTAAGGAAATGAACATTAAAAATTAAAAATAAATTTATTTATAATTGGCTAAATTCAATTGCGAATAGAACTAAAAATATTTCAAAATAACTTTAAGTAATACCAATATCAAATTAGGTGACAAGCAAGAAAATATTAGAATAAACTAGAATATTAGGTGCCAACCTAGAATAACATGAAATTAAAATTGTTAAGCAGACCAAATCTGACCAAAAGTATTTGGCCCACACAAAATTAGTAAAATTAGTTTTAAGAAAGAGGACTTAATGCATTTCTCATCACTAATAATAACAAAAGGAATTAACTGAGACAATAGATAACTATACAATCAAAGCAATGCGAATCCTGTAACATCAACGAATGAATAGAACATAACCCATCCGCGGTTATCTGAGAATGCCTAATCAAATGGAAGTACTGTGATATTGATTATGTTGTATAGAAACTAGATCAGACACAGAGATTTCACGTATTCTAGCTATTAAGAATATTATATAAGATTAAAAAAAGAAAAGAAAAATAGTAAGGGGTTAAAAATTCTGAAGTTGTAATAAACACTAGCATTATATACGTAATATAAAACTATAAATAGAACTGAAAGCCAGAAACCATAGCATTTATACTAAATACTAGTTTGTTGAAATACAATAGGCAAACATAAAGGTAGCCCACTAACTAGTCATAGCCATTTTATAGGAAATATGACCATAACATATCAATGATCATAGATATAAATGTAACGTATCTTCAAAAATCAAAACCATATCATTTGGTCATCATTATTTTATTAAATTAAATTCTTGGTAACATTAGGCAATCATTGGATGATCTTTTAGAAAGCCTTCATGACCAAAACAAGACTGGCAATACAAACTTCATTTTTGTAAGGAAACCACTCTCACTGTTGCCTATTATCCAGGGTTTCTGGAAAACACAGATGATTTATGACAAAGTTAACAAATAATTAAATTCTCCCCAAAGGTTTCTACCAAGTTCAATGTGCTTGGTATTTCTTTCAACAATCATGTAAACAAATCTTTTCCAACAAACTGTAGTCTTGTAAAAAGACATTTGCTTTGGTAACTTTTTTACAGGCATATTCAAAAAAATGTGCTAAGATGCAATATGTAAATATACCATAATGTTTTTCCTACGTGAAAAAATTTCTTTGCATCCAAATTCATTTGAACAAACTTCTCTTGAGATTAAGTTGCAACAAATGGTTCTAAAAGGTTTATTGTCAAAACAAGAATTAAAACCACACATAGACTGGAAGCTGTTAAAATTGAGCTCCATGGATTTTTATAGTACAAAACCATGATGTCTTCCAGACTGTAAATACTCAGTGTTAGGAAATTTTTTCTTAGAATATATGTGTTACGAATTTCTTAGCAACTCAAGAATTAACTTCCTCTCAGATAAAACAGGCAGATATATATATATATATATGCAGGATGAATTTGTTGATTGTAATTAGGTAGGAATGGCGGATTCCAATTGCCTTAGGCAACATTGGAATCCGGCAACATTGGAATCCGCCCAAAGGTCTGGCCCCTCCTTCAATGTGTAGGGCTGGGCCCTCTCTCACGGCACTCCCTAAATCCTCACGCCACACTCAAGGTAACGTGCTCCCATAAATAGGGCCGACCCTATACTAATAAGGCATTTCGGTAAAAGAGATGTTAAAAATTATAAGTTATCAATTAAGTAAAAGCCGACTTAATTAGTTCTTGCACCACATATAAATAAAGGGCATCTTCACCTCATTCAATACACAATACATATCCTTTCTTGCGAAATATATATATGCTTAATGCAAAGGCTGAAGAAGGAACATATGCGAATCATACCTGCCATTGAAGGTGCTAACATCAAGTACATACTGTCATAAAGAAGTGCGAACTGCTCCAGATTCAAGGCGCTAAAGTTACAGATCAGTTTCAAGCATAAGTGCAGACTTAAGATGCACTAAAAGTGCAGATCTAGTGTATGAACCTGATTGCTGGTTAGTGTGCTAAAGGGGCAGACCTAATACTTATGAAAGAGCAGACTTATTGAAGATTTCATCAGCCCTAAGAGTGAACATCTCAGACCTCTACAAGTACTTGAGATAAGTATTGTAAACAGAATATTGAATATAATCCATAATCAGATCTGAGGATCTTTTCTGGCTGGGTTTTTCCTCCTAGGAGGTTTTCCCAGGGTAATTGTGTTTTGTTCTTATTTGTTCATTTCTATGTTATGCCTAAATCTAGAAATCTCTGAATTTCACAACAAACAATTTAATTAGAAACTAAATTCTGATTTCTGAGTTTTACATTAATCTGAAAGTATAAAAATCAACAAAATTTTGTCTCTTGATATTTTCTCTGGTGATTTATTTTATTAAGCTCGATAGTGATTATCATTATGCAATGCTTGCATTATTATATTTCTAACAAAAATAAGGAAAACTTGACTTGATCATCGAGAAAACTGGGTACTTTCTAGTTGATGTTGCCATTTTCAGGTTTAGGTTCAGGATACATGTTCAGCAGTTCACCAATCTTTTTCACAGTTTCGGTACAGCTGGATATATATTTATATTTATAATTAGCATAGAATGCACAAAATTGAATATAGAATTAAGAACACAGCTGATAATTGATAAATCATAATACAATATTAATTGTCAATTATAAATGTTAATGAGATATCAGACCAGTTTATATAATAGTAGCATTACTTGGGACTTGAAATTGGCAGTGATTTGACAGACCAAAAGTGTAAATGGAATCCAATTACTCAGGATTTAATTGAAAAAAAACAATAAAAAACATGTTTTTCTATGGTGCAAGCCCAGAACAATTTTTTTTTAACTTTTTATAATCAAAGTAGAGGTTTGGGGGTGGTAGGCCCCGAAGTGATTGAGAAGCAACGCCCCTCACAGCAACTGGTAAAAATTTGTTCCATATTGCCGTGTAACATGGGGTTGAAGGCTGGAACCCACACACCCAGTCGAAATTAAGACCTTTGAAGCCGGGGAACCTTTATGATTCGTGTCATTTTTTATAAATTTACTGCTTTAACCAAGCTCCAATTTTTTTTAAAAATACACTTTTACGGTTGGTTAGGTTATGTCTTAACTTTTTTTGGTTTCCTCTAAATCTGTTTTTTTTTTTAAAAAGCTGGTTTACACCTGGGTTCTCCCTGGGCCGAATTGTCGGGACTGGGATGGACTCTGTCTGTACATAAGCCGGATCTAGACTGGGATCAGAACCCGGCCAGATCAGTCCAGGTGCTGCAAGGATTCCTGCAGGACAAGGAATGATAGTTTGTAATTGACGTTTCTTATATGGGCATCCGGTATGAGTTTGCTAGTACTAATAAATAACGAAATTGCCTCAGGGACGTGGTTCAATGGTAGGCAAAAAGTTGGTCACGGGTTTCAGTAATAATGTGAATCCCCCACTAAATTTATGAAATTGGAAGAGCAAAGAGCAATGAGTAAGCACACCTTTGAAATTGCAAGAGCAAAGAGTGAGCACTAAATTTACGAAATTGGAAGAGCTAAGAGCAAGCACACCTTTGAAGAAGAGAGGCGGCAGGCTCATTTTGATCGATGAGATTGAAAAGGGCAATTGCAATGTGCTCAGGAGCAATGTAATTGTGAGCCATGCTTCTGGAATGTTCCATGGCTGCTTCAAACACACGCTTGCACCCGCTTGCAAAGGGAATATCTGTAGGATTGGCAGAGGCAGAAACCCCCTCTGCAATCACCTTCCTTGCCTCCTCCCGCGCTCTATCGATGGTGAGCCCTGAATCCAGGAAGCCCCCCTTTCTCTTCCTCTGCTCTGCAATCAATCCCAGCAGCAGATGCTCTCTCCCCACCTCCCCTCCCCACAGTGCCTGCGCCTCCCTCTGTGCAAACGTCACCACCTTTATTGCCCTTTCCGTGAACCTCTCGAAAACAGACGCCACAACCACCAGCCCTCCTCCCGATGATGATGATAACGATAGTGATGATGGTAATGATCTTCTTTTCACTCTCAGGCCATCCCTCGTCCTCGTACCAACCCCACCTTTCACACACCCAGCTGAACCCCACCTCCTCTTCGCCGCCACTGTTCGTGGAATCCAACCATTTGGATTCTTCTGGCAACGCATCGTCCAGGGAGAGTGCAGAGACATAGAGACGGTTGCCAGCTCCATTACCACAATTCCACAATTCTCCCTTCCCCGACCTTTAAATTGCTATAACTTACAGACCTAATTATAAGTCGAGAGCCTCCAGAGTTCAGGTCGGGGGATTCAAACTAACAACTTTGAATAATTTTATGCCGCAATTACAGCAATTTGTAGCACAGATGCCCAAGGCAACGCTGGAGGAAGAGGCAGCGACAGGCGCGGCGGCGGCCGTGGCTTCTTGTCGCTCACATGGATTATACTTTCCCACACGCCATCTCTTCACCAAATCACGAGAAATTCCGACCTCCAACCATCCTTTTCAATTGACGGCACGGCTTCTATACTGGATTTATCTGCTGCTTGCACAGTAAACTTTGAAGCGAGTTTCTCTTTCTGCTCAAGCAAAGAATAAATTTTTCATTCCTCCATTGAAAACAAAAACGCGGATTTATCTTAGTAAAGCTGCCATAATCCTAGGTGGGTAAGTAATATACCTCACGTTTTTGTGTTTTTCTTTTCCCCAGAAATCCCTTTCGCTCATAAATATTTTTACACTGTTGGTGGGCATTTTTTAACATTCAGGTACATTGGGCTATGGTCCCATGGTCCCATGGAGCTTTTAGTAGATTAAAAGATCCCTTTTTGGATTTGAAAATCCAATTTATCCTCATGTCGTGGAACTCGTCGCTTCCTGATTACAAATCATCACATCTCGTGCGTGATATTACTTCCTTAGATGCTCCAGAAAGAGTTAGTTGCAGGGATCTAGTGTAGAATTTAGAGGCAACTGCCTTCACCCTTTGATTTTTCTCTCTTCAAAAACAAATTCAAATACGTAATTAAAACCTCTTTTGGTCTTCTGCCTTCACCCTTTGATTTTTCTCTCTTCAAATACGTAATTCAAATACGTAATTCAAACCTCTTTTGGTCTTCTGCCTTCACCCTTTTTTGGTCTTCTCTGTTCACTTCTATCTCACCTAACATATTGTTTTATTTGGAGAAACTGCTACCAAATGAGATCTTTTGGAAGGAATGATTAACAGTAGAAAAGGTTGTAAAGGAGTTAAGGGGAAGGACATAATCTTTTGGAGTTAATGGGCAAGCACATTCATTTAATTTGGACTTACTTTTCATTCTTCACTTTTCTTAAAGATCATCTACCATCAAAGTTAGATTAGATGATTGTAAGAATGAAGTTCCTTGGGGTGAGTGGTGATGGTGTATAGGATGTTTAAGGGGAGTGATTTCAATCAAATATGGTAGATGGATCTATAAGATTTTCGTTTTTTTAGAAATGCGAATTGGTCTTTTATTTATTACAATAACGGTTTGACGGTTTGACGGTTTGACTCTTTATGCAACTTACTAGATCAACACTTCTAGTGAAAAGTATCCAAATTTTAACTTTTTAAAGATTTGGTCAAAACTTAATCATGGTATTTCTAGTAATTGAATAAAAAAATATTGTTTGTTGCTATATTCTAATATAAAATATAACTTATATAAAACATAAATGATCTCAATACCTTTTGATAACCATAGATCTTGTTATTAAATCTATTATATTTTGAGTTTTTAATATATTTTTTCGAGGAATACGCTTCCACGTTTTAATCTAAAATTAACATATCTAATTAAATATTTAATATAAATGAGATAGAAAATAAATTATTTCTCATTATTAAAATTTATCAGTATTTTAAAACTCTTTTCATAAGGCCTCGAGTGTGGACTTGGTAAGTAAATGATGGGAGTTGATATCATGATATATTAAAGGCTTGGAGTTTGTGGTTTGTGTCAGTTGGTAAGGTTTCAAGTGTTTAGCAATGGTGGTAGGAAGGAGCAAGGATTCGAAAAATTTGACCAAAACAAGAGCTTTATTGACAAAAATGTAGCACAATGTGACCATGTTGTTGGGAAAATGGTGTCTCAATCTTGCATTTACATGAGGTTACTATTTATAGTAATTTTTCATTTGAGCATGAAATGATGTGAAATTATCACTGAAGCTTCTGGTTGGCTAGATAAGCATTCTGCTAAAGTTACGTCGCAAGATCACAGCTAGTTTTGAAGATATTAAATTTTTCATTTTGGAGGGGTCCAATGAAAGGTTTAAATTTGATTTTGATGACTTTAAAGGTCCCAAAATGCCTTGAAAAGTGGGTGTAAATGGCATAGTGATTTACGAGGCAATAGAGCACTTTGCGAGCCTTCCGGTGCTTCAAATAGTTCGTCAATCGGACACACGGTTCTCAAGTTATAACCTCCGAAAGTTTGTACTCCTGAAATAGGAAATATAAAATACATCGGACACATAAATGAGTTGTAAAGGGGAGGGACACGTCATAGGGCATCTAGAAGGGAGATAAGGTCAGCTACACCTTATTGGGTGGTTTTAGCCCATGGTTTTGTAATACCATTTCGGTTTCTTGTATTGTATTAAAGGTTGGGTGCAAGAGTCTTATGGCTATTGAGTTACCTTTGAATCTTTGATTAGTGGTACTCCTGTGAAGAGCTTGCTCTACAAGTATATTGTAATTTGTTTTGATTGTTGAATAATATGTTGGGCGGCTTTTGAAGTGTGGGGTTTTTCTCCCAAAAGGGTTTTCCCCTCGTAAATCATTGTGTTGTGGTTTGAATGTTATTATATCTATTTCTGTTTTTTGTAACTGTTGTAAAGATATGTAAAACTTTTTGCATTACCCTCCTCTCAAGATTAGTGTAGGAAGTTGTTTCGCTACTTAACTTCCTTACACATGTAGACCTTATATGCACAATTTGGCAAGGAACAAGTCTCACATTTTGTCCACTCTACTATTTATATTCCCCAAGCATTCTCTTGAACACTATATTCTTTTGTAACCCTTAAATTAAGTTAGTTTGTGTCAAATCAAATATGGCAAACAATGGAAAGTCAAAGGGGAGGGGGAATAGTGAAACAAAAGAACTTGGGGATAAGAATATTTCCATAGAAGAAATTGACACTACAAGGGCAAGTAAAAGTATAAAAATCACAAGGACAATAAGTGGCTATGAATCCATAAAAGGGCCCCAAGTGCAATTGTGGGGTCAACAAAATTTTAGGAAGGGTTTTAATGCTATGAAACTACACTTTCCAACACCCAACTGAGCTCCCAACTATCTACCCACACCTTAATCCCAACCCTCACATAGGGACACAATTAGTCTCAAGAGTTGCTTGTTATGATACCCACATAACAACATGGTAGGCATAGGAGAAACATTGATATATTTGTGAATTTGAAACAATATAAGGGGATCCTAAGGCATATGAAAACTCAAAAAATGAAGCAAATTAAAAACTCTTAGTGATTTTACCAAGAACAACCTGCATCATCTTAGTACTATTCACTAGATAAATGTAAATACAAGGGGGACAAAAGAGATAAGGGCAAGAAAGGGAAAAGAAAAGGAAAGATTTCGCTCAAGGAGTGAAAAGAAGCAAAGAAAAGTGAAACCAAGGTATGAAGAGATAAAAAAAAAAAAGGATCTATATGTCATGTCACTTTTTCCAAATTTTTAAAAAATTATAACTTACTAAAAATAGAAAGTTGTAAGTCCCAAAATAGCAAATTAGGGTCAGTTGATAGTTTGGGGAACAATAATAAATTTGGTGATTTGGTTGAGATTAGAATATTATTTAAACACCAAATACATTTAAATTTAATTATTTTCCCTCCTTTTGGCATTGGGATTTGGGAAGTTCCAAATGACCTAATGTAGAGGAGGGGATTCACTACCCTTGAGATGACAAGATCTTGAGGAGAAAATCGCCATGTGCTACATCACTTTACTAGAGCTCTGGTTAGCTAGGGAAGATGATATAAAAGAAATAGACTTAACAACACTAACTAAGCTTATAAATAGAAAATGTTAAATAATTATAAAAATAGATAATAAAATTATTTTGATTTCAAAAATAGAAGGCACACTTTTTACCACTAAACTAGTGAAGCCTTGGGCTTAGACGCCAATGCACTACAAGGACGTTTACACACCGTGTTGTAGTCCATATGGATAGAGAGCTAAAAATACAAGAAATTGCACCAACAAGGTCCTTCTACTCTACACACCTATTTTTCGCCTACACATAGAAAGACAGGGGAAAATGTTGGGGTTGTATAGGGGTTTGCCTCAATCAAACCCCCACTTTGGTGTTTCCACTCCCACAAATAGCCAATTAGATAAAATGGATAAAATAATAGATTGTGTAAAAGAAACAAACCTCACTTAATGGAGAATAACCCCCATTACTAGAGATAATTGATAAAATGATCAGATGCAAATATATGATAAATGCATTTAGAGATTAATGAACAAGATCATGTTAAGATATGAGATATAAAATTAGAGTGTTACACAACAAAGGCCCTCTTACAATGATAGATGTGATTTCTAACAAGAGGATGCTTAGCTATTGTGAGATCGTATATAAATTTCGACAGAGCAGAGAGAGAGACAGACAGAGAGAGAGAGAGAGAGAGAGAGAGAGAGAGAGAGAGAGAGAGAGAGAGAGAGAGAGAGAGAGAGAGAGAGAGAGAGAGAGAGAGAGAGAGAGAGAGAGAGAGAGAGAGTTAAATTCGATAACCAAAGTAGTGAAAAATAAGGAAAAGTAATGAGTTTTGTTGCTTGGAATAGGTGGTAACAACCATTTTGAATGTGCCCACATGAAGGGACATGTGTCAAAAGAGACCTGACACAAAATATGCCCATTTGAATTTGGAATCTTTTCAAGAAATTTGTGTGTTGTGTAGAGTTTGTGCTTTGTGCTCTCGCCTAACCAAAATAAATTTCGACAGAGCAGAGAGAGAGAGAGAGAGAGAGAGAGTTAAATTCGATAGCCAAAGTAGTGAAAAATAAGAAAAAGTAACGAGTTTTGTTTCTTGGAACAGGTGGTAACAATCATTTTGAATGTGCCCACACGAAGGGACATGTGTCAAAAGAGACCTGACACAAAATATGCCCATTTGAATTTGGAATCTTTTCAGGAAATTTGTGTGTTATGTAGAGTTTGTGCTTTATGCTCTCGCCTAACCAAAATAATTCCAAATTTGGACCAGGGGAACTTAGGTGATCCCACAATAGTGGGTTACACTTTTTGGCCAACTTTGACACTAAAATGAACATTTTGAAAAAAAAACCTTCACTTTCCAACACCTTTAACTTCTAAACCTTTAGGAATTTGAAGATGATGTAAACTAGTGATCTATGACATCTTGTCTTCAAATTCTAAATATTTTTTTTTCAAAAAAAATTGAATCAATTTGTATTCATTTTTTTATCTCCTTCAAAAACTAGTTTTTAACAACAAACAACATTTTTTAAGAGTGATGTGCACTTCGTAACACATAACTTTTTTTCTACAAATGATAAAAACTTGATTCTTTTGAATTTAGGTTTTTAACATCTATATCTAAGGCATGCAGTTGGTTTCATAATGATATGTTGAATATTTTATTTTATTAAGTTTTGAAGTCAAACTAATTATAATTTAGACATAGGTGTATGTTTGAACTCATAACTTGTTATGTATATATCGAAATTCATTTTTTTTTGTTGGAAAGAGGACATCAATACCTAGGGCATAGATATTTTTCAGAATTTTTATGAATTAGTTTACTATTTTTTCCAAATGTGTTGAACAAAGAAGTTAATGTTCAGTGATAAAACTATTTAGTAAAATTCAAAAAATAAGCTCATAATAAACTCAATATGTAATAAAATTACTGCAGTCATTAGAAAGTTTGCTTCGAGAACTACCATCATGCATTGTAGGTTGTTAAGATTGTTCCATTTGAGCTTTCAACTAGAGGTTTGAAGGCCAAAAATTTGCAAAAATTTGTAGAATTTGGGGGAGAGATGCATAACAAGAGGGTTTGATTGAACACCCCTTTGAACAAAGGGGCTTCATTCGAACCCCATGATGTTCGCTCAAACTCGTGTTCGTACAAACACATCCAACACAAACATTGTTGTAACATACATGTTCGTACGAACAAAGATTTTTTGAACTATCAACGTTTGTACGAACACGAGGCCAACATGATTTTTTTAACTTCTTATTAACATTTTCATATAAATGTAGATGTTTTTTTCTCATTTTTTAAACACAAAATAGCAAATTAATTCACATTTCTTTGTGATCGAAGGCATTTTAAGATGGTTTTTTTTTGTGTGAAATTTTCAAGGGCCATAATTTCAAAGGAAGGACATGGGGAATAAAAAGAAAAGGGCAAATAAGACTTCAAGGAAGTATTCACCCAAGATGGAACAAAGATATCAAGAACAAAGAATGCAAAGATATTGAAACGTATACATTTTTACTTAAATTCTATTTAATTTTGCATGTATCATGTACCTAAAATTGTCCTTATTTGATTATATATATATATATATATATATATATATATATATATATATATATATATATATATATATATATATATATATATTATTTTAATTATTATTTATTAAATTTAACTAGTTGAGTGTGTTTGTGCTATCTTAAATTATCAAACATTTGGAATTGATACGTTAATTGAAAATAATATTGTTTTAACTCTCTCTCTCTCTCTCTCTCTCTCTCTCTCTCTCTCTCTCTCTCTCTCTCTCTCTCTCTCTCTCTCTCTCTCTCTCTCTCTCTCTCTCTCTCTCGTTAAGTCTATTTAGGACCTCTCTCTAGATTATCAAATATTTAGAATTGGTGTACATTAAAAAATAATCTTTTTTTTATTTACTCTCTCTCTCTCTCTCTCTCTCTCTCTCTCTCTCTCTCTCTCTCTCTCTCTCTCTCTCTCTCTCTCTCTCTCCTATTAAGTCTATTTAGGACCACTCTTAGGATCTCTTTTTAGGACCTCTCTCTAGATTAGCAAATATTTGGAAAATTTTCTGCCTTAAAAATAATCTTGTTTTAATTTACTCTCTCTCTCTCTCCATTTGTCTATTTAGGACCTCTCTTTTTAGGATCTTTTTTTAGTACCTCTCTCTAGATTAGCAAATATTTGGATTTGGTGCACATTAAAAATAATCTTGTTTTAATTTCGTTATCTCTCTCTCCCCTCTTAAGTTTTTTTAGGACCGACCTCTATCTATCTTTCTCTTATGTGTGTGTGTGTGTGTTTGTGTCTGTATATGTATATACATATACATATATACATTCATACATGTTGGCAATTGACACTCATTTGATTGGTTTCATATGTTGTCATTGATGGCAACATGTTTCGGCTTCATTCTTTGGTTTGGTTGTTCACCGGCAAACACTTCACCGACACCGGCAGGTATCTTCACTGATAGGAAGGATTCTATGGGTACCAGCATTGGAGGGTGACACGACTTACAAACTGGGTACCAACATAGGAGGTCGACATCATTGGGAGATCCAACAATCGGCAATTCATTATATATATATATATATATATATATATATATATATATATATATATATATATATATATATATACATACATATATATATATATACATATATATACATACATATATATATATATACATATATATATATACATATATATATATATACATATATATATATATACATATATATATATACATATATATATATATATATACATATATATATATATATATATATATATATATATATATATATAACGAGCCGACATGTATAATCCTTTTGTAATTATCTATGTAAGAGGACATGAGTCATGAAGGATTGTAAGGGTATATAGTTGATTAGATCATTTTGAAAAGAGAGAGGATGTGTTAGGATATGATGGTAATGATTATAATTGAGGATGTTGTAATGTGAAGGTTATTCCGGTAAGGGTTTAGGGTTTCAGAACTGGAACAGTCAGAGCTTGAACTGGAACTCAATCAGGCATAGCAGAGGCATTAAATGAGTTCAGTCTTATGTTTTATTATTCAAAATGACTGAATTCAGTGAGACTCATTTGTGTTGAGCAGTGTGCTCTAGGCTATAAGCCTTCCTACATGTGCAGGGCCCCATACTATGTAATATCTTTTCATATGGCTAGTGGATTGATAATGTGGGTCACAAATCCCACCGTGGTTTTTCCTCTTTGAAGTTTTCCACGTATAATTATTTGTGTTATGGTATTCATTTGTGTGATTGGATTATTGATTGCTTTACTTCTTTCAATTATATATGTACCTGTTTACCATTTGGTGAATGCATGTTATAATTGATAGTTCTGATACTTAATGTAAGTACAGTCCAACAAGATGAGAGGGGGGATGAATCATACAAGCTTAATATTCCATAAAAACATCAGATTCAACCTTGGTAACATATACTTCAGTAATATAACCAAAACTGCTAAACATGCAAACTCAAAAGCATATAAACATCATAAACCTCATAACACCAGATTTAACGTGGAAACCCAAATAGGGAAAAACCACTATGGGATTTCAGACCCACTAAGAAATATACTCTTCTAGAGTATGCTCAGTTAAAAGCAAATCCTATTAAAGATTACAAACACATTGCTAGATGTGACCCGGTTAAGGGATTTCCCTCAAATCTATTAGGATCTTCACCTTGTTAGAAGTGACCTTGTTAAAGGATTTCAAACACTCAATCAGAATGTCACCTTGCTAAAGGGTTTTACAAATAAGACTGTTAAGTCCACTCGGTTAAGAAATTTTCTATCACTTTTACAAAATAACAGTAATAAAAATCTATCTACAACTTCACATCTAAAATGCTAAAGCAGATTCTTATTTGCTCAATACAATCTAGACATAGAACTAATCTTGTCCATCTGTTGGGCTTCTATACTCTGTTATTCAAACAGGTCTTTAAGCTTTTGTGCTCGGTAATCACTATGTAGCATCCTTGTGCATACATTTGCCCGCATACATTGTTTATCAATAGTTCGCTATTTATAAACAATTAGCTAACTGCTTAATCTCCTTGATCACATTTCCCATGATCAATCATAGCCATCCGATCTTCAATCTTGTCCAGGTTCAATGTATCCTTCGATCAGAAAAATGTTTTACCCCGCCTAGGAACTTGCATACATTTCTTGGAACTTGTGCTAGGGTATTGCGGTTCAATCTGAGTTGTAGATCTTCATGTCGATTTTCCTTTGTCATAGATTCATTAACAAACTTTATGCACGACATACCAATCATCTAATCAATTCCAGCTCATCAGCTTCCTTCATTAAATAACGCATGTAACCATTTAATGTATTCTGTTATAGCTCGGTTACAACTCGGTAAATACTAAACTTCACTTGGTAGACATTCCACCTTCATTAACCGATAGCGATAACCTTAGGGTTTACCGACTAGGTTCTTTAGGGTTTGATAACATAGTATAGTATTAACCTTACAATTTACAACATATATATGATGTCAAAACAATCTAAACATCATGATCTCATCATTGTCTGACTCGGTAATAGTTGCCCATTGTATACCTTATTCAATCCCTTATTCATCATATTCTTTTTGTGTCTTTTACCGACATCTTTATACTCTTCAAATCATACTTCTTAAGATATGGCAACATCATACTAAATTAGAAAATCAATTTCTTGACATCAATGATAAAATAATAATATCAAGACAGTAAACATCCTTAATCAGTTATATCCATAATCATCAACAACCTTCTCAATATCCTTATTGAAATGCCAACAATCTTCCATTGTCTGTTATAATGCCAAATGCTAACAATCTCCCCCTTTGGCATTGATGGCAAAACCAATTGATTTGACCTTAAAAAGATTTGGATTGTTGTGATTCTGAAATACTGAAATGCTCTCTTGCTGTCAACAGATTTTCTCCCCCATACATTAGACTTCTCCTATTTTCTTCAGACTTTTCAATCAGTCTTCTCTCCCTTATATTAGTCTTCTCCCCCTTTGACAACAATGCCAAAAAGTAAAGAACTAAAACATAATTTCTTCTTGTATGAAGTGATTTCCTGCTGTTGTGTATCAACTGAGTCTCAGTCAAAGCATTTTTTCTTCAATTCATGTTCCCTGTATTGTTTCCTGTATTATTTCCTATACACCTTTAGAAAACATCCTAAAGTGTGTAAGTCAGCATCAACTCTAAAAAGATATTCGATAGAGTCACTGAATTGATGCTTTCACCAAACTCGATCAGTGAGTAGAAGATAGGGGTAGGACCCCTAATTTACTTCTAAGATATTCAAAAGTGTCCCTTGGTAGTGGCTTGGTAAAGATATCTGCTATTTGTTCCTTTGTGCTAACATACTCCAACACCACTTTCTTCTCTTGAGCTTCGTCTCTAAGATAATGATATTTGATAGAGATGTGCTTTGTCTTAGAGTGCATAATAGGATTCTTTGAAATGTTAATGGCACTAGTATTGTCACAGAATATAGTTACTGGCTCGGTAACTTTCTCATTTATTCCTTCCAACAATTGTTTAATCCATGCAATGTTGGTACAATTCAATGTTGCAGCAACGTATTCAGCTTCTGCTGTTAAGTGTGAAACACATCCTTGTTTCTTGCTAAGCCAACTCACTAGTCTTTCTCCTAAAAAGAAAGCTCCTCCACTTGTGTTTTTTCTGTCATCAATGTTGCCTGCCCAATCAGCATCAGTATAAACTTTTAAATCAAAATCATTTCCTTTCTGATATACTAAGCCATAATCCTTTGTGCCTTTCAAGTATCTAAAAATTCTTTTGGTTGATGTCATTTTTGTTTCCTTAGGATCTACAGAGAATCTTGCAACTATACCTACTGCATGTGTTATGTCTGGTCTGTTGTGAACAACATATTGTAGCTTTCCAATCATGGATCGGTAAAGTGTCTCATCAACAAATGCAGATTCATCATTCTTTGATAGTTTACAGTTGGTAGTCATAGGAGTACTTACTGGTTTTGAATCCTCAATTCCAAATTTCTTCAAGATTTCCTTTATGTACTTGGATTGAGTAATGAAAATCTCATTTTTCATTTGCAGTATCTGTAAACCTATAAAATACTTTATCTACGATTAATGACATCTCAAATTCTTTGCTCATTTCATTTCCAAAGTTCTTACATAGAGACTCATTTCCACAAAATATAATATCATCGACAAATATGACTGAGATCAGTATTCCATTTTCATCATTCATCATGTATATATTGTTATTCTCACTTGTCCTTATAAAACCAATCTTAATCAAATAAGAGTGCAATCTTTCATACCATGCTCTAGGTGCTTGTTTCAGACCATATAATGCTTTTTTCAATTTGCATACCTGATCTTTATTATTGTCTTCAACAAATCCTTCAGGTTGTTCAATAAAAACTTCTTCTTCTAATATTCCATTCAGAAATGCAGATTTGACATCCATTTGATATACCTTGAAGTTTTTGAAAGTAGCATATGCCAACAATGTTCTTACTCCTTCAAGTCTAGCCATAGGTGCAACAGTTTCACCATAATCAATTCCTTCTTCTTGAGCATAACCTTTGCAAACTAGTCTTGCTTTATTTCGAATGACCTCTCCTTTTTCATTTAGCTTGTTTTTGAAAATCCACTTTGTACTGATTACATTTTTGTCCTTTGGTCTTGGGATTAGTGTCCATGTGTCATTCTTCTTGATTTGATCAATCTCTTCTGTCATAACATTTATCCAATCTTCACTGTTAAATGCCTCTTTCACTATTCTCGGTTCAAATTCAGATATCAAACACGTGTTTTGTCTCAGTTTGTTCCTTGTCATCACTGGATCATCCTTATCTCCTATAATCTAACTTGGTGCATGATGTCTTCTGACATACTTGGCTAATACAGGCTCGGTAGGCTCTATATGATCTTCTTCATCACTCGGTAACTGGATATTCTCTACATTTTCTTCAACAGTTTTCTCGGTAAGACTTGTCGGTTGAACATAGACAAATTCATCATAATCTTCTGGTTCCTTGGAATTTCCTTCATCATTTCTTTCTGCAAATTCATCAATTTTCACATTTGCACTTTCCACTATTTTGTTAGATGATTTGATCAGACATTTAAATGCTTTGCTTCTAGAAGAATAACCTATAAATGTTCCTTCTTCACTTTTCTGATCAAACTTGCCATTTCTATCATCTTTGTGTACATAGCATCTACTTCCAAAGATTTTAAAATAACTTACATTAGGTTTCTTGTCATACCAGATTTCATATGGTGTCTTCAAAGTACCTTTCTTCAGTTGTACTCGGTTCAGGGTGTAAACTGTTGTGCTTATTGCTTCTCTCCAAAATGTTTGTGGCACTTTCTTTTCAATCATCAGTGTTCTAGCACAATCCACAATAGATTTGTTTCTTCTCTCAGCTATTCCATTCTGCTGTGGAGTTCTCGGTGCAGAGACTTGTCTTTTAATACCATGATCATTGCAGAATAAGTTGAACTCATCAGATGTGAACTCTCCTCCTCTATCTGATCTAAGACATTTCAGTTGTCTTCTTGTTTCATTTTCAACTCTTGCCTTGTACCATTTAAACATTTGAAAAGCTTCTGATTTTTCTTTTAAAAACATTACTGACATCATCCTTGAATAGTCATCCACAAATAATATGAAATATTTATCACCATAATGACTTTGAACTTTCATAGGACCACAAAGATCAGTGTGCAGAAGATCTAAAATTCTCTTAGAAGTGTAAGACTTACTTGTAAAGCTTGATCTTGTCATTTTACCCATCTGGCATCCTCGGCACATAGCATTCTCAGGTTTTTCAAGACTCGGTAGACCTCTTACTCAGTTCTTCTTACTTATTTTGATCAAATTATCAAAATTTACATGACAAAACCTTTTATGCCATAACCAGGTATCATCTATCTTTGCATACAGACACTTGTTCTGAGTTGAGTCAAGGTGAAATGTGTTACCTTTTGTTTATTTCCCGGTAGCAACTAGCTTTCCATTCTTGTCATGAACTTTGACAACTCCTTTCTGAAATTCTATTTGGTAACCTGTATTGTTTAGCTGTGCTACACTCAACAAATTGTATTTCAAACCTTCAACCCAATAAACATCATTTCATCTTGCATTGTCAAGAAGTGTTATAGATCCTTTACCTTTCACCGGACATGGTGCCTCATTACCAAATCTAACATAGCCTCCATCATAATCTTCTAACATAACAAACTTGTGTTTATCACTTGTCATATGATGTGAGCATCCACTATCTATGATCCAAGAATCATTAGTGTTTATGTGAGATATTGGGGCTTTTTCCTTCATACCTTTCTTCATTTGATCCATCTTTGATAGCCACATAAACTACTTCCTCTGTATCAGTTTCATCTGATTTATCATCATTGGATTCCTCATTGGCTATTAAGCATGTCTTTCTATCTCTTCTTCTGAAATCTCGGTGTCCTCTGTAATGATTGTCTTTCTGTCTGTCATCTCGGTAATCTCTCTTTTCAGTAGAATCTTTGTCAGGACAGTTAGAAGCCATATGTCCTAGCTTATCACAATTGAAACATTTCAAAGGTAGTTTTCCTTTATTCTTACCTTTGCCTCTTGGTAACCTTCTAGCTAATAGTGCTTCAAACTCTTCATGCCTTCTGATTTCCTCATACAGTTTGTGTACTTCTTCCATGTTCTTAAGAAATCTTTCACTCGCTCCACTGTGATCTCCTTCAGAGTACTTATACTTTCTTTCATTGTAATCATTAGATTCATCAAGATGAGAAGAACTAAATGCAGATTCAACTTTATTTACCGAAGATCCACTGTTATCAAAGTTACTTAGCTCAAATGCATGTAGCTTACCAATAGTAGCATCTAAAGAAACTGGCATATTAGGTACATACCTCAATTCATTGATTGCAGAGACTCGGATTGCATAAGCTGGTAGAAGGGTTCTTAACAAATTACTTGTTATATCCTTTTCTTCAATAGTTCCACCCGCTCCTTTGATTTGATTGACAATCTCCTTTAGTTTTGTACTGTACTGAGTTATGTTCTCACCTTCATTCATCCTCATAGATTCAAGTTGTCCTCTTAGACTATCTACTTTTTCTCTTTGAACATGTTCATCTCCTCCATATACTGATATGAGCTTATTCCACATAGTCTTTGCATCATTGCAGCCTTCTAGATCATTAAACTCTGAGTCAGTCAATGCAGATGTTATTTCAATCATTGCTTGGATATGTTCTTGCTTTGCCTTTATCTCTTCCATAGTCAATGGATAGGTGCTTGGTGTGATGAAATCATTCTCCAGATAGTATACAACATATTCTCCAACTCCTGATAGGTGCAGCTTCATCCTTTCTACCATGTGGAGAAACTTGATTTGTTCAGCTTTGGTGCATCCCTCTTATACATCTTCGAATCTTTGCCTCAAGTACCTTTAAACTTTTCTTCTCGGAGTCCTAAGCTCTGATACCAATTGATAGTTCTGATACTTAATGTAAGTACAGTCCAACAAGATGAGAGGGGGGGGGGGTGAATCATACAAGTTTAATATTCCATAAAAACATCAGATTCAACCTCGGTAACATATACTTCAGTAATATAACCAAAACTGCTAAACATGCAAACTCAAAAGCATATAAACATCATAAACCTCATAACACTAGATTTAACGTGGAAACTCAAATAGGGAAAAACCACTGTGGGATTTCGGACCCACTAAGAAATATACTCTTCTAGAGTATGCTCGATTAAAAGCAAATCCTGTTAAAGATTACAAACACATTGCTAGATGTGACCCAGTTAAGGGATTTCCCTCAGATTTGTTAGGATCTTCACCTTGTTAGAAGTGACCTTGTTAAAGGATTTCAAACACTCAATCATAATGTCACCTTGCTAAAGGGTTTTACAAATAAGACTGTTAAGTCCACTCGGTTAAGAAATTTTCTATCACTTTTACAAAATAACAGTAATAAAAATCTATCTACAACTTCACATCTAAAATGCTAAAGCAGATTCTTATTTTCTCAATACAATCTAGACATAGAACTAATCTTGTCCATCTGTTGGGCTTCTATACTCTATTATTCAAACAGGTCTTTAAGCTTATGTGCTCGGTAATCACTATGTAGCATCCTTGTGCATACATTGTTTATCAATAGTTCCCTATTTATAAACAATTAGCTAACCGCTTAATCTCCTTGATCACATTTTCCATGATCAATCATAGTCATCAGATCTTCAATCTTGTCCAGGTTCAATGTATCCTTCGATCAGAAAAATATTTTACCTCGCCTAGGAACTTGCATACATTTCTTGGAATTTGTGCTAGGGTATTGCGGTTCAATCTGAGTTGTAGATCTTCATGCTGATTTTCCTTTGTCATAGATTCATTAACAAACTTTATGCACGACATACCAATCATCTAATCAGTTCCAGCTCATCAGCTTCCTTCATTAAATAACACATGTAACCATTTAATGCATTCTATTATAGCTCGATTACAACTCAATAAATACTAAACTTCACTCGGTAGACATTCCGCCTTCATTAACCGACAGCGATAACCTTAGGGTTTACCGACTAGGTTCTTTGTTCGATAACATAGTAGAGTATTAACCTTACAATTTACAACATATGTATGATGTCAAAACAATCTAAACATCATGATCTCATCATTGTCTGACTTGGTAATAGTTGCCCATTGAATACCTTATTCATCCCCTTATTCATCATATTCTTTCTGTGTCTTTTACCGATATCTTTATACTCTTCAAATCATACTTCTCAAGATATGACAACATCATGCTAAATTAGAAAATCAATTTCTTGACATCAATGACAAAATAATAATATCAAGACAATAAACATCCTTAATCAGTTATATCCATAATCATCAACAACCTTCTCAATATCCTTATTGAAATGCCAACAATCTTCCATTGGCTATTATAATGCCAAATGCTAACAATAATAAGGTTAAAATTGATTATTCTGGTAAAACACTAATTCACCCCCCCCTCTCAGTGTTCTTGGATTCCAACAATTAGTATCAGAGCCTTGTGCCTCGGAGGAAGTCTAACAACTTGAGGGAGATCCTGAATCAGGAATCCATGGATATAATTATGGAGAAGCAACTTGAGGTAGCACTTGAAGATTATGGTGTTGAAAGGATGAAGAACTTGAAGTTACAAGATGAATTGAATTCTATCAAGGAATTCATTCTTATCCTACAGGAGAGGTTGTCATCTATTCAAGATAGGAGGAAGGAACTTCTGCAAAATCAGGATAATGAAGAGAAAGATGTGTTAGGGTTTCAAGCAGATCTGAAGCAAATATGAACTAACAATTATATGCAGATTTAAATACAAAAGATAAAGAAATAAAATAGGACACAGATAACATAGAGATTTAACGTGGTTCACCCAGAATGGGTTACGTCCACCATACATAGCCGTCCAATCTTTCTTATCTCCCACTTGGAGATTGATCAAGCTCCACACTGAACAAGGTGCCCTTAATGAAATATGTCAAAAGCTAAATCAGGAGAATATGGTCATGAGGAATGAAATGCAATCCCTAACTATGAGGATGTCAAAGGAGATTGAAGACCGAAAGATGAATGAAGAAAACCTTTGGAGATCTCTGAAAGATAGATCTGAAGAATGCATCCAGTTGGTTCATGAAAATGATATGTTGAGAACAGAATTAGTGCAATCCCAAAGCAATGAACAAGAACTTGAAAGATAGCTGATAATTTTGAGAGATGATCTGACTATTGCAAGTGAGTACAAGGACAAATTCAAGGCTAGTTCAGCACAACTTGATAAATTATTGAAAATTCAAAGACAGAATGGAGATTGTAGTGGACTTGGATTTGAACAAGGTCAAAGCTTTGGTACTACAAATGAAGATCAAAACCAGAAGACGCCGGTAAGGTAGCTTAATGCTTACAAATTTAATGGTAGATGTTTTATTTGTAATAAATTTGGTCATATGGCTAGGCAATTTAGAAATAAAGCAAATCAGAACTATAATTCTACTCCCAGTCAATGTTCTAAATGCAATAAGTATGGGCATAAGACAAAAGATTGTAGAATGAATGTTAAATGTCATGCATGTGGAAAATTTGGACATATGGCTAATTAGTGCAGGTCAAACAATTATACCAGTTATAGAAAAGCAATTCAAAAGAACAATGTTACATGTTATGCATGCAACAAGATTGGACACATAGCTAAATTTTGTAGAAGCAAAAATCCATCGGTTAACAATGATGGATCAAATGATAAAGGAAAATAGAAGGTCAATGAAATCCGACAAGATCATATCAAGAAATGGGTCAAGAAGTCAAATGATCAATCAATAGATGGGAATGCTCTGATTACTCAATCGACAGAGGAGGTTGCTCCTGCACCGGCTCGTAGCTCATCTAGTAACTGAGGCAAATGCCTTAGGGGTAGGAAAAATTCATGAAAATATTGCTTAAGCCCCAAGAAGAGGTTCTAGAAGATGTTCCAGACATTGGAAAAGTTTATCCGGTATGGAGATGTTCGACTGAGATCCGGTATGTTCCATCGAAAGTCGTTTATATCAATAATGGATTAGGGTTTCTCGAAGGTTAAAAGGTTGAATCCACTTCATTTTTTATCACCTTGCTTTCAAAGTGATACAGAGCGAGTCTCGGGCGATTCAGTATGATCAGATATCTTCTTTAGTGATTCCAGCGATCGAAAGAGTTCTCTAGGGTTTCACCGGCAACCATTTCTCAGGTACTTATCGAGATCATCTTTCATCATGGAAGCGGGATCATCCTCTGCACCTACTTTCATTGCAAATCCTACTGTTGCCGAAGTTAAGGACTGTCCCAGGCCAATTTTCAAGCAATGTCCACATATTGCCACCTTGGATGATTCGGTTGGCGCATTTTCCCGTGTTCCGGAAGGAGTTGTTTATGTGGAAGACGTCAGAGCATACATTCAATGTCACATTAAGGATTTGGGTACTAGTGAAATCAAGAGTATGTATATGAGCGAGTTGATGGGAGACTCCGGAAAGATCAAGCTTGAGTATAAGCACATTGAGGATCTAGGGTTTACTGACATTCTTGATATCCCTGAATTTGAAGATGAGATCATCATATATGTATTAAGCAGAGTTAATGAAGAGTTCATTTGGTTGGACAGACCTTATAAGATCACAAAGGAGGCCATTAGGTCCATCACCAGTTTGTTGCAGATTGGTCAGCGTCTAGAGAAAAAGATTTCAAATGATCAGGTTAACAAACTCACTGGTGCAACTTTGGACTGACGATCGATGAGGGCCAGCACCATCACTGATAGAGATATCAGATTTGGCAACATGATAATTGGGTACAAGGTAACTCAATCTAATCATCTCAACTCTATTTCTAGCTCTTGCATACATGTTGCCCACATAAGATTATGAGGGAAAATGAGAAGGTAGATCTCTGTGGATGGATATTAGATGAGTTGTTAATTAATCTTGGGAAGATCAAAGGAGAGAAATA
Source organism: Cryptomeria japonica (assembly GCF_030272615.1). Lineage (NCBI taxonomy): Eukaryota > Viridiplantae > Streptophyta > Pinopsida > Cupressales > Cupressaceae > Cryptomeria > Cryptomeria japonica. Next base: position 412,573,677 of record NC_081414.1, on the reverse strand, counting down.
GGGGACATTTCGGTATGGGAATCTTATTGTCTGCTTGATGCTATTTTTCATTAATGAAACTCCTAGTTTTGGGAAGAGGTAGTGGGCATTTGATATCCCGATAGGCAGACAACTGAAATAATCTATTGCTACTTTGGGTAGTCAGCGAGATGATAAGGTTTGGGGTTACTTCAAGGCATTTCAGAAGGCAATAAAATCCTGAGAGAGTTTTCCTAAGCACATTGTTGAGAGATACTCAATCGAGATCTGCTTTATGGTTAAAAAGGATGAAACCTTAATGGAAGTAGTTAAACCCTGGAAGATATGGATAGAGGAGATGGGATATGAGGTTGATGTTGAGATTCTAGATGCTTATGCCAAGATGTTGACTGATGCTCCTATTGATGAGACTAAAAAAGTCTTTTGGTACTGCAAAACAGAAGTAGCAAGAGGTTCAAACTAAATTCAATCGGAAGAAGAGGGAGAAACAACAAGGCAAGGCTAGCAAATTTGTTGAACAAGTATCTCGGGACATCAAGGCCTTAATGGATGTTGTTTTGGCAAAAGGAAGGAAGAGGAAAGAGCCTGAAATATTCATTGATACTATTCCATTAGACTCTGGAACTGAAGATGACACACCTTTAGCATTCAAGAGAGTATTAAGAAAGAAAGGTGAGGAGACCAAGGAGGAAGCAAGGAAGCAACCAGTAAGGAAGGTCACAATCAAGGTACCAGCAAAGAAAAGAGCTCCAAAGGAAACATCTCGTACACCTTCTGATCCATCCGGTATTGGCAGAAGAAAGAAGATGGATGACACAGACCTTGCTATTGTATTCGGTAATGTAACTATAATCCCACCTAAGACTTGTGCACAATTGATTAATGAAATAACTAAGGATGGTATGTTGAAAAATGTACAATTATATTATGAGCACTTCGATGATGATGAGCAGAGAGAAATTGAGGAAGCAGTTTTGTTATACTTGGATATATTTAAGAAATCCTTGTTGGAAATTGAGAAGCAAATACCAACACAATTATATGACAATCTAGATGATAGGAGATTATCTGCTATGGAGGAGGACAAGAACATAAAAATGATAACTTAATGATGAACGAATAGTACCAAACCAGTACTGAGCGGGGGGGGGGGGGGGGGGGGGGGGGGTGAATCAGTACAGGCAAAAACTCAACCTTAAACTGGTTTATCAACTAACACTTATGCACTGACAGACAAACAACAGCACTAGTCCTTCAACAGAGTTCAACCGGCAAAACCCAGTGTAACTAAGACAAGCAAAGACCGGTTGACACTTATCTTCTCATATAATCTAATTCTTCATCCCCATTTCACTCTAATGCATGAATAGGCAATCTACCATCAAAGATGTACATATTACAGCAAGATCAACATGCATCACCACTTAATTAGAAAACAATCATAACATCACATGAAGAAAACATCACACAAGACACACATATTTTTCATGTGGAAACCCAATTGGGAAAAACCACGATGGGGATGAATACCCACAAGCTTGTTTTTGAACTCTTTGGAAGTTCGCTCTATTAGGAGCCTTGTCCAGTTAAAGACAGATACAATAGGTTTTGTTAGGAACTGATCCTGTTAGGGATCACCCGGTTAAGGGATGGCTACAATACCCGGTTAAGGGTTAAACCCTGTTAAGGGTACCTTGTTAGAGGTTTTCAAGAACTCAATAGCTAAAGGATATCAATGACTCAGTAGCTTCAAGTTACCCTGTTAGAGGATTTTCAACAAGCCAGTTAAGGCTACCCTGTTAGGGGATTTCACAACTATTGAAGTAGTTAAAGATCAATAGGTATATCAATGACCTGATAATAACACTCAATGCCAATGCAGATCTGCTTAAGCTCCTCTTCACCTTCTGCACTTACACTCTTCAGATATGACTTCTCTCCTCTGGTTTGGCAAGAATCACATATCTCTTCTCTTAGATACACACATACAACTTTTTCCAATAACCTCTAAAAGAATCACAACATCGACCTTATAGGACAATAGACAGGTCGGTAGCATAAACCCTAAACCCTAGACTTGTTAGGTTAAGGAATTCAAACAGTTCAATCCTGACCATTGATCATACTATATTGAATGCAACAGTCTTGATCCAATCTCAAGACATTCTCCATCGTTCGTTTTCCACCGATTTCATGGCGGCTGATAACCCATCACATGTTATCACCATTTACAGACTTCGCACATTCCCGAGGTAGATAGGAACACTCTTCTTTATGCAAGATCCTTCACACGCACAAGGATTACGTGGCAACACTATCTGTTATTCATTATCATGCTAACTTCATCACATAAAGATCACCGATTGAGTCACACAGGCTTGAGATACTCCAACCGGAAATCCTGAAGTGGAAACTACCTACCAACCGGTAGTCATACAATGCTTCCATGTGTCGGTTCCCATGACTACATGCCAATTCACCTTGACATGCCGGTTCACCTAGAACAAATATACCACTTTAGTTTGGCATATATACCAGTTCTCACATATGTCGGTTCTCTCTTCATATCACATATTGACATCAATGACAACATACAATATTATTATGTCTTCATACCGGTTCACATAATGCCAACAAAAAATTCAAGAGTTATTGACTACTTGTGGATCCATTACTCCAAATGAGTTGGATATGACACTTGAAGTTGCAGATAGAACAATTTTTCCAAGCAAGTACAAGATAGTTAGTCTTATTTAAGGTAGGGTTAATTAAATAGTCAGTGAAACCCACAAGGCATGGGTTAAATTCTTTGTTGACAACCCTGGTTTCTACACTTCATCGAAAGCTAAAATTGACACTATTGACATCTTGGTTGAAGGGAAAGGCAAAGGTATAGTAGGTACACCAGCTACAATTTTGAAAGATAATAAGGCATTGGATGTAGAGCCCTTGGTAGGATCTAATGCACAAGACATAGAAGTGATACCGACAAATATAGATATACCGACAGATTCATAGAGTGTACAGGTTACAAATGTTGAGGACAATAGTCCTCCGGATCAGAATGTACAGGTCAAGGATACAGTTCATGTGGAACCGATAGTAATTGATACTGCACCAAGTGGTGAAGCCACCAGTGCAAAAGAGGAAGTTATTAAAGTTAATCAACCATCAGAGGAGAAGAAAGAGGAATCCGACAGGGAATCGGTAGTGAGCACATCATTATTGTCAATTGAAACCTCATAGGTAGAGTAAAAGAGCATAACTAAGATGAGTTCTACTGAGCTCATGATGATGGGTGCTCAGAAGATGATGAAAGAAGGATCTATGGACAAAGGAATAATTGATTGATCAATCCCAATTTTGCATAGACTTGTCCCAGAGCGTCATTTTGACAAAGGAGCAAGCCCATCCGACAAGCTCAAAATAATTACTAAGCACATTTCTAAGGATTTTCAATCACTGCAGTAGATATCTAACCGATAGGCATTGGAGAGATTCACACAAGCCAAGAGAGCTACTTTTGATCAGATGATTGCATCAGAGAAGAAGAGATTTCTGACAAACTAAAGTTAATTGATAATGCTTTAAGGCAATGTACTAATATATACAAAGTATGTTGTAACACCATATTACTTACTACAGATATAGATAAAGGGATTAAGGATTCTCAAGAGAAAATTGTAGGTATAGTCACTCCTTTTGATGGTTCTAATTCTTTGACTACATCTATTGATGGATAAATTTTGGTATTAGAAGCTCAAGTTTCAACTCTTGAAAGGGATAAAAACAAAATCATAAGGAGAGATAAAGGGCTCAGAGGATTGGTGAGTCCTCGGTTGGACTCCTTGAGTGTACATAAGAAGGAATGCATTGATATGGTTGGTAGGCCCACATTGACAGAGCTTAAAGAGAAAGAGTCCCATGCTCACATGCTTAATGGACTTGTATCTATTTTTGGCACATTCAAATCCGGTTGGGACACTTATCTAGAGCTTTTAGAGAAAGCCTATCCAAAAATTTTCAAGTATATTCAGCTCCGGTAAGGTATTCTGGGACACATTCTTTGTACAATATCTCATTCTTCGTCCTAGTTTTTGGTTTTTTTTTGGAATTGATGTCAAAGGGGGAGGTATAGGTGAAAAATATATTCTTGACATCAGGAGATATGGAGTATTTGTACAGATCATGATCACAAATGAATATTTAGCTCAGGGGGAGCGGTCTCAAGGTGAAATCGGTAGATGGAAACCATTATCATTTTTTCACATGAGTGTTGCCATCAATGCCAAAGGGGGAGATTGTTGGAAGTTGACACTCATTTGATTGGTTTCATATGTTGTCATTGATGGCAACATGTTCTAACTTCATTCTTTGGTTTGGTTGTTCATTGATAGACACTTCACCGACACCAGCACTGGCACCGACACCGACACTGACAGGTATCTTCACTTGTAGGAAGGATTCTATGGGTACTGGCATTGGAGGCCGACATGACTTACAAATAGGGTACCACCATAGGAAGCTGACATCATTGGGAGATCTGGCAATTCATTTTTATATTAATGTATATATGTAATGAGTCGACATGTATAATCTTTTGTAATTATCTATGTAAGCCGACATGAGTCATGAAGGATTGTAAGGGTATATAGGTCAATTGATTAGATCATTTTGAAAAAAGAGAGGATATGTTAGGATATGATGGTAATGATTGTAATTGAGGATGTTGTAATGCGAAGGTTATTCTAGTAAGGGTTTAGGGTTTCAGAGCCAGAACAGTCAGAGCTTGAACCAAAACTCAATCAGACATAGCAGATGCATTAAATGAGTTTAGTCTTATGTTTTATTATTCAAAGTGGTTGTAGTCAATGAGACTCCTTTGTGTTGAGAAATGTGCTCTAGGCTGTAAGCCTTCTTGCATGTGCAAGCCCCCATACTATGTAATATATTTTCATATGGCCAGTTGATTGATATTATGGGTCGTAAATCCCACTGTAGTTTTTCCTCTTTGAGGTTTTCCACATATAATTCTTTCTATTATGGTATTCATTTGTGTGATTGACTTATTGATTGTTTTACTTCTTTCAATTATACATGTACCCATTTACCAGTTGGTGAATGCATGTTATAATAAGGTTAAAATTGATTATTCTGGTAGAACACTGATTCACCCCCCCTCTCAGTGTTCTTGGATTCCAACTGTAGACACTTAAAAAATAATTATTTTAATTATTTTTAGTTCCTCACATAATTAATTAATTAATTATGTTAATTCAAATTCTCCTCAATATTAATTAATTATAATTAATATTGTCACTATAGTATGCAATTGATTTATTTAATAAATAAATCTCTCTTTATTATTCTAAAAATTAAATCCTCACAAATCTTCTTCTTAGCTAATTAATTTCAATTAATTAGTTAACCTACATGATTCCTACAAATCATCTTCCTAATTCATCATTAACCTAATAAAGTCTTCTAGAAATTCCCTAAACTCACTTAACCTTATTCTTCTAATTTTTAATTCCCTCCACTCATTCTCTCTCCTAGTCAAATCCTCCTACAAATCCTATCCCACCTAATCTTTCCTCTAATCCCCCTCCTAATGAGTTGCTAGTGGCTAATCATCATGATTAGCCACAAAGTCAACTCCTTGTCCCTTCCATCCAACCACTAGCTTTAAATGCTCTTTTCCTAGGTGAATGTGAGATTTTCAAAATCCCACATTCCTCTAGGCATCTCCTCTCTCAAGGAATTTTTAATTCCTTCTTATTCCTCCAATCCCCATAATCATCCCTTTTTGGAGAATTTTAAATTCCTCCTCCCCATTCTTCAAGGAATGTCACATCCCTTTCTCTTCTCAAGGCACATTGGGAAGTCTTCCCAATGCACCTTGAGGAGTGTGGAGACAAGAAATGCCTTTAAGGCATATCTCTTGGTCTCCACGCCCTCTCTTAGGCCTTGTGTGAGCTCACAAGAAATCTCAACCCTTCATCTTGAATCCATCCTAGCCATCCATTTTTCCTCTCCTCTTCCTATAAATTGAGGACTCCATCCCTTCATTCACCATCTCCAAGTTTAGTAATCTTATGTTGCTAATTTGAGCCTAGAAAAGTCATCTTAGCACCCTTATCATGTCAAAATCATCTCCCATCCATACTTGATCATCTCATCCCTATCATCCCTCAAGATCAATCTCATTTTGTGCACAACATTGGAGAGCCATCCACATCAATCAAGCATGAGGAGCACATCAAGTGGAGCATCACCCAAGGGAACCTTCACTTCATCAAGCTCCATCTGAAGGAGAAGGTATAAGGTTTGTGAGGTATATGCATCTCATTCTTATTTTTTTTGTGTGATTCAAATTATATGTAAGTTGTGAGACGCAGGTTCTGGAACAACGCGAGAGACTGCAAATCAGCATGATCGACTCGGGTTTAGTGCGACAAAAATCCTATTTTAGCTCGTGCGCAAGCGCATCAGTGCAAGTGCACGCACATCAACGCGATCACCCCATAACTTCTAAAAATTTCCCCACTCTTTAAAAATAAAAATAAAAATTTCTACTTTTTGTCTGTCTGTTACCACATGCACAAGCGTTTTGGCATGATCGCAAGCATTTCGACGCAAGCGATTTATATCAGCGCAATCACTTTCATACAATTCCCGCTCTAGTATTTGAATTTGAATTTTCAAAATTTTTGCCCACTCATTTGTCAGGTGTTTGTTTTCAAGGTTCTAGTGCGAGTGCAGGCGTTTCAACGTGAGCGCACGTGTTTCAGTGCAAGCACAAGCGTTTCAGATTAGCGCGACTGACAGGTATAAAAAACCCTTCTCTGTTCTGTCTTGACTGTTATTTTCTTTTACTGGTTTATTTAGTCCAGCGCGTACGCAGGTGTTTCGGTGCCTGCGCAGGTTCTTTAGCACGGCTAACTGCACTTCAACACGTGCGATGTGTGTGCAGTACAGTTAGTACTAATTTCCATCTTTTTAGTTTTGCAGTTTAAATCGACCGTCCAAGACTAAAAAAATTTAGAAACACTACTAATCCACCTTTTTGCAGGCTGCCTAGCAGACTCAACCAAACATTGTGCATTTTTTTTTTAAGTTAGGCACCTAGATGTTAATTAAAAGGGAATGAATCATTGTTTTATGTCCTTTAAAAAAAACATAAAGGTAGGAGAGTATGCTCTTGTCTAGCTAGACGATTAGAAATCCAAACCCTCCAACCTTTTCTTGTTTGATTGCGTGTTTACCCATAGCGGGCCTGCCCTCCCAACTTGCTCTTTGAGAAGGTAAGAGGGGAATGACCCAAGTGAGTACACCCGGACCTGGGGTTCCCAACTCACTATAATAAATAGGCCATTGACTATGAGAGGTCAATGATTGGGGCTATATGAGAGTTCACTCTCACATTGGGTGCTTAGTAGGATCCTAGAGATCACAATCACGCTTGCATGACTACTAAGTTCTTGGTGTTTTGTTAGGCTATAGGGCTCAATTGTGCTTGTGCAACTACGAAGGGTAGCTCCTCACGGGAAGACTTACTAAACACCTTATTCATAGTGGCAAAAAACCTTCTAGTCATTGGTGCAGGAATCCGGACCTCCGAAGCCGCCCATATTTTTATGGCCCTTAGTAGAGACACAAAGTTCACCATGAGGAGTTTTCATGGGAATTGATGCTTGGCTGCCCCGAAGAAGTGAGTGTCATGGAGGGGAGCCAGTGGGGTCAAACATCTAAGTGTCCGCTCTGGGTAAGCATAGCTGGGAAACCAATTGGGATCCAATGACTATTGTCTTTGCTAGCCTTAAGAGTGTTGTACATGAGTATGAGTGTCTTTGAGATAATATGCATTTGATCATTTTGTTTGCTTTGTTTGTTACATACTTGCCAAGAGTAGACTAAAAACACCTCACTATTCCCAAACACTTTGCAAAAACACTTGTCAAGACACAAACAATTATCCAAGTCCTTACCCACAAAGTCCAAAATTGCGTCAAAAGCTTTGTCCGTTCCATGTCTCATAAGCCCAAATGAGAAACTAAGAGTTCGTGCTCTCCATCAAGATTTAGATTCATCCTTTTAAACACCAATTATTGTCAAAATCGGGGTGGTCGTGTCCCTTCATACAACTTGTCATTCGAATCGATCCTCTATTGAGTCATGTTCATGCCAAGAACAACCTAGTCATCAAGTTTCTTCTAAGTCATCACTATCTCACCTCCTCAATCAATCATCCTCAAATTTCCTAAGGAATTAGCACATCAAGTCAATCTCCCACCACTATCAAATCAATTATCAAAATCCAAATCCAATCATCCTTTAATCCAATTAAACCTCACATTAAGGTTGCAAACCTTGTGAAGTTCCATTTAGACCTCATCACTAATCAATTGGCTCTTGTGCTTGAAGAAGAATCCTCTCCAAGTATCTTTTGCCTAATCTTTTTTGAGTCGATCAAAACTCTTAACTCATGCCTTTACTTTGCTTAGGGTCATTAGTCATCCCTTGGTGGAAGAGAGGCTTTTTAATCATCATTCCAAGGTCTAAATTCTACCCAACTTGGTCAATACCTTGCTTGTGGTTTCATCCACCACCTAAAATCCTCATCCAAGGACTAAGGTGTTAATCCTAATCAAATCCGAGCTCTAATCCAAGAACCCCACCAATCAGCAAAATCCCTTGTCATCAAAGACAAAATCCAAACAAATTCCAAAAACATCTTGCTAAGTCCTTTCATCAAAGATTTCCTCCCCCAAGCTTTTCTAAGGTTATTCGTGTATGGTCACAACTCGATCCCAAAAGAAAAAGATGGTTGAACAACAATATGGCATGTCGGACATTAGTGTCCTATATGAAGATCCCACACAAGATCCTATACAAAGTGGGCAACCTAGCAATCAAGATCAAAGCCAAAATCCTAACATGGTTAGCCAAGATGAACTCTCCCCAGAAGTGCAAACTTTCCTAGCAGACTCTTATAACCAAGAGATGATTGAAAAGTTCATCCAACACAATCCTACTGCACTTCTAAAGACTCTCCTTGAAAATGGAGCTCAACATCCACCTGAATTTGATAAATCCACTATCGGCCAACAACCACAAGGAGACCTTGCTCCCACACAAAATGATGCACCTATTATTCAAACTCAATCAATTGCAGCCCTACCAATCATCCAAACTCAATCAATGCCACCCGCGGCACCTCCCACCGTGGTCTCCATCCCACCTCCTTCCTCTTTACCATCTATACCACTATCAAATCCGATCTCATCTATTCTCCAACATGCTTTTGTACCACCTCCTTCCATTCAACCACATATTTGTATTCCACAAACTTCCCTTCCTATCAACAATGTTGCAAATTTTATCTAGGCCGTACTCAATCTCGTCACAACAGTTTGTGGACTGCAACCAACTATCACCCAAGTCCCTGTGACATCGGTCATCACATCTCACATTCCCACATCCTCATCATATCAATAAATTGGTGGTGGTGCACCTTCCTTGACTCATCCAGTTCTTGGGGCAAATACAATTCATCATTATCAAAATCCACAACAAGACCTCATCAAGAAAATTCAAGACATGAGAAATATCATCAAGGACATGAAAGAAGGGACTAACAAGAGGAAACATTACTCATTTGAGGAATTTTGTCATTGTCCTTATGACCTATCTATATCAGTTGCACCTTACCCTCCAGGATTTGAGATCCCTAAATTCACCAAGTATGAGGGCAAAGGAGACCCCCGTGACCATGTTTGGGAATTTCACATCTTATGTCAAGAAGTCATATTTTCACAGACTCTTTCCCAAGAGTCTCACAGGAGACGCCTTGGCATGGTTCTCATCTCTACCACGAGGCTCCATTGTCTCCTTTCTAAACTTGGCAGAGAAATTTGTAGCTCACTATGCCTACAACATGGCTAATGATGTTTCCATGATGGACCTATGTAACACAAAACAAAGGCCCAGAGAGACTTTTGCCAACTTCTTACAAAGATGGTGACATCTTATCAAGAAATTTCAGTGGGACATGCCAGAGCAACATCAAATTGAATTATTTCAAAATAACTTGGTACCCAAACTTTCAAGACCTTTGACGTCCCAATGTATCAAATCCTTCCAAAAATTGACCGATAAGGGCCTCGCTCTCGAACGTGTCTTGTTGGAGGAAGGAACCTTGAAACATTACCAAAAATCAACACAAAGTTCTTCCTCTTATCATAACGACAAGCCAAAATTCTGGTCTAAAAACAAAAATGTGGTCAATGATGGTGGAACTGATGCAAAGCGGGTCCAAATCGTGGCTTCTCCCCCAAAACCACCACCAATAATCATCAATTCAACAACCAAAAAAATCAAAATCAATCCCAAAAACCTCACAACAATGTCTTAGTCTAGGGATGACCACCTCGATCAAATAACAGAGCTCCAAGAGACTTCACTCCTCTTGCTGAGCCTATTGAAATGGTGTTTCAAAAACTTGTCCAAGCAGGTGCGGTGGTGTTTCCGATCACTCGCTCATTTGACTCCAATCAACCTAAACCAAGATGGTATAATGAAAATGAGTATTGTGAATACCATCGTATCAAGGGGCATGATACACGAAAGTGTATGAAACTTAAAATCTACATACAAGATCTCATTGATAGGGGTGAGATTGAAGTAGCAAATGTAAAACCTGGTAATAAAAATGACAAACTTAAAATGTACCAGGAACCCTTCCCGAAGTATGATAAAGGAAAAGGCTCATTATCTAACACAGTGGGTTATGACTACACCAATCATATAACTAGCTTTGACTCTTTAGTGGGTCGCATCGAGCCCGTAGACAAGCATGTTAATGTCATAACTATCCAAGGAGTTAACCCTCCCTCTCCCAAAAGTAGACCAAATCCGGCTAGGATAGTCATTCAAGGTGCCATGCCTTCCACCTCCCATCCCCAAAATGACTGTAATGTAACCATGCATCGAAGAAAAGTTACTGTCCAAGGAGTTGCCCCCCCCCCCCCCCCCACCAAATCCCCCACCCAACCAAATCCCCCACGCATATCTTCCACCCACCGATATGACCTCCTGGACCAACTTGGAAAAACCCCCGCACAAATTTCCATCCTAGAACTTCTCAAGACTTCTCCTGTACATAAGGAAATTTTGGAACAAGCCCTCCTTGAGTCCCACACTCTTGATAACATCAATGCTACTCAATTCCAAGCTCTCATTGGAAACCTTGCTGCCTAGCAGCACCTTGTATTTACCTCCAAAGATGCTCCTGCAGATGAAGATCACAACAAACCTTTACACATTGAAGCCCTTATCCAAAAACACAAGGTTAAACGTATTTTGATAGATGGTAGATCCAAACTTAATTTATGTACATACAATTTAATAAAACAATTGGGACTTTCTAAGGACTTGGTAGACACATCAAGAAGGATCACCATAAAAGCATATGATGATGCAGAGAGAGTTTTGAAGGGCATGATCACTTTACCTCTTCAAGTGGGCCCTATTACAATTGAAACCCCTTTCCAAGTACTAGATCTTGATCTCCCCTATAACATTCTCCTCGGACGGCCATGGATTCACTCCTTGTAGGTCATGCCCTCTACCTATCACCAATGCATCAAATTCCCCTTTAATGGAAGAGAGATCACTATCAAAGGCGATCCCCAAAGTTTTCAATATTGCAAACTCTTAGAGGGGAAGCATCCATACCATTGCCCACTAAATAGACCCTCGCCAACGCCTCCATCTGACACATCAAATATTGCCTCCACTTCATCCCAATCAGATACCCAAATCAAAATCTTGGACAATGGCTGTGGAGAGTACAAATTGGAGGACGTCTTATTAATAAGCAACCTCCCCCTCTCTCCTAAGTCATTTGGCAAACCGAAAGAGCTCAAAAAACACCCGAAACTAGTCATGCAATGCTAAAACACTACCTTCCAGCAATGGGGCCCACTTGATGAGGAGAGCCTCAAAGCAAATGTCTCTTCATGGCTGTATCGAGAAGAAGATGAAGATCCAGCAAAAATATCCAAAAAGATGTACCCAAAAGCATCCACCATAGTTGAAAAAATGGGTTACAAAGGACACAGCCTGGGACCAGAGGAGAAAGGAAGAAAAGCACCCATAAATCCTATCTCCTACAAATACAATAGAGGCTTGGGGTACACCTCGGTGCCTAAGATTACTATCGTTGGTGCCCCTTCTAGTCCTTCTTTGGATATAGAAAGCGCTGACAAAGAGGAGTTCCATGAAATGCCTTATGAATACGAAAACGATATCTTCTTTGACACTCACGTCAATACTATTACCCCCATAACCCCTTCCACTTCACATGAGCTACATCTTGTCCATCTTGAACTCATAGACTGGGGCCAACGAGACAAACCCACGTTAGACATCTGCACCGATGATAATGCTCTCATTACCCTCCCGACGGTGCAAAATATGGAAGATTGTAACAGAGTATAGGGTATTCAACTTCATGAAAAGGGATACTTTGGTAGTCAGGTCAATGCCCTTAGCCGCAAAAAAGATAATCAAAACAAAAAACATGATTCCTTAGGTGAAAACCTCTCTGAGGCACCTTTGGATGAGCAAAAAATAAAAACAAAGGGCGTATTTGAAAGTGAAAACCTGGAAAAGGCACTTGACGATGAGGGACTTGACCTCCCTACCATTGGTTACCTTCCATAGGACAGATCGAATTTGCTGATAGAAGAAACAGATAGCATCAACATGGGCATTGAAGCCATCCCACAAAATATGCTCATTGCTAAGTCCCTCACAGAAAAAGAGAAACAAGATTTCATCAACTTCCTTATAGAGGTAAAAATCAATTTTGCATGGTCCTATGCCAATATGCCAGGGTTGGATCCTACCTTGGTGGTTCACAATCTTGTTGTCCGCCTAGATGCAAAACCTGTAAAACAAAATTGTGCAAAATGCACCCGCATATTGCTCTCCTAGTCAAGGCGGAATTCCAAAAGATGTTAGATGCAGAATTCATCAAACCAATAGACTACGCTGAATGGGTCTCCAACATTGTACCTGTCAGTAAACCCGCCAGGGGCATCCGTATCTGCATAGATTTTTGAGATCTAAATAAAGCTTGTCCCAAAGATGATTTCTCGCTCCCCAATATAGATATGATTGTGGACCTTACAACAGGACATGAGATGCTATCGCTTATGGATGGATTTTTCGGATACAACCAAATCAGGATTGCAGATGAGGATCAACATAAAACCGCGTTCACAACACCATGGGGTACCTTTTGTTACCGAGTCATACCTTTTGGCCTCAAAAATGTGGGAGCTACATATCAACATGCCATGACCACAATTTTTCATGACCTCTTGCATAAAATTATGGAGGACTATGTCAATGATCTGCTAGGCAAATCTAAGACAAGGCAAGAACACATCCCCATTCTAAAGCAGATCTTTGAAAGATTAGAAAAATACAAATTATGCCTAAATCCCAAAAAGTGTGTGTTTGGAGTCACATCGGGAAAATTATTAGGATTCATTGTTTCCGCAGAGGCGTTGAGATCGATCTTGCAAAAGTAAAAGCTATCATGGAAATGCCTCCACCAAAAACTCTCAGACAACTACACAGTCTTCAAGGGAAACTCCAATCTATTAGATGCTTTATTTCACAACTAGCAGATAAGTGTCATCCATTTGCATGCCTCGTGCGCAAGGACGCAAAATTCAAATGGGACTGCTTATGCCAAAAGGCCTTTGAGAAACTAAAAGAATACCTAGCATCACCTCTAGTGTTGATGCCTCCTACTCCTGGAAAACCCCTTATTTTGTATATATGTGCTACTGCAATGGCATTACTGGTGCAAATAGATGATCAAGGGAAGGAACATGCCATCTAATACATCAGTCGGACGCTAGTGGGGTATGAACTCAATTATACCCCCATTGAAAGAGAATGTTTGGCATTGGTGTTTAGCACACAGAAGCTCTGACACTATATGCTAAACAACAAAACAAAACTAATTGTTGAGATTGATCCACTTAAATATCTCTTGTCAAAAGCTGCTCTCACTGGCAGAACCGTTAAATGGTTCATGCTCTTAAGCGAGTTTGACATTGAATATGTCGACAGAAAGGCAATCAAGGACAGGTCATTGCAGATCAGTTGGTTGAAGCTCCACTTCCAGATGACCATCCTCTTCTCACAAAATTACCAGATGAGTTCAATATGATGGTTACTACATCCTCCACATGATGATTGTACTTTGATGGCTCTTGCACCCAAAATGGATCAAGGACAGGAATATTATTGATCACACCTCAAGGATATGGTATCCTAAAATCATACAAGATAGCCTTTGCATGTACCAATAACATAGCAGAATACGAGGCACTCATCAAAGGTCTGTGCTTGGCTATCCTTTGGAAAATAAAGGAGTTACAAGTCTATGGCGATTCCTAGCTCGTCATAAAACAAGTCAATGATGAGTACCAAACAAAAGATGATAAACTCCTTCCCTACCATACTATGGTTGAAGATCTTAAGCAATATTTCATGACAATCAAGTTTGATCAAATCTTGTGAACAAACAACAGGGCTATAGATGCAATGGCCACCATTGGCTCCCTCCAAATGCCAACACACAGTCAGAAGTGCAAGTTCTTGGTTGAGCAATTGTTTATACCAACATATGACCTACCAGAGTTCAAAATGGTGTGTGTTCTCGTTGGTCCTGAGTCCCCTTAGTACCAAGAAACCTTTGCTTTCCTCAAAGACAACACCATTCCCCCACATCTCACCAAAACCCAATGACAAACATTCATTCACCGATGTGTTCGTTGCACCATCCTTGGAGACACCTTATTCAAAAGGCATTTTGACGGTTCCCTCCTAAGGTGTTTAGATAACAAGAAGCGGAATGGGCATTACACGACATCTGTGGGGCACACTCAAGTGGGATCACATTGGCTAAATTACTTTTGAAAACAGGATACTATTGGCCTAAAATGGAAGTAGACACATATAATTATGTAAAAAAATGCATTCCTTGCTAGCAACATGGCGACAAGATTCATGCACCATCTCAAGAATTTCAGCCATTCATTACACCATGGCCCTTCTCATAGTGGGGGCTCGATCTCATTGGGAAAATTCACTCTCCATCTTCCAACGGACATAAATTCATTATCACCGCCATCGAGTATTTCATCAAGTGGGTAGAGGCTATCCCTCTTACTTTTACCACTGACAAGCAAATATCCAAATTCATCTTGAACTACCTAATCTGTCAATATGGCATCCCAAAAGTTATCATTACAAATAATGGCAGACAATTTAAAAACCAGGATGGCAAAGAACTTTTCCAAAAATTCAACATCCAACATTGCTTTTCCACTCCATATTACCCCCAAGGCAATGGCCAAGCTAAGGCTTCTAATAAAACCCTAATAAAAATCCTCAAAAAGATAGTCAATGAAGCTGGCCATGATTGGCACCTCCAACTCCATCCCACTTTGTGGGCTTACTGCACCTCCATCGGCACCCCCACAGGTGCCACCCCTTATTCCTTGGTCTTTGGCTTCGAAGCCATCCTTCCCCTTGAGATCGAGATCCCCTCTCTAAGAGTATCGCTGCAAAATATCTTACCAGATGAAGAATATAGAATTGCCCGCTTGCAAGAGCTAGAATTGTTAGATGAAAGGCGCCTCAAGGCCTTGAATCATCTCCAAGTATATCAAAACCATTTGCGCATGAGTTATCACAAAAAAGTCAGAACCCGAGAATTCCAAATTGGCAATCTTGTCCTCATGGAGAATTAGAAAAATCTACAAGAAAGAGAAAAGAAAGGCAAGTTCGAACCTAATTGGCTCGGACCATATGTAATCACAACAAAATATGGATCAGGAGCTTATCAGTTGGCTACTCATGAAGGCGATCCTTTGGATGTGTGTGGGGGAAAAAGTGAGACTAGGTCAACATACCCTAATCCTACTCTTTGACACACATTACGGAATACGAAAGAGCCTAGAGATATCGCACAATTGGCTACTTCTTTTGGTGAAAGAGAGAGCCACGGGATATCTATTAGGATTCCTATTCCCTTGTTGAAATTGTAAGATCAAGTAATGCAAGTTCAAACCCTAATCTCAAAATGCAAGTATGAACTAATAACAAGATTGCAGAATTGAGATTAAACAATGAACAGCTAGAAGTACAAGGATGAAATAAGAATGCAGATATGTACCCGGAGTCAAAATCGGACTGAAAATGTTCGGGACGGGGGCGCGGGCGCCACTGTCCTGAAAACTGCACCGGAAACCACTGTTCTGGAAACTATCTGCAAACTGTCTGTTCGGAGGACCAGGGCGCCCAGCGCCTCTCTCCCAGGGACCAGGGCGCCCAGCGCCCCTGTCCTGGCAGTACCAGGGCGCCCAGTGCCCCTGTCCTGCCAGGACCAGGGTGCCCAGCGCCCCTGTCCTGGTCTCCTGCTTTGCAATTTCACACAGAGTGCTGTTCCAACTTTCTCTCTCCGGATCTGTATCCTGCAGCGTCGTCCGAATCCCGAAACCTGCAATAATATCTGAAAAGGGGGAGGGGCGGCTATATAGGGTTTTGCCTTAGTCAAACCCCCACTTCAGTGATTTCCACCTCCACGAATAGCCAAGTTGTTTTGTAAAATATATTGTGTGTGCAGACCTAGTGCGTGTGCAAGGTCCAAAAATGCAAGAAAGCAAACTAGAGCAACCTAGAAAGTAAACCCTAATTGCTTGCAAATGATAATGTAAATGCTCTAAATCAAGATGCAATGTGATCTAAAGCATGAATAAATGATGTATCAAAGCTTATGCAAAGACATGAAAACAATACAAAATCATACCCAACCCTCAAGGGAGGAGTACAAGCCAATCTTCAGTCGGTAATCTCCTATTGTTCTTCAATGTCTTCCAAGCCCTAAGTGGATGAAAGAGTTTGATAGATGCTTGATAGAATGATGTTGAATGTTGTTGAAGTCCTCAAAGATCTGCTCTTTCGCTGCATATGAAGTTCCTGGAAACCAAAAATCCCATCCCTTCCAATGAAGAAAGAGAGCTCTTATGTATGAAACCCTAGGTCGTAAATTCATATTTTGGCTGACCTAGAGATTGAATATCCCGCCAATTTCTTGGGGTTAAGCTTTATTTTATGATTGGATCGTGCTCCCAAAATTTCGGGAAAAATGTCCGGGACCATGTGCACCGGGCGCCATGGTCCCGGCAACTTTTCACCAAATTTTCAGGGCCGTCGGATATGATGATTTTAGAGAGAATCCCGAAGTTACAGGTGATTTCGAGATGTTTTAACCCCGAAACCAAGCCCCCAAGTTCGAAATAGGACTTAATTAGGGTTTTTGATTAAGTGGTGTATTAGAGGAATAAAATGCGAAGGATGCGCTTTAGTGAAAGGGCCCAACTTTGTGCTGTAGAGAATGATGAAATGGAACCTTAGACCTAATTAATTTGATTAATTAAGTGCTTAAGGAGAAATGCAATGCAAAATGCCAAATGCACTAAGGCGGGTGCTAAACTAGGTGTGAAATTGTACCACCCTAGCGAGTGCGTACAATTTACGACGCTACATTTAGCCCCCACTTTAGCGGTCATATGAGTACTACGTGCATATGCAGGCTAAAGTACAAAAAAGTAAACATTATTTGAAAAAGGATATATCCATAAGATGTCGGACGAAGCCCCTAGCTGTATCTGCAGTACACAGTTAGGAACCGCACCCTACAAAACAAATGTTAGATCACAAAATCACCTAATGCTTACTAGGGAAAGTGATGAAATCTGTGAGTAGCTATATGCCCCCCCCTGTTTCGACTTGCTTATTTAGGGAGGTGAAACAGGGTAGCATGTTTACTTGCGACAAATTGTGTAAGAGAGTGTTGATGAGGGGTGTTCGCGAAATAGGCTTCATCAGAGCACTTTTTTGGAACATCCCGGGAGTAAGAGAAGGAAAATATGATTCCAACGCAACGAACGGCTCGAAAATTGCATCTCCCAAACTCAAGTTATGATCAAATGAATGATAGAGGAAAAATTAGGGTTTCACAAAGTAAGAATAAACGAACGAGAGTATATACCTCGAAAGTGACACTTGTATTCGTCACTTTGTCGATTTTAGAATACTATTCAGTGCAGCGGAGCCCACATAGCCATCATCATGCCTTCACGACGACCGGAGCGTCCCACGAGGATCGAGATCTTGCGCCAGGCCATGATCGATGACGAGCCACTGGACGAGGTGAGTTGATTGAATGTTTGACTTTTGATTTTTCGCATGTTTGACTTTTTCGTGATCGTATGCGGGCCTTGAGGCTGACCGGGGCCCACCCAGGGCGCCATGGTCCCTGAGGGGCGCCCTGGTCCCCCGAGGGCGCCATGGTCCCTGACAGGGGCGCCATGGTCCCCTCAGGGCGCCATGGTCCCCATCAGGGCGCCATGGTCCCCATCAGGGCGCCATGGTTCCCAATCAGGGCCTGGCGAGAGGTTCGGGGCTTGCATACGATGTGCGATGGTTTGCATTTGCAATTTTGATGATCGAGTACTGATTATCGTCATGTTTTCGTGTTGCAGGGTCTCCCGTACATGAGAGAGCACACAGCGGGACATATTCTTCGCACTTTGCGAGATCAGATTCCGCGGCTGACTCAGTCAGAGAGAGACACTCTATCTATTGTAGGATTGTGGTACGTGATTCTGATGCCAGCCATTCGATTTCATCCTGCGATGCTGATGGCCTTGATGGAGCGATGGGATCCTGACACATGCACCTTTCACCTTCCAGTAGGAGAGTTGACGGTCACACTTGAGGATGTGTACTGTATACTTCGTCTTCCTATCAGAGGAGCGACAGTTACATACGCGACCGATCGGAGGATCATCAGAGAGAGCAGGTGTATTGCATAGGGAGAGCCATGCCGAGCGAGAGGAGAGGTCGCATCATGGTCAGCTGGCTCTTACATCCTACAGGGGAGATACCACTTGTGAGACACCTTATGATAGCCATCATAGCACTAGCCGTCTGCCCTAATGGGCGAGGGACACACATGCATGGGGGCCTCACATGGTGTATCAGAGCGATGGAGAGACACAGGAGAGTGTATGCATGGGGTCAGAGTATGCTTGCACATCTCTATCACGACCTTGAGGAGTATGTATTCGAACAGGGTTGCAGTTTGATGACATGCACACTTCTACAGGTGTGGATTTTAGAGCATTTCACATGCACCAGGCTCGTCGGCTTTCCACTGAGTACAGCGAGCGAGCGACCTAGGGTGTTCGCTTATCCACTTACCAGAGAGTGGAGATTTGGCGATTTGTTGTATTGGAGAGTGATTGTTGACAGACTGACATCCGAGGTGATAGTGTGGAGACCCTACCTACTGATGCACAGATGGGATGGTATGGAGAGACAGTTAGCATGTCTACAGAGGAACCGCCTACTGCGAGGATGATATGCACACATCATAGTCCCTTTCTACTTTGACCGAGTACGGAGGCAGTTCGGACTAGAGCAGTGTGTTCCAGCCGATGTGCCCATCTATACTCGACACTCACGGGTCCTTCCCAGACCTGGAGCAGTAGTGAGACCGACGGTAGATGATATTGAGACGACAAACTTAGAGGGATCTGATCAGGATGTAGTCACTGACTACTCTGCAGAGCCTGGAGCACAGCGTAGATATGTTTCATGGTTCATGAGATCATATCCAGGTCCTATCTTTCCACCAGATCATCCGACAGGCTATCCAGGCCCATGGAGACATGGAGACTGAGATGAGGACGAGGGATCCAGGTCAGAGGAGCCAGAGGAGGGAGAGGGTCATGAGGAGGCAGGAGATCCTGATCCACCTATAGGCGATCAGCCCAGTGACGAGGAGGATGAGGATGATGATGACGAGGAGGACGACGAGGAGGAGGATAGAGATGATGAGGAGGAATCAGATGCAGCTCCCCACCATTCAGGAGATGATACCATAGCTTTGGATCCACCTCTTATTCCCCAACAGGGGGAACAGGAGGCGATACGGAGACCTGTCACCAGTACCGTCCAGCCTACACCCATCGTGGATAGAGTATACGAGCGAGGGGAGCCTAGCGGTTCTCAGTCACAGATACTACCATATCATGATCCCTACTGGCGCGAGGGAGATCCAGGTATAGTAGGTTTATATTGATTGATTAATGTTTTGATGACATAGAATGGTACTAACAAAAATCTGTTCTACTGCCACAGCTAATGTGCAGGAATGGTGTTCCTTGATTCAGCAGGTAATGACAGACATTTCCATGATAGCACAGATCCCCAGTTCCTCACAGATTGCTTATAGGCCTTAGGGGAATGCGGGTCGGCATGAGGATTTGTTTTTCCCATTCCGAGTATAGGTAGATATATGGAGGGAGAGAGAGAGAGTCCTATCAGAGGACCTTCAGCAGGCGCGGCAGAGAGAGAGAGTCCTATCAGAGGACCTCCAGCAGGCGCGGCGAGATCTAGCAGTGGCTCAGACCGAGGCTACCACCTATCGCGCGATCCTTATGGATAGGGATCGTAGGAGTTCCTCACGGAGTCACTCACGATCTGTATCACGCTACACACCCATGGGTCCACCTTCACGGCCAGATCAGGAGGGAGCGTCCAGTCGACACTCTCCAGCCACTAGCCCTAGGGATAGGAGATGATTTTATGATGTAAAAGAGAGGTCACATTTTGGATATACAGTGACCTAGATTTGTATACGATCCACACATATATATGTATATATACATGCTTCTCTTTTGTCTCAAATGTGTTATCTTTAATGCTTAAAACAATGTATATTTTGTTTTGATTAAATCTAATACATTTGGTAAATGTACATGTATGTTCAGAATTTAATTTCCATGTGATTGACTTCTCAATGCTCCATGATTAAATTGATACATGTGTGACTTAATTAAAATGTTTAATCAAGTACTACATTGATGATAAGGAAGAAATATGCATTAAGCCTAAGAATCATATAACTAATGTGATTTAATTCTGAATTTAAACACAACATGATACGATTCTACTTAATACCTAAAGACATTGTATAATATGCTAGCATAATGAGAAATGTAAACCTTTTACAATTTACATTAATGAATTCAAGACAAACTATAAAGTAAGGAGACACGCTTGTCAGGAACGAAGCAATATAGATTAAACGACATAACATTTAATTCTATTTTGCTTTAATTAAGAGATACTACCATATTATCCAATGTTGAAGAATTGAAAAAGAAGATAGATGAAGAATGAAGAATTAAGCATAATATCTATGCAAGTGCATAGCATTTATAGGTTCTTTAAGAGGCATACCATCTACATCTGCTATTTTGTAAGCACCTGATCCATAATCCTCCATAACGATGTATGGTCCAAGCCAATTAGGACTGAATTTTCCCTTTTCTGCAGGCAAGGCATTCACATTGCGCTGATTCTCATAAAGGACTAAGTCACCTACTGAGAAGGAACGTTGAATAACCTTGTCATTATAGCTTCGTTGTAGAGTTTTGTGATACGCTTGAATATGCTCAAGAGCATTTATGCGCTGTTCATCAAGCATCTCAAGCTGTTGAAGTCGTTGTTCCCTATAAGAGTCATCATCTACTATACCTTTGAGAGAAACCCTAAGTGATGGAATCTCTAATTCTAAGGGCATAATAGCATCAGCACCATAAACAAGATTATAAGGAGTAGTTCCCGTAGCAATTCACACACTCGTTCAGTAGGCCCAAAGAGCATATATCAGCTGGTTACTCCAATCCTTACCATGCTTATTCACGGTTTTACGAAGAATTTGTTCAATTATCTTATTGGATGATTCGGCTTGGCCATTTGATTGAGGATAATATGGTGTAGAAAATCGATGTTTGATATGATACTTCTCGAGGAATTTCTTCACATCCTTGTTTTTAAACGATGTCCCATTATCTGAGATAATAGTGGAAGGTATCCCAAATCGAGAAATGATGTTTTCTAGAAGAAATTGACAAATCACTTCAGCAGTAGTAGAGCGAAGAGGAATAGCTTCTACCCACTTCGTAAAGTAATCTGTTGCAGTTATAATGAAGGTGTGTCCTTGAGATGGAGGAGAAATTTTTCCAATAAGATCCGAACCCCATGCAGAGAAAGGCCAAGAAGCTACTTGAGAACGAAGTTCTTGGGCAGGAGCATGAATCAGATTATTGTGTTGTTGACATTGATGACATTTTTTAACAAATGAAAAGGAATCCTTCTGCATAGTTTGCCAATAGTATCCCATACGAAGCAACCTATGAACCAGGGATTTGCCCCCAAAATTCCCCCCACAGGCACCTGAATGTGCCTCTTCAAGAGCAACGGGGATTTCCGACTTGTTAAGACAACGAAGGAGAAGACCATCATAACCCCTTCGATAAAGGACATTAGAAAGGATGATATATCTAGCAGACAACTTGCGGATTCTAGCCCTAGTGTTCCTATTAGTAGAATCAGGAAAGGTACCATCGGTCAAATATCTTACGATATGCGAGAACCATTCATCTGAGTCTACAAAGTCACAACATGTTATCAAGCTAGAATCATCTTCAATAGCCGGAGAAATAAGAGTGTGAATAACAAAATTAAGATCGACCATAGGGTCCTCTAAAGATACTAGAGAAGCCACACATGCCATTGCATCCGCATGTCGATTATCTTTTCGAGGAACGGGTTCCATGGTATAAGAATCAAAATTTTGTAATAAAGAGATAGCAAGATCTTTATATTGTGATAATTTGTCTTGTTTTGCTTGATATACTCCTGTTACTTGTCTTATAATCAATTGCGAATCTCCATAGATATGTATGTGTTTTATATTTAGAGCTAAGGCTACTTTTATTCCCGCTATAAGAGCCTCATACTCAGCAATGTTATTGGTACACAGGAAATTTAGATGATATGATAAAGGAATGGACTTCTTTGTAGGAGAAATCAGAACAACACCTGCCCCCGATCCCGTACGACACTTAGAGCCATCAAAGTATAACTCCCAAGTTTCATCTTTCTCTATAGAAAGAATGAAGTCATCAGGAAAAGACTCAGGGTTAGGGAAGGAGAAAGGTGAAGGGGCCTCAACTAAGTGATCGGTCAACGCTTGTCGTTTAATTGCTCTTTGTGAAACAAATTTAAGGTCAAATTCAGTTAACATCATAACCCACTTAGCTAGACGTCCTGATAAATCAGTTTTAGAGAAAAGATGCTTCAAAGGATCAAACTTAACCATGACATGGACTTCTGAATTTAAAAGATAATGTCTCAATTTCTGAGTCGCAAATACCAAGGCCAAGCATTGTCTTTCTATCGCAGAATATCGGGTCTCATAATCGAGTAAGGTATGACTTATGTAATAAACTAGACATTCCTTACCATCTTTATCATGTTGTGCCAACAATGCTGCGAGAGCATGAGAGGAAGCAGCTATATACAGAAGGAAGAGTTTAGAAGGTTCGACAGGTTGAAGAATAGGAGGACTAGCCAAATACACTTTTAAATCTTCAAATGCTTGCTGACAAACCTCATTCCATTGAAAAGTGATGTCCTTTTTAAGAAGTTGAGTAAAAGGAAAGGTACGATCCGCAAGTTGAGACACAAACCTACGAATAGCTTGAATCTTTCCTTGTAAGCTTTTAAGTTGAGAGACATTTCTAGGAGGTGGCATATTAACAATAGCATCTATTTTCTTAGTATCCACCTCAATCCCATGATGCGAAACTATGAACCCTAATAGTTTTCCACTATCCACACCAAAAACACATTTTTGGGGATTCAAGCGCATGTGATATTTACGAATTCTTTCAAAGATTTGACGAAGGACTTTAACATGATCCATGCGAAGAAAGGATTTGGCCAAAATATCATCAACATAATCCTCTAAAATCTTATGCATATAATCATGAAAGATAAGGGTCATCGCTCGTTGATAAGTGGCACCGGTGTTTTTAAGTCCAAAAGGCATCATTATCCAACAAAACGTACCCCAAGGAGTAGTGAAAGCAGTTTTGAATTGATCTTGAGGGTTTATGAAAATTTGATTGTAGCCTGAAAAACCATCCATGAAGGATAGCAAGGCATGTCTTGCCGTAGAGTCAACTATCATGTCAATGTTTGGAAGAGGGAAATCATCTTTTAAAGAAGCCTTATTTAGATCCCGAAAGTCGGTACACATCCTTATTTTGTTATCTGGTTTAGCCACAGCGACAATATTTGAAATCCTTGGGGAATAGTCAATAGGGCGGATAAATCCAGCCTCCAATAGTTTTTCAATCTCAGCTTTAACAAGCAGAGCCACCTTAGGATTCATTTTTCGAATCTTTTGTTTCACGGGCTTAACGTCAGGAACTAAGACAATATTATGAGTAACGATCTTAGGATCTATACCAGGCATATCAGAATATGCCCAAGCAAAGATCTCAGGGAATTCATGCAATAATTCTTCATATTGTTTCTGTTCCTCTTCATCCAAACTTTTCCCAATTTTAATAACTTTCTCTTTGTTGCAAGGATCCATCTTAACATCAATGGTGTCACTTATGAGAAGATTACTTTGTTGAAGAGTATCCTTTAACTGAGGGAATTCTTTCACAATCTCATCATTATCAATCTCTTTTCCAAAATAAGCTTCGGTGTTCAAACAATAAGGGAGTCCCCTATTGTGATGATAACGAGGAAGAGTGTCATAGGCTCCCAAGAACTCAGCTAAAGCATCATCGGTAGGGAAGATATCCAAAGCACAGTCACCCGAAGGATCCCCATCAATATACTCAGGGTGCTGCATTGATAGAGATGTAGAGATAGCATTAACACTAATGCATGGTCTTTTAGAAGCTTTAGTACGTCTGTAGGGATTAAAGCCAAGTCCAAAGGCATAATTGTGAAAATTAGTCTCTAGAGGAACTCTTATCCCTTGTTCATGAGCACCACAACCTTTTCCATGATACCCATGCTTAGCAAAAATGCGAAAACCACGACCATAACGATCAGCCATTTCAGGAAGAGAAGGTGGTTTTTCATAAGACAAAGAATCAAACTCTTCATAATTATAGATGTGAGGAGAAGAAGTTTGAGAAGCAACGACAAAATTATTACTCATAGATTTAGGTAAGGTTGATTGATTTTTAGTTTCTTCTTTCTTTTCAACTTTATGATTTTCAGCTTCTTCCTTCTTTTCAATTTTAATTTCTCTAGAAGGAACCTTATACTCACCTACAAAGGTAGGGTTAAAATCAAGAGATCCCCAATCATCCTCTACGAGAACCTTCTCAGGATCAAAATCCTTTTTATGTGTATTTTCAAGTCGAGAAAGATCTTCTTCAGGAGTTCCAGACTCATCCAAAGGATTTTGATCATCAGAGAGCGAAGACTCAACGATAGGTTTCTTGTTTAAAGAGTCATTACTAGACGAGGATGGCTTAGAAGACTCTCCTTTGGAATTAGATGTTTTTAGACAAGCTTGAAAATTAGTATCACCCATCAAAGTGTATGTCTTATTGTTATAAACAAATTTAACTTGTCTATGCAACGTAGAGGGGACAACTTGCATGCTGTGAATCCAAGGCCTCCCTAATAACAAGTTATATGTTAAATTTCCCGGCATAACATGGATAGGAGTAGGCAAAGTAACAGGTCCTACTGTGAGAGGTAAGGTGATGATACCTAATGAAGTCTTAGCCACATTGTCAAAGCCACGAATGGGACGAGAGTCAGGCTCCATAAGAGACGTATCCACATTCATCTTATGCAATAGATTAATGCTACACACATTAAGGCCAGAGCCATTATCTACCAGTGTTTGTCTTATAGCCGTGTCTTTCATGACAACCACAATCATCAAGGGATCGTATTGTTGTTGAATTTCACTAGTAGGCAACTCATCTTGAGAAAACACAATTTGAGCTTTAGGATTCATCACAGAGTTAACAAAAGATGCTATATTACTAGACGTATTCGGTGGAGGAACATTCAAATCTTTCAAGGCATCTTGTAACATTCCATGATAAGCGGAAGAAGTTTGAATCAAATCCCAAAGGGATATCTTAGCAGGGGTAGCTTTAAGTTGTTCTATGAGATCATATTCCTTACCCATAACTTGTGAAATACGGGGAGCTTGAGGAAGAATTGGTTGAGGATTAGGAAGGGAAACTGGAATAACAGGAGGAGGATTAGGTTGCCTATTATTTCTGGTATGATAAGTATGGGCAACCGCATGATAACTCTCTCTAGTTATTTGCTTAGCATAATTGTAAGGACTTATAGGTTTTCTTCCTTGTACAGTGATGATTGGTTTATTCAGGGTACGAAAGGAATCATGATCATACCTTCCTTGAACAGTAAGGAGAGGTGATTTAGGAATTTGAAAGGTAGGAGAAGGATAAGCACCTTGGACTTCAAAGAGAGGCTTATTATGTTCATTCAAGTTTATCATGTTAACCAATTTAGAGGTCTTGTTTTTGTTTATAGGTTTCGACAAAGCCACAAAGTCATCAAGAGCATCATCCAACAAAGCATGATCATATCGGTTAAAAGGTTTGTCTTTTGATTCGAAAGGAGACATCTCCTCATAGAGGGGATTATTGAAAACAACCATGTTACTAGATTCAGGGGAAGAGTTGATAGGAATGTATCCTTGAGAGGAATCATTCGACTTATCTTTCTCATCACACCTAAATGGCATAGTAACAAGGTTTATGAGTTTTTGGTAAAATGAAGGTTTAACATCCTTAGGGTTTAAAAACTCATCTAAAGCTTCATCTAATTCATCTTGGCTATACTCATAATAATCATCAAAAGCATGAACATTTTGTAAATAAAAATCTGACATTTTGAAAAGATTGCATAAAATTTAAACACCCAATGCAAAGAAACACACTCTTTTTTTTTCTTTTTCTCTTTTAATGAAAATGAAATGAAAACACACTAAATCTAGATCTAGATCTAACAAATGTAATGCAAGAGGAAGCAATAATGGATGCATGTCGGGTTCACCAAAATGTGTGGGGGAAAAAGCGAGACTAGGTCAACATACCCTAATCCTACTCTTTGACACACATTACGGAATACGAAAGAGCCTAGAGATATCGCACAATTGGCTACTTCTTTTGGTGAAAGAGAGAGCCATGGGATATCTATTAGGATTCTTATTCCCTTGTTGAAATTGTAAGATCAAGTAATGCAAGTTCAAACCCTAATCTCAAAATGCAAGTATGAACTAATAACAAGATTGCAGAATTGAGATTAAACAATGAACAACTGTAAGTACAAGGATGAAATAAGAATGCAGATATGTACCTGGAGTCAAAATCGGACTGAAAATGTTCGGGACGGGGACGCGGGCGCCACTGTCCTGAAAACTGCACCGGAAACCACTGTTCTGGAAACTGTCTGCAAACTGTCTGTTCGAAGGACCAGGGCGCCCAGTGCCTCTGTCCCAGGGACCAGGGCACCCAGCGCCCCTGTCCTGGCAGGACCAGGGCGCCCAACGCCCCTGTCCCGGTCTCCTGCTCTGCAATTTCACACAGAGTGCTGTTCCAACTTTCTCTCTCTAGATCTGTATCCTGTGGCGTCGTCCGAATCCCGAAACCTGCAATAATATCTGAAAAGGGGGAGGGGCGGCTATATAGGGTTTTGCCTTAGTCAAACCCCTGCTTCGGTGATTTCCACCTCCACGAATAGCCAAGTTGTTTTGTAAAATATATTGTGTGTGCAGACCTAGTGTGTGTGCAAGGTCCAAAAATGCAAGAAAGCAAACTAGAGCAACCTAGAAAGTAAACCCTAATTGCTTGCAAATGATAATGTAAATGCTCTAAATCAAGATGCAATGTGATCTAAAGCATGAATAAATGATGTATCAAAGCTTATGCAAAGACATGAAAACAATACAAAATCATACCCAACCCTCAAGGGAGGAGTACAAGCCAATCTTCAGTCGGTAATCTCCTATTGTTCTTCAATGTCTTCCAAGCCCTAAGTGGATGAATGAGTTTGATAGATGCTTGATAGAATGATGTTGAATGTTTTTGAAGTCCTCAAAGATCTGCTCTTTCGCTGCATATGAAGTTCCTGGAAACCAAAAATCCCATCCCTTCCAATGAAGAAAGAGAGCTCTTATGTATGAAACCCTAGGTCGTAAATTCGTATTTTGGCCGACCTAGAGATTGAATATCCCGCCAATTTCTTGGGGTTAAGCTTTATTTTATGATTGGATCGTGCTCCCAAAATTTTGGGAAAAATGTCCAGGACCATGTGCACCGGGCGCCATGGTCCCGACAACTTTTCACCAAATTTTCAGGGCCGTCGGATATGATGATTTTAGAGAGAATCCCAAAGTTACAGGTGATTTCGAGATGTTTTGACCCCAAAACCAAGCCCCCAAGTTCGAAATAGGACTTAATTAGGGTTTTTGATTAAGTGGTGTATTAGAGGAATAAAATGCGAAGGACGCGCTTTAGTGAAAGGGCCCAACTTTGTGATGTAGAGAATGATGAAATGGAACCTTAGACCTAATTAATTTGATTAATTAAGTGCTTAAGGAGAAATGCAATGCAAAATGCCAAATGCACTAAGGCGGGTGCTAAACTAGGTGTGAAATTGTACCACCCTAGCGAGTGCATACAATTTACGACGCTACAGGATGATCCAATGAATGTCATGCACCTCAAAAGATTTTATGCCTAGTCCTCAGAAAGTCTTCAATTGTGAAAAATATCAAAAAAAATAAATAATCAAAAAATCAAAAAAAAAAATTCGTCCATTAGTGAAAACCACTTTGTGGCGCTATGTACAAGTACCTTGGTGAAAACCTCCATGCAGGTGCCAAGGTAAATAGCCGGATCCATTGTCTACTAGGTTGACACTGCAAATTACTTGCCATCCAGTCCTCCCATTCGCAACATTCCTTCTCTTCTGCCCCCAATAAAACACGCGTATGATGATGAGTCTTCGCCTGAGTCATGAACAAGAAATGGCCCATTAAATTGAGCTTTTGTGCCTTTCAATGAGCTTCAAGAAGTATTGAGAAACAATCCCAAGTCTGCAAGTCACTCTTCAAAAACCATGAAATCACAGGCCTAAATCCACAAGTCGACTTTGCCCTAGGGATGATTCCTTCCCTCGCCTGGCAACCTAATTCCCCATCCTAGTCCTACTCTTGGCAAGAGGTATCATTTGGTCACAAAGAAGTGACTTGTTAGATTTAGTTGGATCTTTTCATTTATACTTGCATCTTTTGCCCTACGACTGCTACTATTTACGATTGCCTAGATTTGCCATATCCAGGTATGTTATAAATAAGCGCATACTGGGGCATATTTTTCATAGAATGGCATGTTTTGGATCTCTCTTGTATAAACTGATGACCTGGTATTAGTGTTTGTCAACACTTACCTTCTCATGTACAAGAGCTATCGGCGTGTTTGAGGGTCTCCTTGCACGTACCCACAACTTCGTACTAGTGTTTCTCAAACACTTGCATAGCTATGTGTAAGGAATTCCCGTTTATCTAAGAGTCAGTCCACGCCTTGGGTTTCTCATGGCATCCTGATTCCTATAATCAGTGGTGCAAGTCACCTAAGGCAATATCAAACTAGGTTGGCTCTCCACATTTGTTGTGCACAAAATCTCACCATCATTCCATAAAATCCTAAACTCAATAATCCCATGGAGTTCTCAATTTCCCCCATTTTCCATTTATTCCATATTCTTCTATCTAAGATCATTGTATTATTATTGGCATATTCCCTCTTCGTATTATCCATTCACATCATATACAATGCATTACTTATTTCATTTAGATAGTCATTTTTTTCTCAAAAACATTTAGATTGCATCATAAATCATTTCACATCTAGGAATCCATCACACATTTGCATATATACATAAAGCATAAAAAATCACTCCTCCTACATCCAAAAACATGTCAGCAACACAATCATAAACATACATGTATAAGCATCCACTCTGCATCACAAATAAGTCAGCATAACACATCCATAATTGCATCCATATATGACATCATAAGAAAAACAAAAAGAATCCATCACAATAAAGGCTACACATCATCTATCACCAATCAAATCATGTATATATATATATATATAAAGAGGACAATATGTCTGTTATGATACAATGATTGCCCCAAAGGGTCAAAATGTAATACACAAGCAAAATAAGGAGCTAGCTCTCCCCTCCTGTCTCGCCACCCCCTCTGTTGTACCTCCCCCACCTGATCCTCCTACTCCCCCTTCTGGTGGTCGAAAACCCATTGATCCCCCTGTTTGCTGACTCTGAGCCGACCACTGACTATGGGTCCTATGAGACCGCACACTCTCAATGTAAGAGGCTTTTCGCTGTCCTATAGGCACTACTCCATGATATAGCCCCCTATAATACTGTGCTTCTCGGGCTGACCTCTCCGCCCTCTCCCTCTGCTGCATACTATTAGAAAATATTTGTGCCAATCCTGCAAGAACCAATGCTTGGCAGGCTTCATCCCTCTCCCCCACAATTGTGTCACATCCACCTCCGCCCTCTGCACTCTGGCTTGTAACCCCTCTAACTCGACATCCTACCAATGAAGAGAATCCTGCAATCCTGCTACGGTTGTCCCTGTTTGGGCCTCCTCTAGCACCCTCTCTGCCTCCTCCCCCTCTGCTCTCAAGGCATCCACCTCTGTCCTGACAGTATGGAGACTCTCTATCGGATCAGCTATCTCCCATCTCAACTGCTCCACCTCTGCCCCCATGCTCTCCCTTTGAGCCCTCTCTACCTGTAACTCATCCTCCACTGAATGAAGCCTCGATCTATAGGTATCCCACTCCTGCTGAACATGATCAAAATCATCCTGCAACACTCCTCCCCTCTCCTTTACCTCTCTCTCAGGGATATCCATAGGAACATCATCCTCTCCCTCACTAACCGCAACCTCCTCTCTCACGCCAACTGCGACCTCTGCAGCCTCTCCCACTGGGGCATCCTCTCCATCTCCCTCCCCCTCCTTCGGATCCCTCCTCCACACCACTCGGGCTCTCCTCTGCTATCCGCCCACACCATGTCCTA
Source organism: Cryptomeria japonica (assembly GCF_030272615.1). Classification (NCBI taxonomy): domain Eukaryota; kingdom Viridiplantae; phylum Streptophyta; class Pinopsida; order Cupressales; family Cupressaceae; genus Cryptomeria; species Cryptomeria japonica. The sequence goes on along the minus strand of NC_081414.1, from coordinate 412,542,543 downwards.
CATGAACCACAACTCTCTCTCCTGGGCCATCATCCTCCCCACCCACCACCTGATCAACCCCTGGTTGCAGCTCCTCATCATCCAAAACTTGAGGAATGGTAAGCCGCACTGGCAAGTGCCCCTCCCACTAGCTCTTATAACCACCTGTCATGCCTGGATCCTCCCTTGCCCCCATCCACTCATCCTAGACTATGTGAAATGTTGTCTGGAAGCTCGTCTGCCCCTCCAAGGGACTCGCTATAGGCCCCCAATACCTCACCTCCCGTGTAATCTGGGGATACACTGGAATATCCCCCACTATATCCTGTACTTGCCCAAGTTGTCAGGCCACCCTAAATGGAGCATAGTACTCCATGATATACATAAATCTCCCAAAAATCTACATCTCGACTCCCGCCCAGTGCAACTGCCAGTCATCCCTCCACCGCTCGCATCCCAAAAATGGTCTCTAGGTGAACTGCGCCAGCTCATCCAAAATCCTCCTCCAAAACCACATGGACGTTGTCTGTGTATAATGCAGTAGTCCCCTGTATCTATCCACAAATGGTTGTCATAGCCGCCTGTCCTGCACCCTCAGTGGTTGAGTCACTGCAATATGCTCCCACGCCCAGATGTGTAAGAGTGTGACCCCAACAGATAAACTGACATACTCCCTATAAACCACTAGATGCATATCATGATACAACTGGGCTAGCATTGCTGACCCCCACGCATACTGCTGACCATCATGTAGCATGAAGTACAAACATCTGCTCAACCCAAGAGGAAATCCATGGCCGCCCAAATCTGGCATGACCCGCCCACTCAGGAATCCACAAATCACCAAAACCAATTGAGGAATATGCCGAACACCCATCGCCTAGCCTAAGTGCATCCTTCTCCTATCTAACATAGGTGGCATCTCATACTCGCACACCTCTCACAGATAAAAATGAGCTGTGTCCAACTAATACTCAGGGATCACGCCACGAATGAGGATCTTCAAGATCCTCCAAACATCTAACAAAGTGACTGTGGCCTCTCCAGTCAGCAAACGAAAGGTGTTATATCGACTATCCCACCTCTCCACTAGCGCTGTCATCATGACAGTATGCACTCCTATCCTCGGCCACTGACCTACATAATGAAATCCCAACACAGCTAGCACCTGCAGCTCATCATGGGCTAACTCATGATATAGACTCATCATGGTAGGCCAATGCTCTCTCGAAGCCAGTGGTCCCCTCTCCACCTACATCCATTACACCAAATCATTACTTTCACATCTCAAAACCCCCTCCTGACCTCCAGAACCAACCATACCCTTCCCCTCATTCCAAAATTCTAAGCCAAAATTGCATTTCCACCCATCCCAGGCGCACACACTGATTTACCAGGTGCTCGCACCAAAACCATGATGCTCGCGCCATTTTGCAGGCGCTCGGACCAATAGAGAAACCCCTCCCCTCTTTTCCCCCCCTCTCAGGCCCGTTAACGCGAGTGCCTGCGCTTCAACGTGAGCGCCCGCATAATCCCTTGGGCACCCGCGCTGAAGTGCAAGTGTGATCGCTCACACTGAAGAACGAGCAGTTGCGCTGATCACCCAATTCCCCTCCCAAAACCCCCTATCCTAACCAATCCTATGTGAGTGCTTGCGCTGATGGCCAGTGCTCGTGCTAGCCTAGGGGTGCGCGCACTGAAACAATGATCAGCATGAGTGGCTCACCTAATCTTAACCCCTATTTCTAGCCCTAAAACTTATTCAAAATAAAAAATTTCAAAAGAGGGACAGTCCTACTCACCGGTGGTTCATAGCTCGTCGGTCGGTTGAATCGTCGGATCCTCTCGGCGCGATGATCATGAACTGGAATGTGGTCCATCTCTCCTTCTCCTCTTCTTCGCTCTAAGTGGCTCCAAGGCTTGTGTGTAACAATGACCCCTCATTGGGCCCGTTGTGGCTTATATGGGTCCCCGTGAGGACCTATTTTCCTCTGCGGTCTCGCATCTCCTATTCTTCTTTCCAAATTCTTCACGACTGCTTCATATTTCTTCCTCGCTTACCTCTCCCATCCAAATTCTTCTTCCTTTATTTTCGAGAATTTTTCGCTTTTTTTTAAAAAAAAAATTCTCAAGGGAGCATACACCTCCCACACTTTACGCTGGGGCATCCTTTTCTTCTTCTATCTTCTACACATCGCCAAATTTGCCGGTACATAAAAGAGGGGCAAAATGTAGACACTTAAAAATAATTATTGTAATTATTTTTAGTTCCTCACATAATTAATTAATTAATTATGTTAATTCAAATTCTCCTCAATATTAATCAATTATAATTAATATTGTCACTATAGTATGTAATTGATTTATTTAATAAATAAATCTCTCTCTTTATTCTTCTAAAAATTAAATCCTCACAAATCTTCCTCTTAGCTAATTAATTTCAATTAATTAGTTAACCTACATGATTCCTACAAATCATCTTCCTAATTCATCATTAACCTAATAAAGTCTTCTAGAAATTCCCTAAACTCAGTTAACCTTATTCTTCTAATTTTTAATTCCCTCCACTCATTCTCTCTCCTAGTCAAATCCTCCTACAAATCCTATCCCACCTAATCTTTCCTCTAATCCCCCTCCTAATGAGTTGCTAGTGGTTAATCATCATGATTAGCTGCAAAGTCAACTCCTTGTCCCTTCCATCCAACCACTAGCTTTAAATGCTCTTTTCCTAGGCGAATGTGAGATTTTCAAAATCCCACATTCCTCTAGGCATCTCCTCTCCTAAAGAATTTTTAATTCCTTCTTATTCCTCCAATCCCCATAATCATTTTTTTTGGAGAATTTTAAATTTCTCTTCCCCATTCTTCAAGGAATGTCACATCCCTTTCTCTTCTCAAGGCACATTGGGAAGTCTTCCCAATGCACCTTGAGGAGTGTGGAGACAAGAAATGCCTTTAAGACATATCTCTTGGTCTCCACACCCTCTCGTGGGCTTTGTGTGAGCTCACAAGAAATCCTATCCCTTCATCTTGAATCCATCCTAGCCATCCATTTTTCCTCTCCTCTTCCTATAAATTGAGGACTCCATCCCTTCATTCACCATCTCCAAGTTTAGTAATCTTATGCTACTAATTTGAGCGTAGAAAAGTCATCTTAGCACCCTTATCATGTCAAAATCATCTCCCATCCATACTTGATCATCTAATCCCTATCATCCCTCAAGATCCATCTCATTTTGTGCACAACATTGGAGAGCCATCCACATCAAGCAAGCAAGAGGAGCACATCAAGTAGAGCATCATCCAAGGGCGCTTCAATTCATCAAGCTCCATCTGAAGGAGAAGGTATAAGGTTTGTGAGGTATATGCATCTCATTTTTGTTTTTTTGTGTGATTCAAATTATGTCTTTCAATTTCATATGTATCTATGATTGATTTGCATGGTTTGCTAACTAAATCCTCCTCACTAATCTTTTCCCCTTTTCACCAAAAATATATACTATATGTATGTATGTATGTATGTGCACATATTATATATATATATATATATATATATATATATATATATATATATATATATATATATATATATATATATATATATATATATATATATATATATATATATATATATATATATATATATATATATATATATATATATATATATATATGTACACACACACACCCACACACACATGTATCCACACACATATGTATGTGTGTGTGTGTGCGTGCGTGTGTCTATGTATATATATGTGTGTGTGTGTGTGTGTGTGTGTGTATGTGTATACGTATATACATATAGAAATACATATATACATATACATACACACACATATATACGTATATACATATAGAAATACACATGCGCGCACACACACACAGATATATGAGTGTGTGTGTATGTATATATATACATATATACATATATATATCTATCTATATATACATATATGTATGTATATATATGTATGTATATGTATACATATATGTATATGTATATATACACACACACACACGTATACATACACACACACACATATACATATATACATACACACACACATATATGTATATACATATACATATACACATACACATACACATACACATACACATATACATATACATATACATATACATATCCATATACACATACATATATATACATATATATATATATATTTATATATATATACATATATGCATATATGTGTGTGTGTGTAATATATATATATATATATATATATATATATATATGCAGAAAAGCACATTCAACTATCAGCTCAACACATTCCTTCACTGGTGGAAATCCAACTATATATGTAAGTATGTATGTATGTTCGTGCTATGATTCTAGATTAACACGGTGGCTATGATTAATACGTGTAGACACCTAAAAATTGCACAATGAATTAAGTGAATTCTATTCATTTAAATATCCCTAATTCTTTTGATTAATTATCCCTATTCTTCTAATTGACCTTTTAACCAAATTAAAGATTTGATTAAATCCATTTCCTTTAACCTAACCTATTAATTAAACTAGGGTTTGATTAAGTACCCTTAGCCATTTAATTGAATAAATCTTATTTATTTAATTAAAATCCCATTTTCCCCTTTTTGATTAAATTCACATTTTATTAAAATCCCTTTTGCATTTAAATAAATCAAAATTTATTTAAAAATCCTCCCACTTGCAAAATCCTAAAAATGCAAGTTGCATCCCATTTTTGGCTAAATTAAATCATTTTAATTTACCAAAATTACCTATTTTCCCTCACCCACTTGCAAAATCTTGCATTCCCCTAATCATTCTTCTAGAAGCCTTGTAATCCTATTCTAATCATGTCCCATCCCTAAAATTGGGGGAGTCACTTCTCCAAATTTGGGGAAAGTCTTCAAAATATGTTGAAGACTCTACCTTATTCAACAAGCTAACTTGTTGAGTTCACCAAATTTGTAAGAGCCTTACAAATTAGCCTCCAAATTCTTCAAAAGGCATTTAATGCCTCTTACAAGCCAACACCCCTTAGCCATGATTGTTTTCCCTTTAACCATTTTCCCATGTTGCACAAGAGTTTACCTCTTGGGTAATAACATGCCTCCTTGGTTAATGACATTATCCATGATGTCATTCCTTGAGGTTATCCCTAATTGCTTGATTAGCATCTAATTCTTGTTTAGCATCCCCTCAAGCCCTCTCAAGGTGACATTTGTCAACTTGGGATTGGATTGAATCTCTCCCATGGATTGTAACTTTCAATCCTAGCCCTTGTTGAGATTACTCAATCTCAACCATCCATTTCTCTATTTTCCCTATAAATAGAGCCCATTCCTTCTTCAATTCATCAAGTCTTTTGTGCATCAAAATTATAGTCACATTGCAGGTTAAGGAGCTCTTTTTGTCATCACCAAGCATCAACATCATCCTCAAGCATCCATAGCACATAGTTTAGCTTCATTTAGTTGCATTTTAATCTTCCATCCTAGCTTAATTTCACTTCTTTTATAAGTTTTGCATTCTCATCTTAGTTTAATTAACTCACATAGCATACTTAGCTTTCAATTTGGAATATACTTTGCATCCTAATCACCTAGCTTGCATCCCTCATCTTCATCTTCATCTTCATCTCTTAGCACTCTCTAGAATCCTAGTTGCATCCATCTCGATTCTAGTAGCACTTTTCATATAACTCATTCTCTAGGTTGTCATCTTGAGGATCAAGTGCTCTTCCAAGTGAGGGCCACCTTGAATCTTGGAGATCTTTAGAGATAGAGGACAATGAGGTGATTTTAGAATTTTTAATCTATTCATGTGTTTTGCTTTCTAACATCTAATATAATGCTTCATTGGTGTGTTTGAAGTGTTTTCCCTCTTGAAGGTGGAAGACCACATTTCTGGCATACATCAATTGACACCCACCGTGGGGCTCACGTCCCTGAATTTAATATTTTTACAAGTTTTGTGTTGTGAGAAATTGCAGTTTTTGCTTCAGTGCGAAAGCTCGTATGTGATTTTGTTTGTTATAGTGCGATTTTGTTTATTTTGTTGTATGTGAAGCTTATAATTATCGTACGTGATCCTGCTAGTTATCGTGCGATTATGTTTCTTTGTCGTATGGTTAGTTAGGAAAGCTCGTATGAGTTTCTGATTACTCGTATGAAAAATAAAGAGGCTTTTTTAGGAGTTTTCTAATATGAATTTGTTGATGGCTTAGATGGATGGATGCAAAATATATGATATGAACCAAGGCTTGAAATTGACTTGAAGGATAGAACGAACTTTTGAGTGCTTTGTCTTAAGTGGAAGGTATATTCTCTTCCCTTAATTGGGTGACCAAAAAGCCAAACCCACTCTTTTTATGCTTTCATTAACTTCAAGCATTTTACAACCTTTAGAGGGCCTGTCTTCCTGAACGCCTTGAGGGGGCTAGTGAGAAGAGAACGACCCAAGTGAGTATGGCTAAAGCCAAGTATTCTAACTCACTATAATCAAATCGCCTTTTGAGATGAAAATCTCAGGAGCTGAAGCATATTTGAGTTATCTCATATCAAGCACTTTGTAGGGCCTTGAGGTCTCAATCATGCTTGCGTGAATACATCTTGTTTGGTACTTTGTTGGGATAGAGACCTCAATCACGCTTGCACGACTTCAAAGGGTATCTTCAAACAAAAGCCTTTGCTAAAATCCATAGCGATAGAGACTTTGAGCCGAGTTAGTTGCCAAACATTGACAATATCATAGTGCAAGGGTGGGGAAGAATCCACCCCCAAGATTACTCACCATATATCTCCCAAGATAACTACCCAATTGTGAAGAAATTCACTTTGGGTTAATTTCTGGAAAAAGGCAAAAAAAGTAGGCACCCTCTAGGGGGTGACAAGGTTGTTTGAGCTGATGGAGTATCGAGACTAGTGGGCTATGATATTGTTAATGATCTTTGAATAAAGAGTATCTGATGTGTATTTACTATGATCCAAACCAGTCAAAGCATTGGGGATTTGAACACATCCTCAAAAGAACATACACTCAATGTTTAGCTTTAGGATGGCCATTTTTTTTTTGTGTGCTATGTATTCTTGTCATAAATGCTAAAATATCTTGCAAAAACATCCAAAATAAAAGTCAAAATTAGTTCAAAAACAAGGAGAAGTCATAGGTGAGAGAAGTTTTCAAATCCAACCAAGCACCTTTGGAGGAGGTTATCAATATTTTAACTATCTTTAGGCAATATTTTCATGCAATCAACATAGAGGAGTATCAAAACTAAGTGATCAAGAGTTTATCATCCAACTATCTCAACAACAATATCTAGCTAGGTATTCAAGTTAGTCAAATCAAGTTTCCATATCGGGAGACTTTATCCATATCATTTGACACACTTTGTCATTGGGGCCTATCAAACAAACCCTTTATTAGACTTAGTAAGCTTGAGTATTCGAAACAAAGTATCTATATCAACCATCACCATCAACGTTCTTTGATCATTTGTATGACCGCTCCCTGTATTTTGAGAAGAAGAAGTCTTTGTCGAAAGACTAAGTTGAAGAAGATACAACCTATTCCTAAGGCACTTATCAAGAGGAGTAAATTTCTCTACATCAGCCGTCAACTCTTTAAATCACATCGTGTTTTCTTGCATCATATGCAAATGTTATCTCCAAGGAAAATCTAACGTGTTTGACAAGGAACCTTTGAGAAGTAGAGCTTACATTCAAAAAGAAGCATTCAATCAACACCTTAACAGTGGGGGAAGGATTAATCCCACTTTGTTTTCAAGAAATTGCATCACCTACCATGAAGATCGGCCTAAAACTCCAACCCCACCAAGAACCCTGTTAGATGAGGACGAATTCACTACTATATAAATCTATTGATGCTCGCTATCACTTGATCTTAGAAAAACTAAGGAAATGATCCACAACCAGAATCAAGTATGAGTCAAATGGAGTCCAATCCTTTTAATACAAACATGGAAGAAGAAGAGATCACTGAGGAGCTTTTCCAACAATGTCAAGAGAATGCCACTTTCCAAAAACTCATGGAAAGGCTTATAGACGCAGATAAATAAAAATATCTCCTCATGCTAACTAGTAAAGGAGTCATGACTCCTGAAGATTTTGACATAGGAAATTTAAGGAATACTGATGAAAGAATCTCACGAACAAGGGCAAGGACATATACATACAATACCTAGAATCAAGAGAACCTAAGAGGAGATTACACCCAAAATCGTACCCATGAACAAGACAATACCTGTAATCATGATGGCATTAGCGAACAAGGGGATGTTCATCATCGAAGGTCCAATGTGCTCCTAGCTATTATTACACAACAACTCCAAGAACTCCAACAAAAAATGTGAGATATGCAACAAGGGTTTGCAATGAGATATTCTTTAGAGGACATTTGTCCTTACCCTTTTGACAGGAGGCTAAACATGATACCTTTCCCACAAAATTCAAATATACCAAAGTATGACAAATATGATGGTAAGAGTGATCCCCATGATCACATCAGAGAATTATGTACTATGAGCTTGGAGTTTTCTCATAATGATACATACATGGTGAGGATATTCCCACGAAGTTTGGGGGGGGGAAAAAATGGAGTGGTTGTCAAAACTCACACCTCCCATCAAATCATTTGATGAGTTGGTGAATAAATTCATTACACAATACTCCTACAATATCCAACATGAGATCATTATGCTTGACATATGCAATATGAAACAAAAGAACAATGAAATATTCATGGTGTTCTTACAACGATGGAGAGCTGTGGTCTCAAGGTACCCACGTGATGTACCTGAAAAAGAAAAGATGGAGATCTTTATAGACAATTTAAATAGTGAAATGAGTTATCAACTTAAACTACAATGTCTACTTACTTTTTCAAAGCTAATCGAGAATGGCATCCAAGTAGAGGAAGCCTCCATCAAGAAAAGGACCTTGAGGTTCTCCAAGGAAGGTGTTAGTTCATCAAGCAATAATCTACCTATAGCAATCAATAAAATAACAACAACTCAGACAAGCCCAAGTTTTGAACTAGAAACAAAAATGTCGCTAATGATGGTGTAGTCGATGCAAACAATGTAAAGTCTAAGCAACTAGTGGTGACTTTATCAGGTAGCACACCATCCAAAAATGATCAAAGAAGTGCCAATCAAGGCACTAACAATTATCAATGTACTACCAACCAAGGGAACAACAACAACCAAGGGGGTAACGCTAACACTCCACCTCCCCCATATCGAAGAACATATACACCATTGGGACAAACCCTGGAATCTACATTTCAAGAACTATTGGCAAACAAGGTTATCACATTTCCATTCATAAGCAACTTTGAACCCTAAGTCAAACCACCATGGTGGAATGACTCACATTATTGTGATTATCATTGAAACAAGGGGCATATAAAACATGATTGCATGAGGTTGAAAAACCTAGTTCAAGATATGATAGATAAGGGAGACATAACGATCGATTGTAATAAAACCAATGGTGATCATGAGGCTTTCAAAAATCCTCTTTCTAATTATGACAAGGGAGGAGCATTAATGTCAAGCAACAACAAAGGAGCCCGCATCAATCACATATACGAAAACATCATAAATCACATATCGGCATGTGACAATCAAGTAAATGTCATAAAGATCAAAGATAAACAAGAGCATGCACCAGTAAACATGACAACGAGGGCTCATAAAATATGTCTTGAAGGGGAACACATCCAAAGCGAAAACTATCCCCAAGACTATTTATAACTTGGTCGACCAACTACAAAGGACACCCGCTCTGATATCAATAATTGAGTTGCTCAAACTCTCACCAAGGCATAAGGATATCTTGGAGCAAGTTCTTGTAGAAACAATAGTTCCAAACAATATGGATATCAATCAATTCCAAGACATGGTGGCCCATATGACGGTGCCACATAACATATCCTTTTAGAACATGATGATGTCTCCTTGATTCATCCATACAACACCTTGCTCCATATCGAATTCCTAGTCTACAAACATCGGGTGAAAAGAGTGCTAATAGATGGAGGAGATAGTCTCAATACATGTACCTTAAATCTTATTTGTGCATTGGGCTTCTCTGAGAAAGCTATTGACCCTAAAAAGAAGATCACTATCAAAGCCTATGATGATGAAGAAATGTCATCCGAAGGAATAGTGGGTAGTACCATTTAGGTAGGAACAGTGCAAAGAGACATATTGTGTCGAGTCTTGGACATAGACTTGACATACAACATACTATTGGGTCATCCTTGGATCCATGAAATGCAAGCGGTACCTTCCACGTACCATCAATGTCTCAAATTCCCCTACAACGGACAAGAAATTTCAGTATCAGCAGACACTAACCCCTTTTAGTACTACAACGCTATGGGGGAAACACAAGATATCCTGGTTCCACACAACAGGGAGGCCCAAGCTTCCTCATCATCCAACTATCAAGAAAAACTCAAGTCCCTATCCATTAATTTTGAGCAAAAGATGAAGATAAAGGACCAAGGTATGGGGGAGTACTCTTTTAAACCCCTGTGTCTATCTAGGTTACCAATGTCGCCAAAATCTCATGGACAACCTTCCACATCAAGACATCAAGCAACACAACCCATCAAAAAATTTGATGGTAAATTTATCCAAATCGGCACACTTGCAGAAGAATCAGAAGACAAAGACATCCTCAACTGGCTATACAAGGATGAGGAAGAAATCAGAGTTGTTGCCCTAGAAGTGGTTGTTCTCATAGAACAGTATGGAAATGGGTTCAGAATCATGCAACACATGGGATACAAAGGAAAAGGACCTATTGGAAAGCATCAAGAGGGCATTCTAGAACCCATACAACCCCACTGGTAAAAGACAAATCAAGACTTGGATATGGCCAGCAAGTACAACCTGTGCAAAAGAGAGATCACCATCGAAGGCCTCGATGGAGAGAAAAAGTAACACCAAACAAAGAATCCTGGCAAGAGGTGCTAGACTGAGCAGTGAAAAAGACAAGAAAAGAACAAGAGCATGAAGATAATGATAAGTGACAAGAAGAACTCGCTATCCAAAGAGAGGAGGCTTCTTATAAAAAAATACATCATGTACAAGCACCTGATCAAACTAAATGCAAACCACAACCTGAGAAGATTGCTACTCAAAGAAGGGAAACTATGTATGAGAAAATCAAAAGAGTACAAACAAGTACATATCCTAAATCAGAACAAGCTACCAAACTTGTATCAATTATCAGTGACCTTTTCTCGTCCTATAACATACCTATTAGATTCAGTGGAGTAACCTCGGACAATGATTCTAAAATAGATTCCAATGAGTATGAATGTGACACTTGTTTGGATATCACTGAGGATATTGAGGTGGATACCATCCACACCTATACACCCATTCCTTATGAGGGACACGACTCAAGATCTATATCATTTGAATTGAGACCACAACATATCTATGAAGCTAGTGAGAATGAACAACTCCAATACAAAAGAGGCAATATCGATGAGAGTATCATCAAAAACCTTGAGACTGTTATAGACCTCACCCATTCTACTGACAACTATGACAATATCTCTATCATGACCCTCATAGCAGCTGATATTGACCCGCCATATGACTCCCTACCTCTCATATATCTTGACCTTATAGACTGGGAAGAACCTGAGCACAATATACCAATATTCCAAAATGATGAGGCCATTGTTCAATACCTTTGCTTAGTTAGCCCTGAAACATGCTCCACTAGTGAATCACATAACAATATCTACAATCAGGAGAGTGCCAAGTCTCTTTATCGTAAAATGAACAAAATGAACAATCGATCTAATGGTGAAAACCATCTGATGGCAGTATTAGATCACAAAAAAGTAAAAACAAAGGACACATCTAATGGTGAAAACCTCTTTGAGGCACCTGAAGATGGGAGACTTGAAAATATTCCTGAACATTACCAGGAGAGATTACCCATCTTGATTGAGCCAACTTAATCAATAAATATCACCACTGAAGCAGTAGCAAGAACCATACATCTGGCAGAATCACTAACAGATAAAGAAAAACCTGGCTTTGTCAAATTCTTCAAGGAGAAACAAATCAACTTTTCTTGGTCTTATGCAGACATGCCAAGGATAGATCCAAGTCTCATCATGCATCACTTGTCCATCACTCCTAGAGCTAAACCTGTCAAACAAAAATTAAGGAAGATGAACCCACATGTCACCATATTGGTCAAAGCAGAGTTGAAGAAGTTACTTGATGTAGGATTCATCTGACCCATTGATTATGCGAAATGGATCTCTAACATTGTGCCAGTCTCTAAACTAGATAAAAGCATCTGGATGTGTACAGACTTCAGGGATCTCAATAAAGATTGTCTGAAGGATGACTTTCCTTTACCAAGCATCAACACCATTGTTGATCTAACAACAGGGCACACAATGCTATCCCTCATGGATGGTTTTTCTGGCTACAACCAAATCAAGATAGCTCCAAAAGATTGGGATAAAACTGCATTCACATGTCCATGGGGTACATACTGCTGGAACATCATGCCTTTTGGCTTGAAAATTTCTGTTGCAACCTATCAGAGAGCAATGACAACTATCTTCCATGACATGATGCATACTTTTATGGAGGATTATGTGGATGAATTGCTAGCCAAATCATTCACAAGAGCAGAACACCTGGACATCCTAGATAAAATCTTTTTCAAAGACTAGAGCAATTCAATGTTAGATTGAATCCTAAAAAGTGTGTTTTTGGGGTCACATCCGGAAAACTCTTGGGCTACATTGTATCAGAAAAAGGTATCGAGGACCCAACAAAGGTTCAATCTATCATGGAAATTCCACCTCCCAGGAATATTTTTCAGCTACAATCTCTTCAAGGCATGCTACAATCTATCATAAGGTTCATCACTCAACTAGCAGACAAATGTCTCCCATTCAACCATCTACTTCATAAAAATGTACCTTTTAGATGGGAGGACAAGTGTACATAATCATTACATCAGCTGAAGCAATATCTCATGAATCCACCTGTTTTAGTACCACCAATAGCAGGAAAGCCACTCATCCTCTACATGTCAACAACAAAAGTGTCATTGAGGGTATTTCTAGCACAAGAGGACTCAACAAGAAAGGAAAGAGCCATCTATTACATTAGTAGGATGATAAATGGATATGAACTCAATTACACTTTCATAAAAAAAGCTTGCTTAGTTGTAGTGTTCGCTTCCCAAAAACTATGACACAATATGTTAGTTGATATTATCAAGCTAGTGGCAAAGATCGACCCACTAAAATATCTACTCAGCAAAGCTACCCTCGTAGGGAGGTTAGAAAAATTAGTCATGATCTTAAGAGACTTCGACATTCAGTACACAAAATGATGGGATATCAAAGGACAAGCAATAGCTGATCAACTGGAAGAAGCACCTCTACCAGATAAACACCCACTATAGGTGGAATTTCCAAATATGGTTGTGTTCACTGTTGTGCCGAAGTAATGGACCCTATACTTTGATGGATCTTATACACAACATGGATCAGGTGCCAACATCTTGTTTGTCACTCTAGAAGTACACACAATTCCGCGATCCTACAGATTGATGTTCCCATGCACCAATAATATCCCTAAGTATGAAGCTCTAGTGATAGGTATCAAAGTAGCCGTGGAATGGAAAATCACAGAATTGAAAGTCTATGGGGACTCTCAATTAGTTATCAATCAGATCAATGATGACTATTAGATGAAAGATGATAAGTTGATGTCATACAAATGCATGGTGGAGGCTTTTAAGAAATACTTTGTACACGTCACTTTTGAATAGATTCCAAGGCTAAAAAATAGAGTTGCTGATGCAATGGCCACTATCGCCTCACTTCTATAAATTCCAGATAAACAGAACCGCTATGAATTCTTGGTGGAGCAATTGTTTTCCCCCACCTATGACAATGCAGAATCTCATGTCATTTTTGCCCTTAACGGTTCTGATTCACCCTGATACGAGAAGATTTATGCCTACCTCAAAGATAATACCCTCCCACTAGACCTATCTTGTAACCAAAAACAAAACTTTATTCGACAAGTAGCCTACTATACCTTAACCTTTGATATGCTTTATCATCGAGGTCTTGATGGTACTCTTCTTCGATGCCTTGATCGTAACGAATCTAACTCTACCTTTTATTAGCTTCACAAGGGTATTTGTGGTACACATTCAAGTGGTCCTACTCTTGCCAAGAAACTACTAAGGATGGGATATTATTGGCCAACAATGCAGAAAGAGTCCTATTAGATTGCTCAGAAATTCCCTAAGTGCTAAATTCATGGTAACCTCATACATCCACCAACGCAAGAGTTGCAACCATTCACTACATTTTGGCCTTTCTATCAATGGGGACTCAGCCTAGAAGGAAATATTCATCCTTCCTCATCAAATGGACACAAGTTCATCATCACAACCACTGAATACTTCACCAAATGGATTGAGGCAGTTCCATTAACTACAGTGACTGGCAAACAAATAGCTTCCTTCATCCCGAATTACTCCATCTGTCGGTATGACATCCCTAGCTCCATTATCATAGATAATGAAAGACCTTTCAAAAATTAAGATATCCAAGAGATTTGTGAGAGATTCCATATCCAACATCGCTTTTCGACACCTTATTATCCACAAGGCAATGGCCAAGCAGAGGCTTCAAACAAGATAATCTTGAAAATCCTCAAAAAGAAAGTGAATGATGTTGGTAAAGACTAGCATGTCTAGCTCAATCCTATACTTTGGGCATAGAGAATGAGTATCTACACACCTACATGAGCTTTACCATACTCATTAGTGTATGGATCAGAAGCTATCCTACCTATTGAGGTAGATATTCCATCACTCTAGGTGTCATTAAAAGGCCTCATTCCAGATGAGGAATATCTAGTCAACTAGTTGCAATAAATGAGTTGCTAGATGAACATCACCAACATGCCTTTGATCATCTCAAGGCATATCAACAAAGAATGTGCAAAATCTACAATCACAAAGTCATCCCACAAGCGTTCAAAGTTGGTGACCTAGTCCTAAAGGAAAATCCCTGAAATCACCAAGATCAAGAAAAGAAAGGAAAATTTGAACCCAACTAGTTGGGACCCTTTGTTATTATATTATCTTATGAATTAGGAGCATATCAGTTATCAATGTCAGAAGGGGACATGCTTGATGAGCCAACCAACAACATCCATCTAAAAAAAATTCTACACTTGAGTCGTCCAATGCATGGATAAAAAAAAAAATTCAAAAAAAGTATCAAAAATCGTTACTAGGGTGAAAACCTAGCAAACAAGTGCTCTGTGACATAAAAAATAAAAAAAAAATGAAAAACAAATCAAAAAGTGCAATAAAAACAATTGGTGAAAACTTAGCAACAAGCACCATTTGTGAGAGAGCATATCCTCTATCTATCAATACTCGTATCATATCCATTTGATCTGAGTCCATAGTCACCACATAACACTTATACACACAGTGTTATCCTGGGCATACTTAGCATAGTCACTGTCCTTGATTATCTGAATCAGTTATCTAAATCATATCCCACCATGGCTTGGTGATCAGTGTAAATATCCATATCGAAGTATTATCAACAGCAAGGGGCAAAATCTTGACCTCGCTAGGGAAATTTTGCCTTGAGGGTTTTAGACATCAGACCAAACACGTAGAAAGACAACAAGTATCAGAACAACCAACAATGACAACAACAATACAAGAGGCTAAACATCAAGGAATTGAACTGATTTGAACTGAACAAAAGATCTATTTGCAAGATGTTTTACTTGACAAGAATACATTTCTGGTAGCATACATGCTCACTTATGGTTGTTAATTTTTGCTTATCATATCTCCTAAGAGACTCAAGGTTGTCTCAATGACTAGAGAAGCAAGGAAGGAATGTGATGTTTTCTTTGTCTATTGTTTGGGAGTGAAGTCTTCTACTATGCAAATTTGTCTTACGATGTGATCAAATAACATATCACGGAAGACATTTCAAATTTGTATAGGACAAAGGTTAACTCTTGTATGTTTTACACAAGCAACACTCAGGTCATCTTGGTTCAATTATACCTTGACGCTTGTGTCATCTTGCAATATCAAAATCCATGCAAGTTATACTCAAGTCATTATGGTTTAATTATACCATGATTCTTGAATCAACTTTCAACAAATCAAGGCCTGATGATGAAAACAAGGGAAGCACTAGCACTTTGATCAAAACAGATAGAAACATCTGGGAACGAGAATGCATTAGCATCATTAGTATCATTTCATTATCATTATCATTTTAATATTGCATTAGGTTGCATATCATTTTTACTCTGGCATTAGTATCATTTAATTATCATTGTCATATTAATTTGGCACTAGGTTGCACATCATTATCATGTTAATAATGCATATAGGTGCATTCACATTATCATTTTGAAATTACAATCGATCACATTATACATCTCATTTTCAAGATACGTCTCATCATCATCATCTAGTCACATTCATTATTATATTCATCACATGCATATCTATCACATCATCATGGAATATTTCATCACTTTCATATCTTCATCATTCATCCAACTCTCATCTATCATGTCTTATATAGGATGTATCTTTCCTAAAATTGGATGTTTTGATCAAGTCTTATATAGGATATATCATTCTTGAAACCAAACGTTTTGTTCATCTTTGTCTTATACAGGAGGTGTCATTCCCGAAACCAGACTTGATCTCAATTTCTATCAATCCATTTCATCTGATCCATTCTATCATGTCTTATATAGTATGTATCTTTTCTGAAACCAGATGTTTTGATCAAGTCTTATACAGGATATATTATTCTTGAAACCAGACGTTTTGATCATCTTTGTCTTATACAGGAGGTGTCATTCCTGAAACCAGACTTAATCTCAATCTTATCAATCTTATAAATCCAATCAATCTAATCAATCTTGTTAAACCCATGCATGTCATCAACTATCCACTTTTCTATCTTTCAAATAGATTTCTTCTTCTTTCGAGAGATCATTCATGCCTTTAGTGCATGAACGATCTCCTAAAGGGGCATTATCATGTCAAATCTCCACATCAATTTCATATCAGTCTCATATCGACACCAACTTCATATCAGATCAATTCTTCATATTTGGGGCATCATATTGAATCTCGACATCAATTTCATATCAGTCTCATATTGACATCAGTCTCATATCAAATTTTCATATCGAAGCAATTCTTCATATCTAGGGCATCATATCGACAATTTTGACGACAACATTATCATATCGAATCTCCATATCAGTCTCATATCAGCTTCATATCAACAAAATCACATCAGCGCGTCATATTGAAATCAAATTTTCATATCCAGAGAATCATATCAACAACTTTGGCGACAACATCATATCAGAAAATTTTGGTGACAAATTGAGCGTTTTCTTTGAATCAACATGTGGTCACATGTTAACTCAAAGAGGGGCAAAATGTAGACACCTAAAATTTGCACAATGAATTAAGTGAATTTTATTCATTTAATTATCCCTAATTCTTCCAATTATTTAAATTAAGATTTAATTAATGTCCCTATTCTTCTAATTGACCTTTTAATCAAATTAAAGATTTGATTAAATCCATTTCCTCTAGCCTAACCTATTAATTAAACTAAGGTTTGATTAAGTACCCTTAGCCATTTAATTGAATAAATCTTATTTATTTAATTAAAATCCCCTTTTCCCCTTTTCGATTAAATTCACATTTTATTGAAATCCCTTTTGCATTTAAATAAATCAAAATTTATTTAAAAATCCCCCCACTTGCAAAATCCTACAAATGCAAGTTGCATCCCCCTTTTGGCTAAATTAAATCATTTTAATTTACCAAAATTACCTATTTACCCTCACCCACTTGCAAAACCTATATTATTCTAATCACTCTTCTAGAATCCTTCTAATCCTATCCTAATCATGTCCTATTCTCCAAATCATGTCCCATCCCTAAAATTGGGGGAGTAACTTCTCCAAATCTGGGGAAAGTCTTCAAAATGTGTTGAAGACTCTACCTTATTCAACAAGATAACTTGTCGAGTTACCCAAATTTGTAAGAGCCTTACAAATTAGCCTCCAAAGTCTTCAGAAGGCATTTAATGCCTCTTACAAGCCCACACCCCTTAGCCATGATTGTTGCATGCTTCCTTGGTTAATGACATTATCCATGACGTCACTCCTTGAGGTTATCCCTGATTACTTGATTAGCATCTAATGCTTGTTTAGCATCCCCTCAAGCCCACTAAATAAAAGTCACTACTATAAATGAGTTGAGAACAATGCCTAATACATCAATAACTAGGGATACATTGATTGGAAAACTATCAACTTTTGAAATTGAAGAATTTGGTCCTATTGCTACTATAAAGACATATTTAGCCTTTAAAGCATCAACATCATCTGCTCCATCATTTGATAAATCAGATTGGAAAGCCTTTTATGTAAGAGAACTTGAAGAAAGCAGGAAAGAAAATGAAGAACTTGAAGAACTTGAAGCACTATTTGCAAAGAAAATGCCTAAAGGTCCAGTTGGAAGTAAGTATGAAGGTAAAGCACCCTTTAAATGTTTTAACTGTAATAAGATTGGTCATATGGTTTCAAGATTCCCTGATAGACATTCTAGACTAAGAGAAGAAACTATAAGAACATACAAGCCTAACCCTGAATATCAGATATAGATTTAAGAAGAATAAAGACAAATCTTGTTACATTGCTGATAAAGGAGTGACTGATGATTCTGATGAGGATCCGATAGACAATGGATGGGTTTTTGTTGCTATAACAGAAGATCAACCGACACCTACTGCTCAACCGGTAGAACAGGCCTTGGCAGCTAAAGTTGAAGTAAAGGATGAGTGGATCATTGATTCAGGATGCTCACATCATATGACAAGAGACAAAGGTAAATTCTTGAACTTTCAAGAATACAATGGAGGCTTAGTGAGATTTGGAGATGACAAAGCTTGTTTGATAAAAGGTAAGGGTACAATATCTCTTGATGGTAAGCATAATACTGACAATGTTTACTATGTTGAAGGATTAAAGCATAATCTTTTGAGTGTTGGTCAATTAGTTAAGAAAAGATTTCAGTTACAATTCAAAAATGGAAAATGCAAAATCATGAATATAACTGGTTTGGAAATTACAACCGGTAATCAAACTAGAGGTAATATCTTTCATCTGAATAATAGTGAAAAGACATGCTTAATTGCACATATTGATGAAAGTTGGCTATGGCATAAGAGACTCTGTCATGTAAAATTTCATTGCATGGTGAAAATCAACACTATTAAGGCAGTTAGAGATTTACTTGAAATTGTCAAACCTCACAATACAATATGTAAGGAATGTCAATTTGGAAAATAAGTTAGAGCTAGTTTCAAAAGTATTCCAGAGAAATCCAATAATGCTCTTGATTTAATTCATACTGATTTATGTGGTTCAGCTAGAACTAAAAGCTTACAAGGTGATAGATATTTCATGCTAATCATTGATGACTATTCTAGAATTTGTTGGGTTACTTTTCTCAGAGAAAAAATAGAAGCACTTGGAAAGTTCAAACTGTTCAAACGAATGGTAGAAAATGAAACTGGTAAGAAAATCAAAAGTCTAAGATCAGATCAATGAGGAGAATTTACATCTAAGGAATTTAATACATTCTGTGAAGTAAATGGAATCAAAAGACAACTATCAGCACCTCGGACAACACAGCAGAATGGAGTTGTTGAAAGGAAAAACATAACTATCTTGGATGCAGCAAGAAGTATGTTATCAGAAGCAAACCTACCACATGTATATTGGAGAGAGGTAGTCAGTACAGTGGTCTATACATTCAACAAAGTTCACATCAAAGGTGAAACCAGTAAGACCCCTCATGAACTATGCTTTGGTATTACTCCTACTCTTAAATATTTTAGAATTTTTGGAAGTAAATATTATATCAGAAGAGATGAGTATATTGGCAAATTTGATCCTAGAAGTGATGAACAAATATTTCTTGGTTATTCATCTAAGAGCAAGGCATATAGATGTTTTAACAAAAGATTACAGAAAATTGTTGAAAGTACAAATGTAAAGATTGATGAACAATTCAGAGGAACTACAAGGTATATAGACTCTGAACCAACAACAAAAATTTTGACAAATGAACCTACTCTGAATCCACTGGTACAAAATCAAGAACCAGTTACCCCGGTATCATCTGAAAATTCCACAGGAACTGAGGAACACCAACAAACAAAGACACCCCAGTATGTAAGACTGAATCACTCTGAAGATCAGATAATTGGAAACAAGTTTAAAGGAGTTATGACAAGAGGAAGATTGGCAAATGAAGAGGTATGTCTTATTTCTCAAATTGAACCATCATCAGTTAATGAGGCATGTGAAGATAAATTTTGGATTAAAGCTATGGAAGAAGAATTAGAACAAATTGAGAAAAATAACACTTGGACATTAGTTCCCCGGCCTAAAGATAAAAATGTAATTGGAACCAAATGGGTATTTAGAAACAAACTTAATGAAGATGGTAAGGTTATCTGAAATAAAGCAAGACTAGTGTGTAAGGGATATTCTTAGAAAGAAGGAATTGATTATAATGAAACCTTTGCACCGGTAGCTAGAATTGAGGCAGTCAGATTATTTTTGGCTTTTGCAGCACATAAGAACTACAAAGTATATCAAATGGATATTAAATGTGCATTTTTGAATGGAGATCTTGAAGAAGAAGTTTACATTGACCAACCTGATGGATTTTCTTTAACAAATAACAAAGATATGGTTTGTAGGTTAAGAAAAGCTTTGTATGGATTGAAGCAAGCTCCAAGAGCTTGGTATGGAAGATTGGATAAGTATCTTTTGAAGATTGGTTTTTCTAAAGGTAATGCAGACAACAATTTATATTATAAAGTGACTAATGATGACATCTTGGTTATAGAAGTATTTGTTGATGATATAATATTTGGAGGAGAAGATGGATTATGTAAAGAATTTTCTATTAAAATGCAACAAGAATTTGAAATGTCTATGATTGGAGAAATAAAATTCTTTTTAGGATTGCAGATTTTACAGATTGATAAAGGTATATTCTTGAGTCAATCCAAGTACTTAAAAGAGTTACTAAAGAAATTTGGGATGGAGAACTCTAAACCAGTAAGCACACCTATGACTACAAATGACAAATTATCACTATGGGATGAATCTACACCTATTAATCCAACTAGATACAAATCTATGATAGGAGGTTTATTGTATTTGACACAAACCAGACCTGATATTATGAATGCAATATGTATTGTTTCAAGATTTCAGAGTAATCCTAGAGAAAATTATGAATCAGCAGTAAACAGGATTTTTTGGTACTTACAAGGCACTATAAATCGGTATCCTAGAGATGAAAACTTTGAACTATGTGCATACACAGATGCAAATTGGGCAGGAGATGTGGATGATAGAAAAAGCACCACCGACAGAGCATTCTTTCTTGGAAACAGACTAGTTTCTTGGGTGAGTAAGAAACAAAGTTGTACATCTTTATCAACAACAGAATCAGAATATGTTGCAGCAACAACTAACTGTACACAGGTACTATGGCTTAAGCAAATGTTGAAAGACATAAAGGTAAAATGCAAGGAACCTATTGCTATCTATTGTGATAACACTGCAACAATTGATATATCTAAGAATCCAGTATTACATTCTAAAACCAAACATGTTTCTATCAAACTGAATTTTCTAAGGGAAAATGTTGAAGCAAAGGAAATAAAACTAGTTTATGTGAATACTAAAGAGCAGATTGCAGATATCTTTACTAAACCTCTACCTAAGGAGACTTTTGAATATCTCAGAGACCATCTTGGGGTCATACCCCCACCGGTAGAGACTTAGGAAGTTGATGATTGTCATCAACCGACAGAATTAACAGAGAAATCTTTTACTCTAGCTTTGATGGGGAAGCTACTTCTCAGGGGGAGTAGTTGGTATACTAAATTGATTGGTATTTTGTATATGAACTTGGCTTGGTAATAACTTTGGCATTTGATGTCAAAGGGGGAGAGATTGGTATGAAAAAACACAAGGAAAACACATATTGCTCCCAAGGGGAGAGATTGTTGTTTGGGAGAGATTATTACTCTCTGTATCTGTATTTTGATTTCTGGTTATAATCTCTTTTCAGAGATTGTTGGTTTTTGGTATTTGGCATTTCTGTTTTGGCACTTTGATGGTTTTTCCATCTCGTGTTACCATCAATGCCAAAGGGGGAGATTGTTGGTATTTTGGTATGGTTTTGTCATTGATGTCAACACCTACTAAACACTTATCAACTCCGGCACTTTGGAGAATCACCAACATTCACCGACAAGCAAGTGACTCATGCACAGTCACCGGTATCTGGTACACTGGCAAGATATAATGATCACCAGCACTTGGAATGATATGGAAAACACTTGGTTATGTCAAAGACATCATGTGGACACTTTGTCTTGGATTTTTGTTTATTGGTATATTAGCATTTGCATTTTTGTTGTTACCGGCAAATAGGTCCAGGTTACACCGGCAGGTTTATCTTTTCCAGATCAACATGGCACACTATGGAGATGAATTATTATTGTTGTAAATACATTAAGCTGACATATTGAATCGGTTATTGCATCGGGTATTAATTGATTTGTAAATTAATTTTATTGTAATATCTTGTAGAGCCGACCTACTAAAATTGGTCTTAGGGTATGGTATAAATGTAAGATCTTATTTGTAAGATCGAATGAGGAATGCGAAAAAAAAGGATTGTGTGAAGGTATATGTGAGAATAAGAAGAGCTATACACGCAGACATCATTTGAAGATTGAAGGAGGGTTTTTGAGAAGACAATCAGAACTACACCGGTACTCGAATCCAGCATATGAAGATGCTATTTTGAGTAGTATATTCTTATTGGATTTAACCATCCAACTGTAGTCAGTGTGGCTCCCATTTTGTGATTGAGCAGTGAGCTCTAGACGCTTGGCCTTTTTGCATGTGCAAACCCCATTCATATACACTTACTATCTGCAGTAGTATCATATGATTGTGGGTAAGGTTTCCCACCATGGTTTTTCCCCTTACAGGGTTTCCACGTACAAATATTGGTGTTATGTGTTGTGGATGACTTTGTCTTTTTGTTTCATGCATTGATCCTTACCGGTATTGCAATTAACTGTTAAAACCATCTACCGACATATTAGATTGGTTTACCGGTATTAAGAATTAAGTTGGCTAATTTCTTTTTGGTTTGAATTTATTTGACAACTGATTCACCCCCCCCCCCCCCAACCCACCCCTCTCAGTTGTCTCCGGGACCTAACACCCACACCCCTTAGCCATGATTGTTGTCCCTTTAACCATTTTCCCATGTTGCACATGAGTTTACCTCTTGGGTAATAGCATGCCTCCCTGGTTAATGACATTATCCATGATGTCACTCCTTGAGGTTATCCCTGATTACTTGATTAGCATCTAATGCTTGTTTAGCATCCCCTCAAGCCCTCTCAAGGTGACATTTGTCAACTTGGGATTGGATTGAATCTCTCCCATGGATTGATAAATTTTAATCCTAGCCCTTGTTGAGATTACTCAATCTCAACCATCTATTTCTCTATTTTCCCTATATATAGAGCCCATTCCTTCTTCAATTCATCAAGTCTTTTGTGAAAAAAATTTAGTCACATTGCGGGTTAAGGAGCTCTTTTTGTCATCACCAAGCATCAACATTATCCTCAAGCATCCATAGCACATAGTTTATCTTCATTTAGTTGCATTTTAATCTTCCATTCTAGATTACTTTCACTTGTTTTATAAGTTTTTCATTCTCATATTAGTTTAATTAACCCACATAACATACTTAGCTTTCAATTTGGAATATACTTTGCATCCTAATCACCTAGCTTGCATCCTTCATCTTCATCTTCATCTCTTAGCAATCTCTAGAATCCTAGTTGTATCCATTTCTATTCTAGTAGCACTTTTCATATAACTCATTCTCTAGGTTGTCATATTGAGGATCAAGTGCTCTTCCAAGTGAGGGCCACCTTGAATCTTAGAGATCTTTATTGATGGAGGATGATGAGATGATTTTATAGTTTTTAATCTATTCATGTGTTTTGATTTCTAACATCTAATGCAATGCTTCATTGGTGTGTTTGAAGTGTTTTTCCTCTTGTAGGTGGAAGGCCACATTTCTGACATACAATACGTATGCAAAGTTTCAGAATGCAATATTAAGGATCCTTCCATGAATGAAAGTGGGGTTATTTATAGATTTTCCAATGTATGAACCTAGGTGGTAGGATTCAATGGTCAATACTTTGGAGAGATGGATGGTGATAGATGAAGATGTTAAGAAAGGCTTGGGGAGGTATGACACTTGTAATTCTTGGAAGGACAAGTGACAAGGGAATCTCCTACAAATGCCGCACATGTCCTAAAAGAGGGAAAGTGGAATGAAGGGGGAGAACATATGGCAAGGAGTCAATGTGTTGTTGTGAGGGGAGAGACAACTCCATAGGAGGTTAGGATAGGAGTAGTTTGAAGCGATAAGGTTGGTTCAACCCAAGGTTAGTGTACTTAGGGGTAAAATAAGTGTAAATTGCATAATCAAATAATCAAAGAGAGAATCACAACTCTAATCTAATTAATATTAGTCCTAAATTACAATGGAATAATGCAAAATCAATTGAATTATGAAATGAAACTAATTAAAAGCTCCCTCAATTGACATAGCAAGGCTTCCGTTGCTCTTCTCCATTGTTGTTGATGTAGGTGGCTTAGGTATTGCACTTGATTTCCTACATAAGATGGACAATAATTTTGAAGACTATGATTCTGTGATTCAAGATTGAATTAAGAAAATGAGGTTGAATTTATAGATTTTCAACACAAAGGTGGTGAGAAATAGAACTCAAGTCCCGATTGATAGATAACTGAAATTGATTGATTAGTTAATAGAGTTGATTGATTTGTTAACTCAATAGATTGAAGAGTGAACTAAATAGATTGGCTAGTAAACTCAATTGATTGATCAGTAGACTGAATTGACTAGGGAGATGACAAAATTGATGGATTAGTCAGAAAGAGGTGATTGAGAGTTAAAAAGGATGATTGATGAGTTAACTGAGTTAACTGATTTGATCAATCAGTTCTGATTTCAGCATATGTTGTAGGATTTTGAAATTGAATTTGATTTTCATTTCAATTTGGATCTAAATTTGGTCATTCGAACGCTGAAATGCACATGAAATTAACTGAAATTCAGATTTGGCGAAATGTGAATTTGGAGGAAATGAAATTAATTGGAATTAGGTGAAATTCGAATTTGGGAGAAATGAAATGAAATTAGATGGAATTAATTGGAATTATAATTTGGGGAATTGGAGGAATTTAATTAATTAATTTAAATAATTAAAATGAAATTCTTTAAACTTAGGAAATTGAATTAATTAAATAATAAAGATTATTTAACGAAGGAAAAAGTCACAATTAATTAACAATTAAGATAGGGTTAATAAATTAGAATGATGCAGAAGTTTGGACAATTAATAGCCCTAGTATGCCCCAGTGACACTTAGGGTATAAATATGCCCCCTTGGAAAAAGTGGTCGTAAAATTATGGAATGAAGACCATTTTTTCGGAAATGTGCTAGATAGTGATAATGTGAAGTTTGGTAAGGTTTCAATCTCATTTGATATGTCTATAATTGCGTTGAAGTTGTAGGGGTCCACGACCGTTAGGGTGACCAAAAACCCTTCTTTGAGCTATAAATTGAAAATTGGTATTGATTTGAGCTCATTTGCACTCTTTTGCTTTGTAATAAGTCCTTAAAGATATTAGTGCTTTTAGCGTCCTTGGAGCGAGATGGCAGGTCACAGAGTGAGGCTGCATTTGTCCGAGTGAGTGCGGTCGTATCGGAGACCTCCCGACATTGGTGGCATGGTGAGTTGTCATCATTTTCTGCTCAGTTTTGTCTGCTTTTTCCAATTTTTTCATCTATGTTTGATAGGTCCACATTTGGTTTAAGTATTTCACAATTGAAACTTTAAATTGATAATTGATAATGATAGACATTCATTCATGCGTCCTGATGATGCAAATGATGTAACTAATTCATTTTTCTTTTCAAATGCAGGAACATTGTCTAGTATTGCTTGCTAGACAGACAAGCCTAGATGGTCTTGATCGACGTCATGAGTTGGACGCAGAGGATACCGCTTTGTTGTGACAGGTTGGATTGTATCACATAGTGAATTTGCCTGAGGTTACGACCAACAAGGCCATGATTACTTCTTTCATTGAGCGGTGGCATTCATAGACATGTTCTTTTCATCTACTGACAGGTGAGGTGTCTATCACACTTGAGGATGTGTGGCATATCTTACACATTCTAATATTTGGTACACGAGTTACTTTTGATTGTCGTGATGGTGTATCTGCTTTGTGTACACTGTTTGAGTGTTTGGAGGAGGATCTCTATATTCGTGGTCGTTACGAGATTTATTGGGATGATTTTGATTATGATGATCTCACTATTGTTCTTTCTTGCATTGTTGCTGGATTATTGATCCCTGATAGACGTACCCATGGTTTCCCTATTGGATGGGGATGAGTCATGCATGATATGATTATTGATAGATGGGTGTTTTCTTGGGGTCCCTGTCTTCTTGCCACTTTAAACTAACCTATTCTTCTAATCAATTCAAATCATTATTAATTGTCCAAACTTCTGCATCATTCTAATTAATTAATTTAAATAATTAAAATGAAATTATTTAAACTTAGGAAATTGAATTAATTAAATAATAAAGATTATTTAACTAAGGAAAAAGTCGCAATTAATTAAATAACTGATATTTAATTAATAATTGAGATAGGGTTAATTAATTAGAATGATGCAAAAGTTTGGACAATTAATAATGATTTGAATTGATTAGAAGAATAGGTTAGTTTAATTAAATAACTAAAGAATTACTTAATTAAATAGACGAATAATTAGTGTAAGATTGATGAGACATTTTTAGGTGTCTACAGTTAGATGGTAGATTGGAGGATTAGGAGGGTAGTTTAGATTAGGAGACATGTGACCAAATTTGAATATAAAAATTGAAATTAAGTGGGAGGGGATGATTAAATAAGACAATTTAATTAAATTTGCTCATTTAATTAGGCAAATGGAGAAAAGGATTTATGATGGGAAGAATTTTGGAAAAATGATCTATATAAATAAATTATTCAATTTATTTATATTTAGAGGAATTAAGGATCCATTAATTAAATAACTCAAACTAAACATTAAATATTAAATATTAAATTTACACATGAACTCAAACTCAAACTGCATAAAAGATAGAGAGAGAGAGAGAGAGAGAGAGAGAGAGAGAGAGAGAGAGAGAGAGAGAGAGAGAGAGAGAGAGAGAGAGAGAGAGAGAGAGAGAGAGATAAATGTTATTCAATTCTCAATTCAAGATGCAAGTTATATTCTAGTTTATCTTCTCTTTTAACTATGGATTATCTATTTAATATGATAAATCTGATTATCTTCTTTTATATTGCAGGTGAGAGGAGCATTTATTGATTTCAATGTCTTTCTCATAAATGTCATTTGATATATATATGAAAGCAAGGAGGATCAAGCAATGCCTTGACCGGTCATGTCTTTTAGACATGATCGATCAAGACATTACTTGTTCACACCCTTTGACTATCGTAGCATTTACCAAATGGTGTGTACTTAACAAATCACCCGATACTTAATCGACGTGACTATCATATGCAAGATAACCAATATTAATCGATATGTATTAGTTAAGCCCGATAATCAGCAGTGTTCACCATTTAATATATCAACCGATATTAATCAGTGATCATAGTTTAATATATATCAACCGATATTAATCGGTGATCATAGTTTAATATATATCAACCGATATTAATCGGTGATCACAATTTAATATATCAACCGATAATAATCGGTAACCACAATTAATATAATAACCAATATTAATCGGATTGCATATGTTTATAATGTAAACCAATACCAATCGATATTCAGTGATATGATCATTGATCAAACTTTACAAGTATGATTTAATGTATACAAATGAAGAGTGATCATCAAATGAAGGAACAATAGCTTGAAGTTTTTCAGCATAATTTATCGATAGGATAGATGATTGAATGAGAGACTTAATTTATCTCTCATTCAATCATTTATCTTACCGATGCTATCATGCATTAACACTCCCTCTTAGCTAGGTAAGATAAATGAAAAACAACATATCAAGCATCACAATTCAAATGATGGTTAGTATTATTTACACAATCCGACTCTTCAGAAAATCATATCACCTAATCACATGACATGAAATATCACCTAAACACATGATACAAATGTTCATCAC
This sequence comes from Cryptomeria japonica, assembly GCF_030272615.1. Lineage (NCBI taxonomy): Eukaryota > Viridiplantae > Streptophyta > Pinopsida > Cupressales > Cupressaceae > Cryptomeria > Cryptomeria japonica. The sequence goes on along the minus strand of NC_081414.1, from coordinate 412,514,027 downwards.
ATCAATCTTGTGATGACAGTATATCACTTAAGTATGTGATATCAGTATTGCCTAAACATGCAACACTTAAGGATAAACATATGAGGATGATTAAATTCTCATCTTATCCAAGTTGTGGTATGTGCACTGACATCTTATACAAATGTTTTACCACAACATAGTTATGGAACATCCATGACATACTAGAGATCCAACATGATAACTGGTTTGAACATCATAAGATCGTCACCTTATAATGTCTACATACAAGTGTTCATCATCTTGAGAGATCGTCACCTCTTAGTTATGAACCCAGGGGATAAAATCCAAAATGTCCTATCATGACAAAGAAGTTTACACATTAAACATCTTATTGATATGTAAATACAGATTACAAAGCAAATTACCTTTCTATCATACCTAAACCTTTTATGAAGTGATCAACTTTCACTCTGGAAAGAGGTTTGGTCAGAATATCTGCAGTCTGATCTCCTGTACAAACATATTTTAATAGGATCACATTCCTGTCTACCATATCTCACACATAGTGGTATGGAATCTCAATATGCTCGGATCTGTCATGGAACACTGGATTTACTAAAAGTTTTATGCAACTCTGATTGTCACAATGTATGATAGTAGGTTTCATAGGCTCTCCAAACAATCCCACAAGCAACTTCCTAAGCCATACTGCCTCTCGGGCAGCCATAGAAGCTGCAATGTATTCGGCTTTGGTGGAATTTTGAGCCACAAAAGACTTCTTTCTGCTGATCCAGGATATCATGGCTATGCCTAAACTGAAGCAACACCCTGAAGTGCTCTTCCTGTCAGTCACACTTCTAGCCCAATCTGAGTCTGTAAATCCTTGTAGGTATAGATCAACTTTCTCATATTTGAGACCAAGGTTTAAAGTACCTTGTAAGTATCTCATAATGTGTTTTACTACAATCAGGTGGATCTCCTTAGGCTCACACATAAACTGACTCAAGGCATTAACTGCATAACATATATCTGGTCTTGTATTTACAAGATACATCAGAGACCCAATCATTTGCCTATATAGAGTAGGATCTGATGGTTGTGATTCTGTTGCTGCTTCCTTAAGTTTATGAAGGCTTGTTTCCATTGGAGAGGTCATGGGTTTGCAGTTTAGCATTCCAAATCTCTTCAAAATGTTCAAGGTATATTTACCCTGGTTTAGTATAATGCCATCAATATTCTGCCATACTACCAACCCTAGGAAGTAACGAAGGAGTCTCAAGTCCTTCATATCAAATTCTTTAGCAAGGTCTTTCTTACACTGATCTATGAGGTGATCTTTTCCTGTGATTAACAAATCATCAACATATAAAATTAATATTAGCATATCACCTTTGTTTTTCTTATAGTAGAGATTAGGATCTACATCATTCTTGGAGAAACCTAATTTTGAATTCTTTCATACCAGGCCCTGGGAGCCTGTTTAAGCCCATAGAGAGCTTTCTTGAGTCTACACACATGTGACTCTGCATCATGAATCTCAAACCCTTCAGGTTTCTCTAGGTATACTTCTTTTGAGATCTCACCATTAAGGAATGATGTCTTAACATCCATCTGATGAACTTTCCAATCCCTTTGATGCTGCAATGGCTAAGACTGCTCTTATTGAAGTGTATCAAGCTACAGGTGCAAATGTTTCCTCATAATCAATTCCTTCTTTTTGAGAAAATCCTCTGGCTACAAATATAGCCTTATGTTTCTCAATGCTTCCATCTGCAACATGTTTGATTTTAAAGAGCCATTTGGAGGTGACAACAGATTTCCCAATCGGCCTAGGAACAATTTCCCAAACATCATTTTTCATAATGGATTGGTATTCTTCAGACATGTCATTCTTCCATACTTGATGTTTTAAGTGCATCTGATACATTAGTAGGTTCTTCTCTTGAGAGATTATTCAGGAAAGCGACGTAGTTGGTCATTTTGTTAGGCCTTTTGCTTTCTCTGAAAGTCCCTGAAGGGGTAGCATACTTCTGAGCTTCTTCTACAATTTTGGTGGCCCATAGTGGTCTTTTCTTGAAATTTTCTCTAGGTGGGTTTTGAGTTTCATTTTCATTTTCCTCAAGACTCTCCCTCTGAAGCTCGGGAGCAGGGTCTTCATCTATGCTAGGGGTAGGGATATAGACTTCATGTTCTAGTGAGCTTTGGGCTCTTTTGAAGGCTAAGTCTTCTTCAAAGATCACATCTCTACTTAGTTCAATATTCTTTTGACTAGGTATATAGATCCTGTAGGCCTTGGAGGTTTCACTATATCCTACAAGTATTCCCCTTTTTTCAGAAGGCTCTAATTTTAATCTTTTCTCCTTAGTTACATGAATATAGATAGGGAATCCAAATATCCTAAGGTGACTGATATCTGGTTTTTATTTAGTAAAGACTCCCTTAGGGGTTTTATCTTCAAGATGGGAGTGAGGATATCTGTTTTGAATATATACAACAGTGCTACTTGCTTCTGCCCAAAGATTGACATTTAGATTCTGATCAAGAATCATAGCTTTGGCAACTTCTACAATTGTCCAATTTTTCCTCTCAGCTACCCCATTTTGTTGAGGATTATAAGGTATTGTTAACTCCCTCTTAATCCCTGTATTTTTACAAAAATCTTTAAATAATTCTATGTGTATTCCCTCCCATTATCAGTTCTTAGGGTTTTAATTTTATTTCTTGAGTAGTTTTTTGTTAGTGATTTGAATTCTTTAAACCTATTGAGGATCTCTTCTAATTCTTTACATTTCAGAAAGTAGATCCAAGTTTTCCTAGAGTATTCATCAACAAATATTACATAATACAAAAATCCCCCTAAAGAAGGTACAGACATAGGTCCACATACATTAGAATGAACTAACTCTAAAATTTTACTTGTTTTCCTAGTACTATTTTGAAAAGCACCCTTAGTATTTTTACCTAGGGCACATCCTTTGCATGCCCCTGAATGATATTGCTTTAACTTAGGTAGGCCTATGACAAGGTTTCCCATTGATGATAAAGATCTAAAATTCAGGTGACCTAGTATTCTATGCCAGACTTCATTAGCATCAGTAGTTTCCAGGGAAAACTTTAAGAAACCCCCCCCCTTGGACAAGGTGTAAAAACCTAGTGAAAGTTGTATAATTCTGAGGAAAATTTTAATTTTATTGGCGAATTTTGCGGTTTATGGAGAAAAATAATAATCTCCATTGGCGAATTAGCCGTGATTGCTCAAAGTTTATGAAAAATTCTGGCAAATTGTATTGTTTTTAAAACCCAAAAAATAATTGCATGGGCGAATGGTAATGTTTTTAAAACCATAAAAATATTTGCATTGGCGATTTCAACCTATTTTCAAACCATAAAAATAAAATATTGGCGATTTCATGCTATTTTCAAACCATAAAAATAAAATATTGGCGATTTCAAGCTATTTTCAAACCATAAAAATGAAATTTTGGTGATTTTAAGATATTAACTTTAAGTAATTAAAACACGTGGTGCACAGTTGTCAACTCTCTACCTCTCACAATTTTCAACTCTCTCTATCTCCAACTCGCAAGATGAAAATGCTAAGCCTTCTTAACCTCGAGATCTAGCGACTGAGGGAAACTAAACTGGCACTCGCCAATTTTCCACCACAAATGTTAAGTCCTCGTCACCACAACAACTTGGAGATAGTGGTAACTTAAAAACTTTAACCCTTGTCGCGTACTCACCAACATAAAACTGTTTATCTCAGACCAACTCGAGACCTCGCGACCAAAGGAATTTCACTAACAATCTCCAGCTCGGTAATCTAAAACGCTAACAACCAAAAAGCTAGAGACCTCGCAATGTAAACCCAAACCAACTTGTCGCCAACTCACGGCTTGATCATGTCTTTAGACATTTTACCTCGCGAGCTGGTGATAACCATAAAACTTAACCACAAACTATCTGGTCACTAGCTCGCAACCTTAAATTTTTAAGGCTTGGATGCTGACTTGTTCCTAAGGGACTAGTTTGAAGGTTTCTCTTGAGTCGAGGTTGATTAGACAAGCGAGGACGATGGTTTCAGAGGCATAAAAGGATTTGATAGCTTCTGAGTTAGAGATGAGAGATCACAGATTTCTCTGAGAAATAAGAGCTCGGGTTGCTTGTTGTCAGGGATTTTGAAGCAGAATTTATCCAATCAAGGAGGAATAAAATCAGAACAAAATCATTCACAATAGATAAGCCTTAGCAGGATGCAGTGGATTTGATGGGCATGATGATGACTTCTAGGAATCTAGAGTCTACAGTCATGTTGAAAACCACCAAAATGATAATTTTTCACGTGAATGCAGAATGAGCATCACCAAATGAAGTGCGAAAATGTTATAAATACAATGGAGTGGTGACTTAATTGGTAGAAGAGAAAATAAACCTTTTTCATTTTCTGAGAGTGGTTTTTTTCCTCAGAAAGGAAGATGATGTTTGAGCAGGATCATGCATGGAGTTGTACTTGTTGTGTGCTCTATGATATCGAATGGGTGTTTTTTTGTTTTCTTTTGTGTGAGTTTGTTTATTGTTAGAGGGGTTGTGAAAGTGAGAAGGATTGCCAGAGGGGGTGTGAAAGCCTTTTTTGTCAAGAAGGGCCAAGCATGGCACATCCTCTGCTTCTACTCTGCCATAGGATGGCAAGGGGTTTGAAGAAGGAGCCCACAGAGGAATGAAAGAAGGATTTGTTTGGGTGGGGAGTGGTAGCCAGTCATCTTTGTGATGACATGGAAGTTGCAACCCCCCCCCCCCCAAACAGATTACATTTACCCTAAAGCTCATGTTTCCACTTTCCCTGATCGTGGGCATGAAGGCTCAAGTTCCTCTTTCCATTATCTCTATTCCTAGGCATGAAGGCTTCCTCCTCAATTTGGAAATGATCTGTTGGACTTGGATAGAACGTAACATCTCACATTCCATCCGAAATGAAGGCATTAGGGTGATAATGGCATGGCTCAAGCAGTTTTGCAAGTTGTATAGTCATTGGGGTTCCTTTTCTGGTTCTAGTAGTGATTCTAGACTCTAGGTGAAGGGAGCAAGTTGTATACTGTATAGTCATTTACAGAGAAAATGAAAAGCATTTAGTGTCAAGCTTTGTCTATATATAAATTTATTTTGTGTATAATTCTATCTCTTTCAAATGATCAGAATCATGAGATTTAATTTTTTTCATTTGATGCATTGTTATGGTGTATGTAATTTTTCATTTAATGCTTCCTAATCCTGAATGCAAAATTTCTATTAGTCTGGAATCATATTAAATAATTAAGGATTCACCTCATTGTAATTGGTGGGTGGATTATAGACAGTCATAGAACACCTCCATATATATTACATAAACATCAATAGCATATAAAATCATAAGAGTATTAAGAATGAAAGTATTAAACACCACAATAGATTATTAGATAGGAATACAATTATACAACATAATTAGTAAAACATCAAGACAACAGACCAATGCCTTATCCTAGGGCATAGAGTCACTTACAATTCAAGACAACCTGATAATAAACTTCAATAAGATTCATTTGCAGATAAATAGGAATGAAATTATGAATAATGCCATTACATACAGTTACACAACCCAGATTCATATGTAAACTGAAAAAACCCTTGACCATTCAATTCATAGTGAAAACATAAATTCAACACAAAGACAATTATGTGAAGATCGCATTGCTGAAACTGCAAATGATATTGATATTATATTCATAATGATATCAGAAAGTAAATTCACAATGCGATTCAACTATGCACTTATCAAATTCTTGAATAGTTGAGCTATTATAGCTATATTAATATAAGAGTTTTCAAGTTCAACATCATTGATCAATAAAAGTGGCAACCTCAACCTGAGGATTCAACAAGCTTAGGATTACTGTGAGGAATCTTGGGTAGCAACCTCAACTTGAGATTTCTTCTTTGTCTTTAGCATGGCTTGCCACCTGTCCACCTCTTTGTCTATTGGCCAACTGAATGCCTTTACCTCTTCCAACTTTGCAACTGAATTTGTCCATCTGGCATCTGTAACTGCCCTGGACTCAACAATAAACTTTGCATGGTCAACCTCAACCTTGAACAGTGAATCAAGCAGTCTGTTAAGGAAATCAGCATCAACCTGTTCATTTACATGCTTGATTATTTCTTCTTGCTCCAGAATCAAATCAAATTTGTTGGTCCAATCAGAAACTAATTTCAAATCTCCATTACTACCATAAATTGAAGGCACCAATTTATTATAACCTTCCCCAAATGTCTACAATTTTTTATTTATAAGCACATCCTTCCTTGTGAAAAATGCATAAGTTGCGTTCATTACCTCCACCATGTCTTTAGTGTCACTAATCTTGGGAGGGAACTCGTCACCATACATCATTGCAGTATCTAGCTTATCCATTAATCTGCTTCTTCCTAACCAAACATTGAACAAAGGTCCAAGAAAAGTGACAGCCTCAGAGGATGTTTTGCTTGCCTCTTTCAAAGAAATGTACATATCATGCACAACCATCAATTTGTCTTTCAATACACTAATCCCGTGTTTCAGAATTCCTGATACAATAGAGATAGCCTTGACATTTTGTTCCTTTTCAAGCTTTTCAATTTTCCCTGCGTATTCCTCCATTTTTGCTGTCACATCAGCTGGTATTTCTTGTAGTTGTTCTGTAATCTGTATTGGAGGGGGCTCATTTGCAATTTTTTCTTTCAACTCCACTAACTCTTCCTCCAGAGCGCCCTTCTTCATCAGTGTCTCTTCATATTTTTTAGACAATGCAATCAATTGGGTATATGTTTCTGTGTATCTTCTTGACAAATCCTCTATTTTTGATAAATTCACGAAAGAAACTTGAGTAAAAAATGAGGCAATCTCCGTGTTAGTTGTGTTCTGCAAGTTCCAAATCATTCTATCAACTTTCTTTTCTATTTGGATATTTAGAAGGTGGGTCTTTTGAGTGGAAGGGGCCAAAGACCAAGCAGCAAGTGTCTTTGACTTAGGATTAAATCCTGATCCTCTTATTACATCTCCAATTTCAAATTTAGTTCTAAACATTGGGTCCTCTTGCTTCCTAATCTGATCAATAATAAAAATAGACTGTATATCCCAGTCACACATCATAATCATACCAGTACTCTTTATCAATTGTCTTTCCTATTCCACAGATATTTCCTCCCTGCCTGGATCATATTCCTACAGTGCCTTGATGATCTCCTCTTTCTTTTCTTCATTTGCTTCCTCTATGATCAGATTTTGTTTTAATTGATTTGGTTTCAACCTTGTCAAAAAACTTTTAAATTCATTTGACTTAATAAAGTCATCATCTTTCATGAACTCATTTGACAACATCACACGCTCATCAAAGCCTTGAGCAAGGGCTTCGTTTGTTTCTCCGTGTTCTTCATTCTGCCCTGCTTCTCTAAGATGTGTCCTTATTTGATGAAAGTAGTGTCTTTGTTCTGTAACAATTGCTCTAGCAGGGTCTCTCTTCACAATTGTACTGACCTCAGTGGTTTTTTGTTTCTTTGCAGCTGGCACTCGGGTAGATTGAACTTCATCTCCACTCTCTACATCATCAACAGACACACTAAGTGGCCTCTTGCCATGTGAAGAATGTCCATCTTAGGGGTCTTGCTGCTGAGCAGTCACTTCTAGAATTTGAGGCATTTGTTCCATCATAGTTTCATATAAACTCAACATTTTGTTAATCCTCTCCAGGTACGGGCTATCAAGGCAAAAACATGAGAAACTAGGGTCAATAGCCAACAATTCTGCTTCAACTCTCATCAAATTTTTCTATTTTCTTCTCCTTTCTTGTACTTCATCTTTTCTTAGCAAATTTATAACCACATCTTCATCATCCAATGGTTCATGGTCCTTTATTGTGGCCGAAGGTGTCATTTTTTGCATTGCAACTTTAATAAATTATTTCGGATCACAAAATCTAGACACAACATTAACCAACCTATACTGTTTAAGGAAATTGTTTACTTCATCAAAGGAACTCCTACCAATGGTAAAATCAGACGCGACCCAAAGCCTAGGAAGAAAAGAACCCTTCCTGTGTTTATCAAGGTATTCTTTTTCAACTAGGGTCAATTGCCAGATAAACTTCATAAAAGCAATCCTAATTGGCACAAATTTTGGTAAAATATGGGGAGGCTGAGGACACCCATAGACTCTCATCATAGTAAAGTTATCAAAAAAATAAAAGCCCCCCAGTTATGTGAAATAGGCCAGTTTGGAACATATTGGTAAGGTCTCAAAACTCTCCTAACATTAATTGACAATCGTTCCCTATTTATTCCTAGCATTTCCATAATTGGCGAAACAATCCAATTTTCAAAGAAAATGAAAGAAGAATGGGGAGAGCTACTATCCCAAACCTGGGTCCATCTTTGTATTGGCATTAAGACACCGAATTCTTCTTTGAAAAGCTCCAATTCTTTATCCATGAACTCAACATTATAGAACAAGATTAAATGCATCAGCAATGAATAATGCTTGAATGTAGGGCTGGGTGCACCACTCTGAATTTCAACTAGAGCATTATGAATGTGTTCAACCACATAGCCCACATAATCATAATCTTTGTTAATATCTGGGTGTTGAATGCCCATAGCCATCATTAGTAATTTAGCTGACACTGTTGAATCTCCATCAAAACCCAACACTCTGCATAATCCATAGATTGTACAATGCATATAATGGTGGAAAGGTGTGATGTCAAATGGTGGTTCGATACTCTCTGGAATTATAACCGGCTTCTTATTCACCCTAGGCATGTATCTGGGCATTGCATGCTTCTTGATAACACCTTTGTATTTGTCATAATCCTCTGCAATCCTCTCCAAATCTATATCTATACATGCAGCACCAGTAATCTGGAAAGCTTCAACAAAGCTACCTTTGTTAATTGAAACTAGGGCAGACTGGTTCTTTCTTCTGATTACCCTAGATACTGGGCAATAGCGTTTGCCCAACTCTTTGATCAAATCCACATCAACATACACATCTGGCACAATTAACTTTGCCATATTTAAATCCCAAGGGTTTGACATTGGGACACCCTTAACCCTATTTTTCCAGAAATAATGAAACAGAGCAGAACCAATCATATTAAGCGTGGTAGGGTTTCTGCATTGGCTCCATAAATCTCTCCATGCCAAATGATTTGTATTTAAAGCAATAGAAGTCCCTGGCATCAAATCTACAAATTCATCTTTGTATTTCTTAACCATCATTTCCTCAGTGGCACTGGCCTTGGAACCTCCAGGTCCACCTACTCTACTTGTCATGGCCTTGGGCTTGGGCTTGGAACCTCTAGCACCACTCGTCGCCTGGCTCATTTTAGCTGTAGGAGAAAAACTTAACCAATTTTCTAAAATTTTCTCACACCCAACACTCTGAATTCTCCAACGTTGTTGCATAGCTCAATTCACTGGATTACCTCGAAGATAGAATGCATTAATGCAATTATACAAAACCTCATCTCGATCATGCAATTTATGGTATTTACTATTTAAATTTTGGGTGCCGTCACTTCTCTCAAGTCTCAAGTCTCATTAATTGCCACACTTGCATGAACTAGCTAGTAGCTACTGTGGCATAATGACATTAATTCAAACTTCAAACTGAAGTACTCGAGCAAAATTTGAATTCATGCCCTTCTATTTGATTAGCAATTGGCATTCAAAACTTTTATAGAACCCAGCAAATAAGTCCATGTGTTAGCGAGTTAGCGACAATGATACCAAATCCTCTTAATCGCAAGCTCGCAACCCCTTTTACGAATCCTCAAAGAATCTCGCGAGTCAGCAACAACCGTTGATCTAACAAAACAACTTATTTCATCGCAAGCTCGCAACTAGAAACTTAACTTGACTTAAACCCTTGCGATCCCGCGACAACAAGACACTTAACTGCCTTCGCATGCTCACACCACTTTTTGACTTAAGACTTACAAACCCGCGAGCATACAATGACCACAAAATCAGACCAAAACTTACCTATCACCAGATCGCAACTTAAAATGCTAAACAACTTCAAAACCTACGAGCAAGTGACTTAACCGCATTGCATGATCGCAAATTAAAATGACTTAACCACAAACACCTCGCGACCTTGCGATAACATAAAATCATACCCAGTCACAACCTCACAACATAAAATGGTATTTGGGCACCGTCACTTCTCTCAAGTGACCAAGTATCATTAACTGCCACACTGGCATGAACTAGCTAGTGTGGCATTAATTCAATTAAATTGATAGAATGCAATAATGCAATTGTACAAATGTCAAAATCTCGGATTGATCGTGTCAAAACTTTTATAGAACCCAACAAACAGGTCCATGTGTCAATCCCCATCTTTAATCACACACTCTCAACCGGTTATAACAATCAGGAAAGGAACTGATGAGTTAGCAACAATGCTACCAAATCCGCTTAAGCTACTAAGATGCGATACCAACTACATCGCATGATCGCAAATTAAAATGACTTAACCATGAACACCTCATGACAACATAAAATCACACCCAGTCGCAACCTCGCAACATAAAATGGTCAAGTGCAAAACATCTTGTGAGCTAGCGACAACTAAAATCTCCCAGTACTCGCAAGCTCGCGGCTTAAACTGACTTGATGATAAAGGACCTACGAGCTAGCGATAACCATTAAACATGTCTGACCAACCGTTTGACCACACTTGACGTTGACATGGACAAATAAGTAGAGGACAACTTAGATTTTCAACGCACGACAACTTCGGTTTACTAGCCAACTAAGAGAAAAAACAAACACAAAACCCTAATTGCCATGAACATCATTTTAAGCATTTAATGTAGAACAGTAGAAACGTTCTAGCAGTAACAGTTATGCAATATGAATAATTTTATGGATCTTGTGACACAAATTTGTTGCATTTCATGTTCAACATGTTACATAATGTGGAACCAAATACCAATTTACTAATAATTCAATTGTTTAGTAATAATTCAAATTCACAATTAAAAATATGAAATAAGTATCCATTCTACTTCTGATTGACAAATTCAAGGAATACAGTATCAAAAATCATCAATGACAACTATAGTATTGCAATTTTGCAAATTGAAATTATAATATGACTCAAGAATTGTAGTATAATTATAAATACCTATCACTTCAGTGATTCAGTCCGACTGTCTGAGGCTTCTATATCCCAAATGGACTCAAGATCCGGAAACTAACTAATACTAACAGGTTCATCTTCATTCCGAGTCAGGTATTCAAAAATGTCTTCATCTTCATGCTGACTCTGAGTCTGCGATCCATCATATTCATTTGTCTCAGCACTAGCACTAGCAGTAGCACCACTAGCTTTTAAAGTGTTGCACACCCCTCGTCTATCACGCATGGAATTCCAGATTGCTAGTGACCTATCATATGGAAAATCTCTAACATTATACTGGGTTACAAACAACCTCAAGCAAGTTTCCAAATTCTTGTCTAATTTGTTTCTAATCTTTGATTTCAAAAGCCCTAATGCACTAAAAACTCTCTCATCTTCCACTGACCCCAATATCATTGTTTGACATAAATTAGCAAGTTTCAAATATTCTGGTATTGCAATACGCAATGCTTCACTTTGATCTATCCTTTTCCAAAGCTTTGTGATTGATCCAAGTTTAAATGGATTCTCCAAGTTAACCAAATTCTGTTTCATAACCAATGCAAGCTATTTACATTGTTTTCTAAGATGATCTGAATTTAAAATTCCTTCTATTGGCTATCCATTGCAATATGCATCTTTTGAAAATGTCAATATCAATTCCTCTATTTTTTTATGATACATCTTTGTGTCATTTGGATTATCTCCAATTGAATGCCAAAATTGAGGATACACACAACCCATGGCTTCAAGTATTTCTTCTCGAGGGAATCTTTCTCGAATCTCAGTTGAAAGTTCATATGCAATAGATTTCAAATTATCACTAACAGATTTAACAATCCTGTCAAAATCTTCCTTTTTAACTGGTAGTGCTCTGCCTCACTTGCCCATCTTAGATTGGTGCATTGGTATATGAAATCCTTTTACAAAGACACATAACTCATTTTTTGTATTGAAATGTAAAAATTTTTCAGCATGATTCAAATTTGTAATTATCTGCCACCTAAAAAAATTTGGGCTTCACCTTGTTAGATTTGAATATAGACCATCCAGGCTCAAGCATGTCATTTTATGTAGAGTGCTATACTCATTGATATACATAGTTCTGTCTTGGGCTTTCTTAACAAGTTTGTTCATTGAATCCAGCATGGGGAGAAGACTAGCTAAAGTTAACAAAGTCTCTATATCACTTAACTTATGTAAGAGATTAGGAGCTTTGTCTACTGTGAGGCGTTGCTCATACATTAGTTCGATCAAGGATTGATATTCTGTTAGAACTCGTTCTGCTGGTCCATGCAAGGAGATCCATCTGGTCTCAACATCCCTGAGAATCTTGTTTTCTCCTGTTACTCCCTCAACAAAAATCTAAAATTCTGTGAAACATTTAGGACTTCGACAGAAGTATGAGTGGAGCTCGTGGACCAGATCTTCAACTTTTGACACTGTAGGGAAATTGCTTACAATTCTATATGCTAAATTCATTCGATGGGCCATGCAGTGAATGCCAACCATGTATGGTGCAATACTAGTTTGTAATCTTGCGCAAAGACCGGTCCTTTGACCTTGCATTACTGTAGCTCCATCAACTCCAACACAGACCAACTTCTTGGCAATTGTCAAGTCATCCATACCAGCAATTTCATTCAAAGCTTTCTTAACTTCCAAATATAAATTTTCTGTTGTTGAATTGCCCCTCATTTTATGAACACAGAGTAGATGAGCTCGGCGGACGTGTTCTTTTACGGTATACACATGCATACAAACCCAAGCAGTGTTATCTACTACAGTAACTTCATCTATGGATAATGAAATGAAATTTGACTCTTTTACACTCTCTTGTAAATTTTTCTTTTCCACCTCAGCGAGACAGTTTGCCATTTCCCATCCAACGTTTATTGACCAATGTGACATAGGATAGTGAGGAACATTAAAAAAAGATAATAAAATACTAAATTCTAGGAAATCTTTCATAGGACACCCTCTCGACATAATATGAAAAACAACACTCATCTGAACAGTCTTTGCTAGGTTTGCATCTTTCGCTGCATGTTCAAGCCCAACCTTGATTGTATTTCCAAATCCATTATTACGAATTAGTGTTGTTTTGTGGTTATGCTCTTCATATTCCGCGACATGCTTAACATGAAGACATTCTTCCTTTGATTTCCATCTTACTACTCATGTTTCCTTTCCGTCTATGATCTGTTTTTCATAAACCTTACCAATATGCTTTTCTATGGTGTCAAGCTTTAGCTGCATCTTCTTCTCTCTTTTAGTTTTCCAGCTACAAATCTTACACCTGCATTTTGTTGGTTGTTCATCATTGTTTGGGACAGATTCAATGAATGGGTACTTTGCTACCCAATCAATCTTAAAACTCCTTGTCATCTCCCACTCTCGCCCCAGTTTTACTTTCCTTTTTCTTTTCTTCCTACCAACATCATCTTCAGTACTAGCATTTGCAGTCGCCAATGGTATCTCATTGTGTGTATCCCTTAGAACATCTTCTACCGTGTTGGTATTGTCATCCTCATTTGATGCATTTAACTCAATGACAATCCCACCTTGTGGTACTGGTGGTGGTGAGCTACTGTGAATGGGTTCTGCAACTACAGAGGTTGATGGACTAGAAACTTTGCCAATTCCAAAAAAAAACTTTATGGTACTATCTTTAAGTTTAAGTTTTGGGCATTTTGATGGCCTCCCAATCCCTTCAGTTTCACTGCCCTGAGGAGTCTTACCCTTGTCTGACATCCCAATCCCTTCACCACCCTGAGGAGTCTCACCCATGTCTGACTGTGAAATCTTGAGTCTTGACCTCTCACTACGAATTAAAAGTTAAAACTAATACTATCAAGTATGAAGAAATGATTACTCACCTTTATGTCTTCTCAATTCTCTGAATCAGGAATCAAGAATGAATGCCTAGGCCTATGTTGCAGGATTGTAACTCTGGCCCTTCACCCTATAATGAACTTAAAATTTCCAACTCAATTTGCGGAATGTGAATCGAGACTCAAGACTCTGAGAGCTCCCAATTTACTAATCAGACACAAACAAATTGTAAGAAAGAGTGTAAGAAATATTGTATTTATAGCAATCCATGATTGCATTTTTGGTGAATTGCGCGGGGCCTGGGCATTGCAATTGCCAATAAACATTTAATTTCATTTCATTCTTGGCGAATTGCGTGGGCGTGCAATGAACATTTAATTTAAGTGGGGCAAAATGGGTCCTTGAATGCTTATAATGTTTTATTTGATATTGGCAAATTTGGTCGATGCATGCAATGAACATGTAATTTACCATTGGCGAATTAGGTCCTGGGTATGTGGTCATTTAACTATTGCTCACGAATAGCGGAGGTGATCTAATACCCACGTTCGAGTGATTCCAGGTGAATATTACGGGTATGCACGTCGATGGTGTGTGGTCATTGGTGAAGCCAGTTTCTACAGTGTGTTGTTAACCCCAAAATTCTGGGCGATTTGACCACGATGGTGCCCAAGACTATTCGTGCGGAATTTGCCAATTGGTGAAGATTCGCCACTAAAAAATTCTCTGGTAGTTTCATGGATTAGGGCTAAGTTGGGCTCTGTGCACAGATCATACAAGTAGCCTTGTCTTTAACCAATGGTTTTAGCTTTCTTGATGGATGAATTCTTTGGACAAGCCAACACTCTGTTGTCCATGAAGGTCACTCTGTATCCATTATCCTCTAGTGCTGATATGGAGACTAGGTTTCTCTTGATTCCTGGGACATATAGTACTCCTTTAAGTTGTAATGATATTCCTGACTTTAGTTTGATGGTGTAGGTTCCAACTCCTCTGACTGGATGTGTGGAGTCATCTTCGATAGTCACTTCCTCATCATTCTCCTCTATCATGGAGTCTAGCACTTCTCTGAATCCTGTAATGTGTCTGGATGAGCCATTGTCGATCACCTAGGAGTTAACTTTGTTTGATGCTTGGTTTGTAAGTACTGAATAGAGTACATATTTCTCGGAGTCATCTTCTTTTTTAGATTTTCCTATTTTTGTAAATGTGGCTTGTTGTTTGGCTCTTTCTGGACATTTGGCAACATAGTGCCCAAATTTTTCACATCTATAACATCGAATCTGTGAAAGGTCCTTCTTGAAGGTGTTCTTGCCATGATGACATTTCCTCTTCCTAAATTGTTTCTTCTTTCTTTTCTTGTTTGAGTTTGTATTTAGAACTTAAATATCTTCATCTATATTCTTTTGCTTGATTCCTTTCTTATTTAACCTAGATTCTTCTTGGAGACAGTCTGCCTTTAGCCTATCAAATTTTGGAAATTCATCCCTTGCACTAATGCCTTGGATGAATGTTTCCCATATACTAGGCAACCCATATAGAGAAATGAGTGTTAATTCTTTGCTTTGGATTTCATATCCAAGAGTTTCTAGTTCATCCCTTAGGGCTGATATTCGCATGAAGTAGGCATTGACTGATTCTCCTCTGATCATGGCTATGTGATTTATATCTCTTTTTAAAGCCAAGGTTCTACTAGCATTGGATATCTCAAATGCATCTTCAAGTGCTTTTAACATGTTGTAGGCCATTTCATGTTTCCTTATGATGGGCATAATATTATTTCTCACCCCATCAACTATGATTTTGATGGCCTTTTCATTTCCCTCTCTCCAAGTTGTTTTGTTAGGTTCAGTCTTAGGTTCTGCAGTTTCAGTTTTTACAAATGATTTGACTTTATTTTCTTTTAGAATCATCTGAATCCTAAACTTCCATGCTGGGAAGTCATCACCTCCTCCGAGTCTATCTTCAAATCTAATAGTGCTAGCCATTAGAAGAAATGTGATGTTGAATATATGCTTGTTTTGAATTTTCCACAAAATTGAACAGCCTCAGGTTCGATTTAACTATAGCTCTGATACCATGTTGAGACATGGACCAGCTAGGACTCGAACCTAGGACCTTCCATATGTTACTGGAGTGCTCTACCACTGAGCTATTGGCCCCTCTTGGACCAGTCCATCGTCGGTTCAGGTGTGGCTTATTTTCAACACCACCCGCCCTTAAGCCACACCTCTCATGTGCTTGGGGCTCCTAGCCTGGACCTGGATTTGATACCATGTAAATGTTATTCAATTCTCAATTCAAGGTGCAAGTTATATTCTAGTTTATCTTCTCTTTTAACTATGCATTATCTATTTAATATGATAAATCTGATTATCTTATTTTATATTGCAGGTGAGAGGAGCATTTATTGATTTCAATGTCTTTCTCACAAATGTCATTTGATATATATATGAAAGCAGGGAGGATCAAGCAATGCCTTGACTGGTCATATCTTTTAGACATGATCGATCAAGACATTACTTGATCGCACCCTTTGATTATCATAGCATTTACCAAATGGTGTGTACTTAACAAATCACTTGATACTTAATCGACATGACTATCATATGCAAGATAACCAATATTAATCGGTATGTATTAGTTAAGCCCGATAATCAGTAGTGTTCATTATTTAATATATCAACCGATATTAATCAGTGATCATAGTTTAATATATATCAACCGATATTAATTGGTGATCATGGTTTAATATATATCAACCGATATTAATCAGTGATCATAGTTTAATATATCAATTAATAATAATCGGTAACCATAGTTAATATAATAACCAATATTAATCGAATTGCATATGTTTATAATGTAAACCAATACCAATCGGTATTCTGTGCTATGAGCATTGATCGAACTTTACAAGTATGATTGAACACATACAAATGAAGAGTGATCATCAAATGAAGGAACAATAGCTTGAAGTTTTTCATCGTATTTTATTGATAGGATAGATGATTGAATGAGAGAGTTAATTTACTCTCATTCAATCATTTATATTACCGATGCTATCATGCATTAACGAGAGAGAGCGAGAGAGAGAGAGAGAGAGAGAGAGAGAGAGAGAGAGAGAGAGAGAGAGAGAGAGAGAGAGAGATCTACTAAAAAGAATTGAAAGGGGAGAGAGGGAAAGAGAAAGGTTTTAATGGAAATATTTTAAGATTTTTAAATATTTTTCTATGGTTTTGTAATGTAATAAAAAAACAATTCTAAGGTTTTGTAATATTTTTATAAGGTTTTGTAATATTTTTCTAAGGTTTTTAAAATTTCTTTTTAAGGTTATCTAAGGTATTTGTTTTAATTTCTAAGGTTTTTGTGTAGTTAAAATGTGGGTGCTAATATAGCCAAATTGAAATGACAAGTAACAATCTAACAATAAATTAAAAAAACAACATACAAGCAATTATAAACAAGAAAAAAAAGAATTTAGTGCACTTGGTATAATAAAGCATTATAGTGGGTGGTTTCGGGTGTTGAGGAGTACTATTGGCTGAAAATTGGAGAGAGGGTTCAATCTAATGCCCTATGGACCCCAAAGAGATAGTTTAAAGTGACAAAATAATTGTCACCTCGAGTTTATATATTATTTGTTAAAAAAATTGGTTTAAAGAAAGTTTGATCGAAGGGGGTGTTTGATCGAAACCCTTGAAATATTAATAAAATACCCCCTTCGATCAAACCCCCCTAATCTCACCCATACAAGAAAACAAGGGTGTTCGATTGAACACCCAAGGATATTTCGATCAAACACCCCCTATTCGATCGAATACACTTCACAAAAAAAAAAATTGCCCACGTTTTTCCTTTATGGGTGAAAGTGTAACCCACTATTGTGGGATCACTTGGTTGCTAACACTTCATCTTTGAAATCCATGATGTCAGAATGATAAAATCTCAATCATGAATTTTGTCATACATGCACTAGGTTTAATGTGTAAGTGTCATAAATGTACTAGGTATAATTTACAACGCTACATTTGATATTTTGTCTTTGTTGGGTGAAAATTTTGTAAACTCGGGGATGTTTACAAAATGTGGGTTTCACCATAGTATGCAAGACAATATCTCTCAAAAGGAAAGATATAGTCTCTCCTATTTATAAGGGAAGGATCTCTCTTTATACTACAATCTATATCAAATATTACTCTACCTGCTAACTTTACACTAATCTAGGATGATATAGTTACTTCACTCTCTTTTTTTCAAAGTATTTTCTCAATTCTCTATCTAGAATGAATTTTCTTTCTTAATTCTAAAAACAATTCTCACTTGCAATACTAATTAGAAGCAAAGTGTTCATGAAATTACAAAGCCTCTCATTGCTTCCTTTTCTGAAAATGACTTATGGGATGAGAAAATAGCAACAAAGCCAAATTCTTCACCTTAGCACCATCTTATCAACCTCTTTACAAATAACTCTTTTTAACCAATATTTTTCCAACTAAAAAATGAAGCACAAAGTCTTTATATTGTTACTTGCACACAATTTATAGATTTCTCTAAGAATAACAAAGCAAAGCACAAAGTCTTTGAATGATTATCCACACACAAATCCTTCTTCCAAAATCTCAAACTAACACAAAGTCTACTTAGAAAATTCAAACTACTATTCAATATGTCACACAATTCACACCTCTCAACTCAATCTCTCAAGAATATATAACATTAATTACATAATAACATCAATATCATAAACAAAGATGATTCCAACACAAAGTTTGAAAGTCAAAATTTGTCTTCTTTTTTATTTTGAATGAGCTTGTAAAATCACAATTTGAACATAAAGTTTCACTTTGCTTTTCACTTTGGTAGAGTTTTGTTGCATAAAATAAAATATACTAATTACAAAGAGCATGCTCATGTAAATAGGTGAGGTGCAAAGAGAAAAAAATAGGAAAAATGCAACTAATTTGAGACTAAGTAAAAAAAGGGAGGTCGATTTGCCTTAGGACTTATGCACTCCTAAATGCAAAACTATATATGAAAAATGACACTAGAAGTGTCGATTAAAATTACAAAATGACACTAGACTAAGAATGCATAAAACTGACTAAGATATTGGAGCTTCATCTTGTGTATCATCATCTCCATCTTTCTTTAGAAATTCATTATACTTTTGGAGAGAATCTTGGATCTCTGCATCATCAGGTTCATTTTCATAGCTGGAGATAACTTGTATCTTGGTGACTAAATCTTCTAATAAAGTACATTCTTTCTTGGACTTCTTCAAGATAGACTCCAAATTATCCAAAATGGACTGAATTCCTATAAACTTATCAAGCGAGGAAAGTGAGAAATTTCCCCGCTTTACTTCATCCTAGATGAAAAAATTGAATACTTGAATAATTGAATCTAGGGGAAAAATATTAGGTTCTTCATCAAACATTTTGCAGGGAAATTCTATGATCTTGGCCAAGATTTCTTTGATAGTATTCTCACTTATCTTTTTTGCCTTTTTAATGTATTCAACTAATTCCTCCAAAACTTCCCTTCTATGTTTTAGAATTTTCTTATGTTGCACATAGACTTTTCTCGAAGGAACAACACCATTGTCAACTAGAACATCCAAGGGTAAATCCCTCAACCTAAGCCAGACTTCAAATTTATTTTCATGTGTTTCAATCCCTTGTACTAAAGCATCAAGTGTTGTATCAAATTCAGATTGAACAACTTGAATATTGTAGATCAAGTTGATCGCTAAACTTAGAAGATGGGTTCTTTGACTTTGCATTTTGTCCATCCATTCACCTTTTACTTTGACTCTTGAGGTGATCACCTTGGCTTGTTTGATGGTTCCTTCATCAATAGATGAAGTCATTAGCTCAACTATCTCAATAGACTTGGTGATTTTGATTACAACATTTGTAAGTAATTCTACTTGAGTTTTGAGCTTATCCTTCTTTACTTTATCCTCATCATATTTGACAATGAGGGATTGGAGGGCCTCTTGGGCATATTGCTTGGTGTCATCATGGGTTTTCTTACCAAGATCTATTCTTTTGATAGTGTAATCATTTGTGTGAACTTCATTTGCATTTTTATCCAAAGGAGGCCCTACAAATTTGGCATACTTATTTTTAGCCTAATCAATTTTTATCCTTGAGATAATTTTGGCTTTCTTGGTAGTCTTAGGCTTGACAGGAACTAATTGACCAAAATCAAAATCATCAGTAGAAATTGCCTATATCTGTCTTTTGGGAGTATTTTAAACCAACCATGGTGAAAGTGCATAAATATTTTCAAAACCAGAAAACCGGTGTTTGAGAAGGAGTATCATGACTTTGAGCAACAATAGCCACTATAGGTGAAGTAGAAGCTGTAATAACAACAACATGAGGATTTTCAATGGGTGACTCATTAGACTTAGAACTAGTTTCTACCAAGAATTTATCAAAATCATCCAACATGATGGAAGTTACTTCTGGTAAAGAGGAGAACACATTGGCAATGCTGTCTTGAGGGGTTTCTAATGTAGACTTGTAAGCAATAATAAAAGGGACATGCGTAACATTAGAAATAGTAAATCCAATTGGTAGATATTCAACACTAGAAGTAGTTGATACATATGAAATGGTAGATCCAAATGGCACATAAGTAGGAATAGAAACCTCTGAAGATGAAATGATTATTACCAGATCAAGTGCTTACTCTTGAATCTTCGCTGGTTCTTCATCCTTTGAATCTTCTGTTAATCTTTCCTCATTGAATTCTTCCTCTTGTTCTTCATCATTCTCTCCCTCCGTAGATTGATCCTCATATTTACCTTCATCATCTATTGGTTCATTGTCTAAATCAGGTGGTTCATAATCCAAGTGTTCCCCTGGTACCTCTAGCTCCTTGTCCTCCTGATCACTTAGAGTAGAAGATTCAACTTACTCCATTCCTTTACCTTTTCCCACTGTAAATTTGAATCTAGAAACAACAATTGAGGTAATAGGATCTTGTTTGTTCTTTGTTCTTAACTCTGATTTCTTCCTAATAGGTCTCAAAATATCTTCTTCTGAACCTGTGGTGAATTCCTTAAGTTGAATGCCTTTTGAAGTGAGCCACACATTAGTGTTTGCAAGAATCCTTTGGAACTAGATTTTTATAGAAACAACTTCCTTTTATGACCATTGAATCAAAGGAAGGGGAGCACTATCAATTTTCTTAGCCTCATACATAGGCTCAAGATCATTACCATCATCATGAAGGTCTTCAAGTACATCTGCCAACTTGAGTTTAATTATTTGTTCTTTGATGAGATGACAATAATCAAGTTTTTTGATATCCTTCTCTATTATATAGTATATCTAAATATCTTCAATCATGTGAACATGAGTATAGGATCTTTTCAATTTGTTCTCCATACCTCTATAATCAAAATCCTTTAGAACTCTGAAAAATTTCATTGTGACTTCTCATTTCTTCATCCATGGCTCTAGCTTTGAAAACTAAATCAATTGAATATCTTTCAATGGACAAGGAAAAATTGAACCCTAGTCTATGTGAACTTGATTGTTTCCCATGAACATCTACCATTTGTCATGCCAATTCCATCAAGAAAATCTTGCGAGATGGATACTTGGGAAGCATGAATGGTTGGTCATCAAAACAACCAACTCTTAGGTAAGTGAAGGTGGGAAATTGGAGGAACATGCATCCATACTTATTAACCATTTCCCAAGATTGATCTGAAACTCTTTTGTTTTCCAGACTCTTGTCAAATAAGCATAAAAAGTGACCAAAGAAGGCATGATTGATTCTTTTGAAATAATATTGATTTTGCTTCAACTGAAGATAGTACTTCCAAATATGATTAGATCTTTTGTCACCATCTATAGATAAAAACTTGTAAAATTCCTCAATTTTGTTGTAGCATATACCAAGTATGAATTCATATAGAACTTCAGAGTAGTAGGAACCTTGGTATGCTGATCACAAAGTGCATCACTTATTTGCCTTCCCCAAAAGATTCTTTTCTTATTTTGCCTTATGACATGAATATACTGATACATTCATTCATAGTATGTATCTGAGGTTAGAAAACCCTTTACCCTACTAAGAATAGTGATTAGGTCATTCACTTCTTCTTTGAAATCACTTCGAGGAAAAGTCTTGGGCAACTTGGCAATGGTTGGCCTAGGAGTTTTTAACCAATTATCATTAATGTTCCTCCTATTTTTGTTAGAATTCTTCTCATGATAAACCTTAGTTGACTCTATATTTATTTTGGTAAAAGAATCTATATCTAGACATTTGAAAAATGTATCAAAGAAATCTTCATCCAAAGCCAACACCTTATTTCCATCATCATCTTTGACACTTCTACTCACTGGATCAAAATGATTTACCACTGCAAGCAAGAACTCAAAATTTTGAATTGATATGAGGAAAGATGTGACCAAATATATACTACTATTTATAGTGGGTTTCATCAAATAGTAGTTAGGAGGATTTTCAACCCTTTTGAAAAACTCTTCCAAGTCTATAAGACCAATCTCCGTATCTCTGATATTCTTAATGTTGGATGCCACCGTGGCTGATGGAAAGGTAGGATGAGGATCTTACTTTTTGAACTCCATCTTTTTCTGACTTGGAGAGGGTGAAGTCATCTGGTAGCAATTGTGATTGCAATATATTTAAGAAAGACCTCCCGAGTTAGCCAAAACATCCTTAGGAGAAAAACATCTTCATTGGAACAAGAAGAGTGTAAAGGCCTTGTACAAGACATCTTCAATGATCCTCCACAAGAAAAAAAAATTTCTCCATACTTAGAAAAATTCTAAGTAAAAATTATGTATTATATTTTCTACACTTAGAAAAATTCTAAGTGCAGGTGTCAATCGGGTCCGTAGGCCCGATTTGCACCTAGGGCAATTCTCATCAAATGTGAGATGCAAATTGGATCTACAAACCCGATTTACATCTTGAGAGTAAATCAAAATTTAGTGTAAGTCGGGTCTATGAATCTGATATACACCTAAGGGAAGAACACATCATGTAAGTTAGACTCATAGGCCCAACTTACACTACACAAAAATATAACAATGCGGCGATGTAGGTTGGGTCTATGAACCCAACTTACACCATGGGAAAGTTATGGTGTTGGTGTTGTTCAGGTTCGTAGACCTGAACGACACCCTTTGTTTGGTGTAGTTCAGATCTACGAATCTGAACAACACTGTTTGGGCTTTGTTTTCATGAGACATGACTTAGCATAATAATATCATAATGCTATTTTGGTCATTAGATCCAAACAACACTGATGTTAGGTATAAAAGAGTGGGGTTCAATTCTATGGACCAAATTACACCATTTGGTGTTTAATGCATAATTTGAAACAAAGAAAACTCAGAAATTGTAGGTGTTTGGATTCAAACAACACATTTCAAAAACCCTAAATGCAAACTTCAAAGGCCAAGACAAAAAAAAAGAAGAAAATGCAAATCATACCTGAGAAAAATGATGATGGTGTCGATGCTTTGCCTAGGAGATCACAAAGAAAATAGGGCACAAAATGAAGACAATAAAACCAAAAGGAAAGATAATTAAAAGGATTAAGAGTTCGATTTTAAAACAAACTCAAACACATTAAATATAAAGTGTGGGAAATAAATGATGTAGATTGGGTCCATAGACTCGATTCACATTGTTAGGTGCATTTCAAGTCTATGAACCCGATATACACCTAAACTAACCATGCAAATGCAAGATCAGTTTAAGACTCGATTTGACACTAAAGACAATAAAGATGAAATAAAACTAACTTAAAAATGAAAGATAAAAACTTTTAAAGAAAAGACTTTAAACAAATTTATCTTAACGACAAAGTTGAGAGAGGGAATTGATGCAGAGGAAGGACAAACACAACAACATCAGGCAAAGGTTCTTCTTACTGTTGGCATATGCACACTCCAATGAGACATTGTAGGTGATTGAAGGTTTTGTCATTGATGGCAACCTTACAATACTATGAAACCAACAAGGCATTCCACTGACACTAGCAAGATCAGACTCTACATCGACACTCAGATCATCGGCACTGGCAGTGAAAGGTAGTATACCGACACAGAGGCCAACAAGATATTTGTTGTAATATATTTTGTTTATTATTTGTAAAATCATTGTAAGCTGACTTGACAAGTTGTAAAATGACTCTTATATAAGAGAGATCATTATAGAACATTTTGTGTAAGAAAGAGGAATGTAATTAGGTAAAATAAGGCAGACCTATTATGTGAATTATAGGTTAAGGGTTTATGTAAGAAGCAGAGCAGAAACCGGTACTAGATTTGGCATTATAGATGCTCTTTTAAAGCAATACAAGATAATGAATTTATATAATCCATTTTGTAAGTTAGTGAGACTTCCCATTTTGTATTTGAGCAGTGAGCTCTAGGCAGTTGGCCTTCCTGCATGTGTGGGCCCCTCTTGTAGCAGTAATATTCTCTTATTGGCCAGTAAGTGAATATTGTGGGTCACAAATCCCACCGAGGTTTTTCCCACACCGGGTTTCCTCGTTAAATCCTTGTGTTATGGTGTGTTTTTCATGTGGTTGTTTTTATCTCTGTTTATTGCATTACTTTCTGCTTACCAGTACACACTATTAATATGCTCTACATGTTTTAAGTTAAGAAAATCTATTAACCGGTTAGAAACTGATTCACCCCCCCTCTTAGTATCTATGGAAATCCTAACAATTGGTATTAGAGCTTGGTCCTCTATTTTCAGAAGCCTAACAGCTTGAGGAAGATCTTAACATCGGTAGAGATGGAAAACTTGATGAAACAACTTGAAGGAGCTCTCTCAGACTATGATGCAAAAAAATTGAAAAATATCAAACTTGAAGATGATCTAAAGGCTACTCAGGACATTATTCAAGCACTTCAAGAAAATCTTACTATTTCATGAAACAAGAGAAGAGAACTTTGTGAAAAGATGCAAAATGAGAATGATGAAAAAGAAACTCTTAATGACATGATAAACAAGCTGAAATAAGAGAACATGACAATAAAGAATGAGATGCGAGATATGACTATGAGATTCTGTAAAGAAATTGAAGATAGAAAGAAGAATGAAGAAGATTTGACTAGAACACTAAGTGATGCTGCAAATGAAAACACAAGACTCAGCTATGAAAATGATTTGTTAAAGACAGATCTGATGCACACACAGAATGACTCAAATGAACTAATGAGGCAGAAAGAAGTTTTAGAAAGAGAACTAGATACTACAAATTGACATAAAGATAAATTTAAGAAAAGCTCAGAAGAACTTGGTAACTTGCTGAAGAATCAAAAACCTAAAGGTGACACTTGTGGAATTGGCTTTGAAGTTGGTGAAAGCTCTGGTACTGCAAACACACAAGATCATAGCAAACCGGTAAGACAACCTACTGCTTATAAATTTAATGGAAAATGCTTTAACTGTAACAAGTATGGTCATAGAGCAAATCAATGTAGATCTAGAAATCCCCACCAATCAATGTTCAAAATGCAACAAAGTTGGTCATAACTCTGAGAATTGCAGAATGAATGTGAGATGTTATGTTTGTGGAAGATTTGGACACTTGTCTAATCAATGCAGAACACAAACCGGGATAGGTTATGGGAAAGCTATTCAAAGGAATAATATGACTTGCTATGCATGTAACAAAATTGGGCATATTGCTAAATTTTGTAGAAGTAAAGGATCACCGGCAGACAACAAAGGTCCTAGTTTGAAAGGTAAAGAAAAAGTTGAAGAGGTTAAGCAAGAATTTTCAAAACAATGGATTAGGAAATCAGAACTGAATATGGATAGGAATACTCCTCCATCGGTAGAACCAAGCAACACTCCACTGACAGAACAGAGTAGCACTCCACCGACAGGAGTCTCTTCATCAAATTGAAGAAAATTTCCTTGAGGGTTTAGCAATCAATGAGACATATGCTATTATTCCCTCGGTTGATGGTGAGAAGTTGAAATTACTTCTATACCGGTAGACAAGGTTAAGTGATTACTTAACTGGCATGCATTAAATGTGGTAGTTGGCAAACTAACATTATAA
The DNA here is from genome assembly GCF_030272615.1 of Cryptomeria japonica. Lineage (NCBI taxonomy): Eukaryota > Viridiplantae > Streptophyta > Pinopsida > Cupressales > Cupressaceae > Cryptomeria > Cryptomeria japonica. The sequence continues at coordinate 412,487,952 of NC_081414.1, read as the reverse complement.
ATTAATGTTTTTGGCTCCATTTTACTTCACTGATCATTCAAACATTTGAAGAGTGCGAAATCTCCAGAGCTAAGGCATTTTGAGCAAAGAGGCAAAGCACTTCAGCAATCAATCCTTCCTAAGGTAGAAAAAGGTATTTATAATCATGGAATCCTCCTCTGTACCTGAATTCATAGCAAACCCTACTATAGTTGAGGTAATCAAACGACCTAGGCCTGTATTTTAGCTAGTTCCTGAGATAGCTAAAAAGGATGACAATGTAGGTGCTTTTTCCCAAATTCCCAAAGGAGTTGTTTATGCAAAAGACCCTAGAATCTATATCCATTGCCATATAGAAGAATTAGGAGATGAAGAAATCAAGAACATGTACAAATCTGTTATCTGTAATGATTCCGGTAAAGTAAAACCTGAACACCAAATTATTGAAACCCTAGGATTCACTGAGATCCTCAGCATTCCGGATTTCCCCAAGGAAGTTATTAGGATAGTGTTCATTAGAGTACATGATGCATTCTTTTGGCTTGAATCCATCCATAAAATTACCAAGGAAGCAGTGAAAGCTGTAACAGGGTTACCCTCCACCAGTAGCAGACCAGACAAAACAAAGGTGGTCTCAAATGACCTGGTAATGAACCTAACTGGTGCAACATCTGACAGAAGGTCTCTAAGGGTTAATGATGCGACTGACATAAATGTGAGATTTGTTAGCATGATTTTAGGATACAAAGCAACTCATGCAAACAGACTTAACTCAGTTTCCAGTTTATGCATAAAAAGTGCACATGATATGGTAAAAAAAAATGTGAAAATTGATGTATGTGAATGGCTAAAGGATGAATTGATTGAAAATTTAGGGAAGATCAAGAAGGATAAGAAAGGAACTTTTAGATTTGGTAATTTACTTGTATGCTTAATGCTACATATAACCAAACAGGTGCCCGATATAGGCAACAAGAACCTTGGATTTGACATACCGGTAGGGAAACAGTTATCAGACTTATTCAACAACATGGGTGAAAACAAGGAAAAGAATATTGATGAGTATTTTCAAGCACTAAAGGCCATAATGAACAAAAGAATCAGACTGTCACAAGAAATTGTTAACAAATACAAGGATGATATATGTTTTGTGATTAAAAAGGATGAGATCTGGATGGAAGCAGTTATCCAAAGAATAATTTGGGTTACTGAAATGGGCTATGAGACTGATGACCACATCGTTGAAACATATGCTAAAGCTCTTCTAGAAGAACCAAATGAACCTAAGGAAGAAGTATTTGGTAGTGCTGAGACCATTGAAAGCCAAATTCAATCTAAGAAGAGAGTAAAGAAAGTAGAAGCAACTGTAAGGAGAGGTTCAAGGAAGGCCAAGGCTATAAAAGAAGATGTACTGAAACAAACCGGTATCATTGAAGATGAGTTACAGGTACAACAACCAAAAACTCACCTATCATCGGTAGAAACTTCTTCAGAGAGTGACAAGCCAGCTAAATTTAAAAGAGTTGTAAGGAAAAGACAACCTTCACCAATATCCACACCCTCACCTAGAAGAACTAGACAAATACAATAGGCAGTGAGGTCTCTGGTAAAGAAGACAACCCCAAAGAAAAAGCTAACACCTAAGAAGAAAAGGACTCAATAGAATATTTCTCCGATTGACAAACTGTTGGATGAAATCACAGAAGAAGGAAATCTCAAGAACATAAAAAATTATATGATACACTATTAGCAGATGAGAAAGAGCAAGTTGAAAACAGTGTCATTTTACACCTGGATATCTATAAGAAGTTTTTGATGCAAGTTGTGGATGAACTACTAGATGAATTATTCAAGAGACTGGAAGCAAGAAGACAATATGTTATAGAACTTGACAAGAAAATCAAAATTGAAAAATTACTTGTTGTCTACCCAGTCAACTCTCCAAAAGAAATAGATGATCTAATTACAAAGACAAACCGGTCAGTATTCTCTACAACACACCGACATATTGCACTAATGGCAGGAAGAGTAAATGAGGTAACAGAAGAAACAAAAAATGGATGGGATATATTCCTTGTGGAGAAGGAAAAGAAGGAAGAATACAGGAACCCAAGCCTATCAAAGTCTATCAAAAGGACAAAGATAAGGGTAAAGGAAAGGTTGGTGGACCTCCTAGTATCAAAATAAAAGATAAATTATCCCCACCACCTCTGATTACTCCATCGGTAACAACAACAGAAGACCAACCAACAGATGACAGTATGGATGTATCACAAGAGGATACTAATCCTATTCCTGAGGTACTATACACACTGGATGTTGATACTCAAAAGGTCAACATTGTGATAGACAAGGACACAATCAGTAAGACTGACATGGCTAGTAAGCCACCGGTAGTTGACAACATTGTTAACATTGAAGGTAAACCGGTAGATGGGAAAATAGAGACTGAAACATATCAACAGACAGAGAGACAAGCAGAGCAATAGGCTCCGGAACAGGAACAGGTTCATGTGGAAACAGTGCCACCAGCAACAGTAGAGAAACAAAAACCCTTGCTTAAGGAAATGGAAACACAGACTGACCTACTAGAGGTCACTACAAGCATGGTTACTTCCTCCACCAGCGGAATTCAAAATGTTGGTTCCTCCTCAATAGGTTATAAATCAACCAATGTAACTGAAGTTCTTTTAGATTCTTTGAAGAAAATAACTGATTGTAGTTCACAAGCTTATAAATCTATAGATGACATAATCCCAATTTTGAAGATGATAGATCCAAAATGCAACATAGATAATAAGGATTCTTTGAGTCAACTTGACACTTTGTCGAAGTATATTACTAACAACACAGTGACAGTTGAACAAATAAAGGAACATGCATTCAAAGACAGGTTGGAAATTGAAAAACAAAAATTCTTTGAGGATCAAATAAAGAAGTGTACTAGGGAATTTGACACACTTCTATCGGAACTATGCAACTCATTGAAGGAATTTAAAACTCTATACAAAGATACTTGCAAGACAAACTTCTTAATAGTTGATATAGATAAGAAAATGAGCAAGGTACAAGAAGAAATAAATAAACTTGCAGACAATTTTGTTAATTCACCTGATACATTATCAGTTTTTGAGAAAAAGATGACTAGTTTTGAGGAAGAATTACTGAAGCTAGAGAGAGAAAAGGACAAAATAATAAACAAGGCTAAAAATCTGAGACTAAGACTAAGTCCAAGACTGGACTATCTAGCATCCTTGAGGAAGGAAATATCTGAGGCATTAGTACAAGGATAGAAAACACCGACAGAGCATATGCAACACCTCACTGGTATAGTTTAAAGAACAAAAGCAACAATAAAAGATAGTAAGAAGTTTATGGAAAGCATAAATTTGGTTTTGGCAGATCTTTTTCAAATTGTAACCACCCAGTTACAAGGTTGAGACAGAAAAACTACAACTCTATTGACACCTTGATAGCCTTTGTCATTGATGCCAAAGGGGGAGTAGTAGTATGAGAAAATAATTTGCAAAAGACTTATCTGCTCAGGGGGAGCTCATATATTTTTAGTACACATTTTTGGATTAAAAGTTTTGAATACACTTTTGAAATTTTCTATGAGTGTTGCCATCAATGCCAAAGGGGGAGATTGTTGGCATATGCACACTCCAATGAGACATTGTAGGTGATTGAAGGTTTTGTCATTGATGACAACCTTACAATCCTATGACACCGGCAAGGCATTCCACCAGCACTAGCAAGATTAGACTCTACACCGGCAGTCAGATCACCGACACTGGCAGTGAAAGGTAGCATACCGGCACAAAGGCCGACATGATTTTTGTTGTAATATATTTTGTTTAGTATTTGTAAAATCATTGTAAGCCGACTTGGAAAGTTGTAAAATGACTCTTATATAAGAGAGATCATTGTAGAACATTTTGTGTAAGAAAGAGGAATGTAATTAGGTGAAATAAGGCAGACCTATTATGCAAATTATAGGTTAAGGGTTTATATAAGATGCAGAGCAGAAACCAGTATTGGATCTAGCATTATAGATTCTATTTTGAAGCAGTACATGACACTGGATTTATATAATCCATTTTGTAAGTCAGTGAGACTTCCCATTTTGTATTTGAGTAGTGAGCTCTAGGCAGTTGGCCTTCCTGCATGTGCAGGCCCCTCTTGTAGCAATAATATTCTCTTATTGGCCAGTAAGTGAATATTGTGGGTCACAAATCCCACCAAGTTTTTTCCCACACTGGGTTTCCTCGTTAAATCCTTGTGTTATGGTGTGTTTTTCATGTGGTTGTTTTTATCTCTGTTTATTGCATTACTTTCTACTTACCGGTACACAATATTAATATTCTCTACATGTTTTAAGTTAAGAAAATCTATTAACCGGGTAGATACTGATTCACCCCCCCCTCTCAGTATCTGTGGGAATCCTAACACTTAAACCCATACTTGCCAAGGTTGAATAGGCATTCATTTGTTTGAGACCACTACCAATGAGACTACTTAAACATTCTAGGGCACACACTATTTGGGACACCCCCAATAGGTTTAGAAACATCCATTGGACTTCTTGGACTCAAGAAAAAGTTCATTTCAATTCCCCAATAACAACTTAACACATGAAAGCAACATTCCACCCAAGATAAGCATATTGGGTTTGCACTTTTTTAGGAACAAAGAGACCTATAACACAATTTTGGAGTCCATGTTCTTAAACCAAGTTTGCAAGTTCTTCCTAACACCATTCAAAAACATAATTCATGAACATTCAATTCACTTTGGTTTGGATTGATCAAACCCTATGTTTGTTGTCCTTAACACTATCAAACACGGTCATTTTAGGTTGATAGTCAACCCAAAAGATGTGTGAACCTCAACCTCAAGCCCTACAACTTTGGAGTATCATAATACATGTTATTATAGACTTATCCACAAATTTTCATAATTTTTCATCGTGGGAGGATGTAGTTATTACATTTTGTTTGCTCACTGTTTACCCTAGGTAGGGTTTCTACCTATCCAGAGAAAAATTGCATTAAATTTTACAGAACTTTATGAAATTAAATGAGACTAATTAAAAATGAAAGTAGATTTACATCACTAACTTCTCCAACCAATTATAGATTATTAAATGAATGGTATACTCCATACAAACCAAAATAATAGTTTGCAACGTGAGAAAAAAATCAGAAATAATGCACAAAAATAAAGGTTTCTACTTCTTCATAATATCCAACTCTCAAATTTGAGTTGGGATGGCATATATATAAATTTGAAACTATTCCAACTATCTCAATTGGCAGCCAAACATGTTTTTAACAACCACAAAAAAATTGACAATTATGACAAAGTTGCTTGACAACTTTTGGTGTTCAACTTTGACAACATTTGATACCTTCCAAAATGGATCAAAATGATCCCAAATGGTCTTAAATGACCCTATTGGATCCAAACACTCCTAAACAACCTAAAAACCAAAAATGACACAAATGTGCTTTATGATGCTCCTGATGCTCCTGCTGCTCCTGATGTTCCACTTGAGTGTTGGTCTACAATAGTACAACCATGTTTGAGGATATCATCTTTAGTCATCCATGGGAAGACCCCTCAATTTGATTAGATACTAGAAATATGTCTTGTTCCTTGTCTTCTTTAGTTCTTTGGTATCAAGGATACACTCCAACTCCAAAGATCTACTAGGTGGGAGGTCTTGGTCCAATCATCATCTGAGGGTGAGTGTGAACCTACTCTTGCATCTTCAACAAGATCCCCTTTTTAAGGGTACAAATCAAAAACATTAAAATGGGGGAGATGCCAATGCCTTGGGGTAGCTCAATCTCATATGGATTGCTGGCAAAATTGTGCACCACCTTGCAAGGTCCTATTTTTTTCATCTAAAACTTGGATTATTGACCTTTGGGAAACCTCTTCTTCCTCAGATGTTCCAAAACCAAATCCCCAATCTTGAAATTAACTTCTCTTCTTTTTACATCTACCTTTTGCTTGTACTTATCAACACTATTTTGGAGGTGCTCCCTAGCTTGTTGATGAATCTCTTGCATAACAACAACAAATTTCTCTCCTTCAGCACTTGGTCTCTCCGTTCCATTGATATCCCTCAATTCAAAGACCCCTCTAGGCTGCAATCCATAAACAATTTGAAAAGGACTCTTTCAAACACTCCTATTCATTGAATCGTTGTATGCAAACTCTGCTTGAGGAAAAACAAGATCTGACTGATTGAAATATTATTTAGTAAGGCATCTTAAGAGATTTTCTAGGCTTGTATTAAGCACCTCAGTCAACCCATTAGGTTAAGGATGATATGTAGAACTCAAACTAATATTAGTGCCTAGTTTCTTCCAAAGTTTCCTCTAAAAGTGTCCAATAAACTTGCTATTGCTATTTGAAACTATACTCAAAAGAAAACAATGGATTCTTACCACTTATTTGAAGAACAAACCTGCAATATAAGAGGCATCATTGATACTCTTGCATGAGATGAAGTGAGCCATCTTGGAGAACTAGTCAACCACCACATAAACTGAATCAAAACCGTGAGGGGTTCTTGGTAACCCCATCACAAAATCCATGCTGATAGACTTCCAATGTCTATGTGGAATGGGAAGAGGTTGATAAAAACCTGCATTGGTGCTAGTACCCTTGGCCCTTTAACAATAGTACATTTTTCAACAAACTTTCTTACATCAGTTTGCGTCCTAGGCCAAAAATAGTGCCATCTCAACTGCTCTAGGATCTTATCAAGACCAAAATGACCTACCAAGATTCCACAATTCTTCTCCCTTATGAGATTGTCCCTCATTGAGCATTTAGGTACACAAAGTTTTTCTCCTTTGAACAAAAAATCATCTTGTATTAGAAAATCAAACCATTTTTCATTAGCACTACCATGGGGCTACTTGCAAAAGTCACATATCTCCTTAAAATCTGCATCATTAACATACATACATTTTAATGCCTCAAGTCATACACTTCAATTGGATTTCTTGCACCATCAATGCCCTCCTACTCAATGCATCACCCACTTTGTTTGACTACCCCTTCTTATGTTTAATGGTGAAAGTGAAACTTTGTAAGTACTCCACCCACTTGACATGCCTATGATTGAGTTTTTCTTGACTATTAAGGAATTGAGGAGCATGATCATCTGTATAGACCACAAAATCCTTAGGAAGAAGGTAATTCCTCCACTTTTTCAAGGATTGAACCATACCATACATTTCTAGGTCATAGGAAGTATTTCTTCTTAGCATCATTAAGTTTTTCACTAAAGAAGGCAACTAGTCTATTATTTTGAGTCAACATTATAGGAAAGAGACACTAAATGCATGTTGAGATTTTATCATTGATGGAAACTCATATCAGATTTGGCATCCATAGTTTATAATTCATTCATCCCAGAAGATTGATTAAGTCCAGTGAGGTCCAGTGAGAAGAATAGAGTGCACAGTTTTGGTAGGCAGATTATTTTGGTTAAGTATTTCAGGGAAAGTTTGTAGATATGTAATATCCCTTATTCCAAGATTGTGTCCTCCGATGATAAGTTTTGTGCAAGTTAGAAGATCCGGTAATCATGTTTTTGGCAAGAACAATACATATATATGGTAACATGTGATGATTATGTTCATGGATCTTGTGGATCGATTTTCATGATTGATTATGTGTTCGAGGTTGATGATATGCCATGTAGAAAGCATGTGGACACTTTGGTTTGGTCTGCATATGCATTGAAGACAGAATTGAGATGACCTGTGAATATATTTCATATTTTGTACCATGTTCTTGAAGATGACATGGTGATGACCTAAATCAGTGATGCAGATATATAAGACAGGTTCATACGATCATTTTTTATATTGATGGATGTGTGTGATGTGTGTATGAGCAATTTTGTGCAGCTTATCATTGGAATGATGAAGATCTAAGCTTCGGTATAAAGCAAATTATCAAAACAAAGCAGAGTTTCAAAGCAGTGTAAGAATATTTGTTTTGTGCTTAACCAAAACTATACTCAGGCATTTGTTGATGCTATGTCATAGTTCAACGTATATTGTAATCTCTTACAAACATTTTGTAAGGCAGTGAGCCTTCCAGGGTTGTAGCCCTTATTTGTAAATTGAGTAGTGAGCTCTAGGAAGTGTGTCTGAATGCATGTGCATTCCCTTTATATAATATTTCTATACTTTTAATAGAGTATATTAATATTGTGGGTTTTAATCCCACTGTGGTTTTTCCCTTAACCGGGTTTCCATGGAAAAATCTTGGTGTTATGGTGTTTCTGATCTTTGCTTTGTGTTTCTACACTTTACTTCTTTTCATATGCATTAAGTGGTTTAAAAATCAAATTGTTAAAATCAATAATTGTAGAAGATTGATTCACTCCCCCCTCTTAGTGTTCATTAGGGAAAACTTAAAGAACCCCCCCTCCCCCACCCTAAATGGTGGAAATTAATAATGAATTTTTTGTTAGTCGGAGATAGTATTTTTTTGTTGGCGATTTTTACATTTTTCGTGGGATTGTAATATAAATTTCGTTGGTGAAAATCTTGAAATCAGGAAAGATTAGTAGAAAAATTCGATGAATATTTATCTTTATTTTCAAATATAAATTTTTTTCTTTGGCAAAACAAACATTGGGAATAAACCAAAAAATATTTTTATGGATGAATTTTTTTAAATATATAAAACTATAAAGTTTAACTTGGCGAATTATTCATTGAATAAAACAACTAAAATAAATTTAATGGCAAATTAGATGATTATTTCCAGTCATGCTTTGTCCAATTTTGGTTGTGTCAAATTTTAGGCCCAAAATTGAACCTTCACCGTTGATATTTGTAGATCTAACGGTGAATGTGATTCCTACTTTGTACTCGACAAAAATTTTAGTAAATAGATGGGTATGTTCTAGTATGACTATTGGTGTGACATAATAGAATGAGATACGTATGTTTTGGTACGTGTGAGGTAATAGCACAAAATCCATGATAATATTTGGAATGATTTCTAATAAACACCACAACTCCTTGAGTGTCTATTCACATGCGTGGTGGTAAGAGATGCATTAATGCTAATTAATGCAGAGAATATTTAGGCACCAAAACCATCCTTAAATCGTGATGAAGACACCTCCTAATTTCTACCTTTTTTTCGCTATGATTGAGCCCATTGCAATGGAAACGCCTATTGTCCTTTTGGCCACAAAGTCGCAGATGGTGTTCATGGGCGAGATAATGGATAAGCGGCTAGGCATGATACTGGTGAACGACCATGATTACATCCAACATGCTGTGAAGGAGGTTCTGGGTAAGGAATTATTGTGGTCTGCTCACAAATACAAGGTATCTTTTGATATCCTCCTTTTTTTTTTTTTTTTTTTTCTGGCCATGCTGTTGTATTCGGTTGTGTCCAAGCAATGGGCAAAGAATCTCACCCAAATTTTGTTCAAACACTCATTTCTAGGTAAAATTCATGCGGCATTAGATAATCTAGATGAGAATTTTCATATTACACTCCCAAATCAATACTACATGAGTGAGGCATGTAGATTACCAGTTGTAACCACACTGCAACTAGAGGTGTTGTAGGCAGGAATGTTGTGGACCAGAGTATCAATTTCTTGTTGTGCGTGGCTGGTATCAAAGCCCCTGATGATGAAGACTGGTACTGGGACTACTTAACCACTGAATTGTTTCTGGATGAGGATGAGTTTGCGCCAAAGGACACTGTAGAGATGGCAATCCTACTAGTGTTGGGTCGAGGCAAGGAATGGATTCCAAATAATGATCGGGATGTGGAGGACATCGGGAAAACAAAGGTTCACGCGAACTACGAAGAAGAGTATTGGGCTAAGCAGCAAACCAAGTGTGGTAGGCTGCTGAAGATGGAAAGAGAAAGGGAGGTGGCAGCTGGTAGACGTGTGGGTATCAAGTTCTAATAATTAGCCATTAGGTTCTATATGTAATTTCATGGTCGCCTGATATGGGGCCTTTTTGTTTTTTGTACAATGTATAGTTATTGTACAATGTATGAGGTATGTTGGTAGGTCTGGCTTGCTTCATTTTGGTTGCTATGAAGCAGCCTATCTCGATGAAAAATCTTTTTTTAGTTTTAATACAATGGGTGCTGGCCCTAGCCAGGGATTAATCTATCAAAAGAATCAAATTCATTTGGAAATATAGAATGTCTCTTATAATTAAATATATAGATTCATTTTTTATGAAATTAACTAATCGTACACTAATCATAACTATCGCTATTGCTCTCACGATACTAAAAAAAATGACCTTGTCTCATTTTCAGACATGCTTTGTACACATTTTGTTCTGTTAGATCTTACTTGCGGAATTGAAACTTCATGGTTGATATTTGATGTTGTGATAGTGGATGTGATTCATAACTCCTAGTTCATAAAATGATAAAAAAGAACAAATAATAATGGAAAAAATTAAAATTATACAAAAACTTCAAGTTTTGTTGATTTTTCTATAAACAATTTCATTTGGCAGTATTTTTTTTTATCGGTAAAAATTTGTATTATATAGATTCTTAAAAATATATGTACATCCATTTCTTAAATTCTCCATAGTAGGCCTTAGCCAGTCATATCGACATGCAAATACAAAAAATAGTTACAATGTCAAATGTCATCGAACAAAATTTGACCTTATCTGTAAATGAAATTTGCCTTCACCATACAAAATAGAGATCTAATCTATTGTATTTATCAACCTATTGCTACCATCGCCATGCCCATGCCATATTCTTTGACTTCTCTCATCTCATTCTTCATTGCCTCCTCCATTTCAGTGTCTCCACCCAATCTCTCACCCAACAATAGAACTCATCCCTGCTTGGATCTTCCACCACCCGCTAGCCAACCACGCTTCCTTCGAGTAGGAACAACACAGTCTCGCGACTATCGCAGTGCATAGAGTTTTCTCCATGGTCCCCATTTGGTCACTTCCACCCGGGCTTCCCAATCGTCCACCGATGTCAATTATTGCAAGATGTCTTGCAACCCAATCCGTGCTAAAGCTCTGCATGCCACGTTGTTTGTCGCACTCTATAGAAGGAATAGGTGCAGTCGGGGAGCAAATTTTCTCACATGGACCCATGTACTATCAGGACTATAAAAACCTTCCATGTCTCGAACTAGCTCTATTAATTCATCCATGTTACCCAACCATTCATTATTTACACACCTCCTCATGATATCTCTCACCTTTTCCTGGGTTGGAGCTCCAAACACCAGGCCATGAACATTGACACAATGTCGGAGTTGGTGCAATATCTTTGCCCTTCTTCTAGGTACTCTGCCCGTAGAACTAGTTTCACTTGTGAAATGAAGGATTTTTCCTTAAACACACAAATTCATCAACCTATCATCTTTGATACCGCTCTGAAATTCCACCTGTGTTTTGATGGTCTAAAGCGCAAAGTTGGCTTCCATATTCGATTCTCTGCAATTCTCCAAACTTCTTCAATACACTAGAAGAAGATAACCCTACCTATCCCTCTACATTCTTAAAAGAGTTGTGGTTATGTGGAGACATAAATGCTCATACCCTTCGGTACTGAGCATTTATTGGTATTAAACTCAGAGCAACTCGAATAAATCTCAAGCGAAGATTTCCCATGCTTTCAATTTAATGGAGTGTCATGATGTCATCATTATAATGATCTTGGTGCAGTTTCATGCTGTCACTCAACTCCTTTGTTCCTCCAATCTGTCTCTATATAGGAGTCACCACACGAGTGGCCAACTCCCCATATTAAATTATTAATGTCATTTAGATGTGAAATATTAATGTTATTCTCTATTAACTATAACCTGGGGGAATTAAATTTTGTTTTGTTTTCCTTGTGTCTTTATTGCCCCTCCAACTTGGCATTCCTCAATTAATTTTAGCAACATCTTTATATACAGACAGAGCTCTGCTTTGGTATATCTTTCCTTTTGGTTTTGTTCAACCAATTAAATACATAAATTCCTTTTTAATGATATTAACTAAATATAATTCATTGCTATTGCACTCGCGATACAATAAAAAAATGTCACTTGTCTACAAAGTACAAAATATTTATTTTACAAAATCTAAATATAGATTTGCTAGTCATTATCAAAATCCATCATTTGATCACAATGGCGTGTGTTGGAAAATTGAGATTTCACACATTTAAAGTCATTAGTTAATATGTATCTATAACGTGGCATTAATTAATGTGCACCTCCGCCAAGATCAATGATTGTGATTGTTGTATGGTTGAGTCAAGTTGTGTGACCAGGCTAATTATGTTGGAATCCAAGAACACTGAGAGGGGGGGGGGTGGGTGAATCGGTGTTATGCCACCACAAGAACATACACCATACCACAAATATTTATACGTGGAAAACCTCAAAGAGGAAAAACCACAGTGGGATTGGTGAACCACAATATCTATCCACTGACCAAATGAATAAATATTACAATAGGGGCCTGTACATGCAGGAAAGCCAACAACCTAGAGCACACTTCTCATCACTAAAGGAGCCTCATTGACTACAAACACCAAATACTAGTTTACAAATAAAATTTTGAACTTAGAGAATGCATTTGCTATGTTGGATGAGTTTCGGTTCAAGCACTATCTGTACCGGTTTCCACTGTGTCCTCCTTTACTGGTAACTTGCTTTGCATCCCAAACCTTTAAATGAATAACCAAGACTGAGTAAAAAAAAAAATATTCGCATATAGTTGATCAATATTGTTTGCATAATATCACATCACTATATCTCACATCATATGTATATATCTCAAGATCATATCCAAAATATCCTAACCAGACTGACTTAAATACCCTTCCCAAACATAAATGCCTTATGTTGGCTTACAATGATATTATAATTTATTTACATGTCGGCCTAGACATAAATAAATACATTAAAATTCATGGTCGATGCCACTAATTTCTACCATGTAGACCTGTCGGATCAATCTCCTATGTTGACCTCATATGCCGGTTCCTAGTTTTCCAGCTTCCCTAGAATTCCGGTTGTTGAATCATGAATACCGATGAGTATCGGTTAAGTGTTCAACCCAAAATGATATCTGTTGCCATAAATGGCAACACAACTAAACCGAATGAGTGTCAATTGCCAACAATCTCCCCCTTTGGCATTGATGCCAACACTCATGTGAAAAATGAATCGCTGAAGTGTTGTCCCGATTCCTCCAAAAACTGATGACCAGAACTGACCCTGCTCCCCTTGAGCTATACATTACTTCTTATGTTCCTTGACATTTTTCACAATAACCACTCCCACTTTGACATCAATGACAAAGGCGAGGCAAAAGAATGAAAGAATGAAATCAAAATGTGTTTACCGGATCTAGATGTACTTGAATATATGTGGGTAAGCACCCTTCAAAAATACTAGGTATCCCAACCACTTTTCAAAGTTCCCAAAATAGATACAAACCCATTAAGAATGTATGCATGTAGTTCTTCTTTTGTTAGATCCACTGGTGTGGGTTTATTAATTAATTCTAGACTTTCTTGCTTATGAAGTAATAAAGTGTTCAATCGGGGACATACCAATCTTCTCAATTCCCTAGCTTGCTAGATTAATCTGTCCATATCTTTCTCCAAGGTTGATATCTTAGATTTTGTAACCAAAATTTGACCATCAATGGCACTGGTCAATGATCGAGTACCATCAAAATTGTTATCCAGATGTTCCAACTGGGCCTTTGACACTTTTATTTTTACCTCCAAGTCAGTTGTAAGTTTTCCAGTATTAGTACAAGACCTATATATACAACTGCACTGATTAAGAGCCTCATCAATCTTTGTAAGTTGCTCTATCATCTTGACCTTGTCTGATATGATCATATTGTCACATGTGACTTTCCTAGCTGCATTGTATCTCTCTATCAATTATCGGTTTGATATCTGTTGAAGAGTTTGAAACTCTTTTGCAATATGTTCAGTCAAACTCTTAAGAGTACCAAAGGGGCTAGCTACCAGACTAGTGTATCCTGGAACTAGCTGTTGCAAAATTGGAATGGTCTGCTCAATAACTTGCTTGTCTTTTGATCCTTCCTTACTCAACTTCTGAGATGCAACAAACATTAATTCAAAACTGCTCAGCTTCTCAATGTTCTTCTACCCAAAATCAACTTGACCGGATGAGCCAAGTGCCAACAATGAATGACTGGACTCTCCAATCTGCTAACTAGCACCGGTGGCTTCACCACTTCGTGCAATAACCATCTCAACCCTAGCATCTTTAGTATGTACATTTGTTGTGGTAGGTTCAACATCCTCAACCTGTTTATTATCTGTATCCACATCAATAACCTCTACATCCAGAGTGTTTTGTTCTGATGTATCCTGCTTATCATGCACATCTTCAAAGTTATCTATCAGTTTCTCTACATTATGTATAGGTGATATTGCTGGAGGAATATCCTCTGTTAGTTTCTCTCCCAAAACTAGTGAATCCATACCAAATATACCTTTTCCCTTACCATCAATAGACATGTCTTCAATACTAAACTTAAGTGGAAATACCGATGCAGTAAAGAAATCTGGTTTATCTACAAAGAATTTTACCCATGACCCGTGGGTCTCCTTAACTATTTCATTTACTCTACCTACCATGAGACTCACATGTCGGTGTCTGCTCTAAAAAAGTGTTCTATTAGAATATTCAAGACACTGCTGCAACTCCTCATCAGTTATAGCACCACAAATAGTTAATAACTCCTACAACTTTATATTTTTATCCTCTTCAACTGCAGATAATCTCCTAGCATCTAGATTATTGTACAAATCTCTTGGTATTTGATTTTCAATCTCAAGTAATACCTTCTTATATATATCTAAATATAACAAAATTGCTTCCTCGATCTCCATTTGTTCCTTATCATCCATATGTTCATAATAATGTTGGATATTACTCAAAATTCAATCTTTATTTATTTGATCTATCAATTTAGCAACTAAGAGAGGAGGAGTGACCTCAATAGTCTTACCAGATTCGAGAGCTAT
This sequence comes from Cryptomeria japonica, assembly GCF_030272615.1. NCBI lineage: Eukaryota > Viridiplantae > Streptophyta > Pinopsida > Cupressales > Cupressaceae > Cryptomeria > Cryptomeria japonica. Next base: position 412,472,901 of record NC_081414.1, on the reverse strand, counting down.
ATCTATTTCTGGTTTCTTCTTCTTGTTGGGAGTAGAAGTAGATTCTTTAACTGGTTTCCTCTTCAAAATTTTCTTTGGGGCTATTGGAGGAGTGACCTTCACTTTCAATACCTTTCCTTCCATAGCCTTCTTCCTTTGTGATGTATGTCTAGGGAATCTTTGGGGGCACAATGTTAGTATCAAAATTGGATTCAATAGGGGCAATATAAGTTTCCAGTTTCTTCCTCTTTAGTATACCCTTTCCAGTTGTTGCTACTAGTGGAGTCAGAACTACTGTCGAAGATGACTCTTCTGCGAGTCCAATGATCTGCTTGATTTCAGAGGACATCTTCTCAACAAATTCCCCAACCTTCTTGATTTTTCCTTCCCTCTTCTTCTAACTAAAACCTATCTGAACTTCAGATTCCTTTTGCTTTGTTGTCCCAAAGGTTTTCTTAGTTTCATCAACCGGGTCATCAATAAGAGTCTTGGCATATAAGTCCAAGATCTCAACATCAACCTCATAACCCATCTCAGTGATCCAGATCTTCTATGGTTGCACTTATTCCATCAGTGTTTCATCCTTCTTAACCATAAATCAGATTTCTATAGAGTACTTATCAACAATATGTTTAGGCACTCTGTCTCTTTTCTTCATAGCCTTCTGAAATGATTTGAAATAACCCCATAGAATGGAGTCTCTCTCCTTGTCCTGTCCTAAACCTCTTATAGCATCCTTTATTTTCTTTCCTACTGGCATATCAAATGACCATTAAGTTTTACCGGATCTCGGTAACTCATTCAAAAAGAAAAGCATCAAGCAAACAACAAGATTGCCATACTAGAATACACCTTTCTTTTTATCCTTAATCTTCCCTAGGTTTAAAACAAGCTCTTCCAACATCCATTGATAGAGACCATACCTATCATTTTCTTTGACCATTTGATGAGAATATTAAATGCATGAACTGGAAATAGAGTTCAATCAATTTGATTGGGTTACCTTGTAACCAATGATCATGCTTACAAATTGAACAAATTTGTCTCTGATAGTGCTTATCCTCATTGACCGATTGTCAAAAGTTGCACCAGTTAACTTCTCAACCTCATTTTTAGGTATTTTCTTCCTTCTGGGAGTTTGATCAGTTTGGGGAAAACTGGTGATAGCATGAATATCCTCCTTGGTGATTTTGTAAGGTCGGTCCAACCATATGAATTCCCCGTGGACACGACTCAGTACATACCAGATCATTTCATCTTTAAATTCTGACATCTCCAAAATGTCTGTGAAACTCTGATCCTTCAGAATTTGAAATTCCAGTTTCATTAATCCTATCCTATCCAGTAGATTTGTCATGTTAATTGTTTTGATCTCAATTGAACCTAAATCCTCCAGAGTGTAGTGGATATATGCACAAACATCTTCAACATACAAAACTCCATCTGGAACCCTAGAAAATGCACTGATTGAATCATCAACCTTCGAAATCTGAGGGCATTGTGTGAAAATAGGGTGTGGACGATCCTTGATGTCAACAAAAATAGGGGTAGCCACACCTACTGGAGCAGGAGAAGATCCAAAAGCCATTGCAAATAAAAGATAGTCTGGAAACTGATTAAATACCTCACAACCTTCGCCAGTGAAAGTTATTGAATATCCGCACCAAATGGACTAGAATTCGCTCGAAAATACTTTTGATTGCTTTGAATTGCCTTAAACTCACTCTTCTTTGCTCTGAATGCTTTGCAATAAAAAATGAACCAACATTTCTCTTTTATTCTATGAAAACCCTAATTTCTCATTGACATAAATGCGTGCTAGTCTATCATACTGGATTCAAAATCCATGACCTCAGTACCGGGAAACCTTCAAATTGATTTCTCCAAGATCTAAAACAAGCTTTCAGAATGCTACCAGGGGTAATGCAAGATCTATCATTAGTTTGCCTCCTCCTAAGGCGAATGACTTAGTTACTGGATGAGTTTGGTGTAGGAACATTCTAGTATGCCGGTTGAGTAATCGGGTTGATTGTCTCTGTCGGTTGATCTTCAGATTTCCTAACCCATTTCCTCTCATGCTCCTTCTGGATATCATCAACTTTCTATTTTCCTTTTTCATTATTTCCTACCGAATTGTTCTTGCTTCTACAGAATTTAGCAATATGTCCTATTTTTGTTGCATCATACATAACAAGTGACATTATTTTTTTGAATTGCCTTACTATATCCTTGATCATTCCTTGACCTACATTGATTAACCATATGTCCAAACTTTCCACATGCATGACATCTCATTATCGCTCTACAATCTTCTGTCTTATGACCATACTTTTTACAATTTGAACATTGTCCAGGAACTGCATTATTATCTTGATTTTCTCTATTTATAACAAGTCTTATCATATGACTAAATTTATTGCAAACAAAACATCTACCATTGAATTTATGTGCATTGGGTTGCCTTACCGGTGGTTTCTGGTTGACAAGTGGATTCTCCTTCTGACTGATTGTTTCAACTTAATTTGCAATACCGAAGCTTTCTCCTTGCTCAAATCCAAGACCTCTAGTGTCTCCTTTGCACCTTTGACCCTTCAATATCTCATCAAGCTTTGCAAAACTGTGCTTGAACTTATCTATGTATTCATCTAAGGTATCCAGTTCTTCTCTTAGGACTGTTATCAATCTTTCCAAATCCATCTCATTATTCTAGGATTGCACCAGTTCAGTTCTCAACATATCATTCTCATGTGCTAGCCTAATGTATTCCTTAGATCTGTCTTTCAGAGATCTGCCAAGATTTTCTTCATTCTTTTTCCGGTCTTCAATATCCTTGGACATCCTAATAGTTAGGGCTTGCATTTCATTCTTCATGACAATATTCTCTTGACTTAGCTTTTGACATTGTTCTTTAAGGGCATTATTCTCTTCATCATCCCGATTTTGTAAAAGTTCCTTTCTTCTAGCTTGAGCAGATGACAACCTCTCCTGTAGGATAAGAATGAATTCCTTTGCAGAGTTCAACTCATCTTGCAATTTCAAGTTTTTTATCCTTTCAGCATCATAGTCTTCAAGAGCTACTTCAAGTTGTTTCTCCATACTCATCTCCATGGATTTCAAATTCAAGATCTTCCTTAAGTTGTTAGACTTACTCCAAGGCACCAGGATCTGATACCAATTATTGGAATCCAAGAACACTGAGAGGGGGGGGGTGAATCAATGTTCTGCCAATAAGATAAATTTTAACCTTATTAACAAAGTGTTTCAATAACCGGTAACCATAAAAGAATATAACAACAAGAATAAATAATGCCACCACAAGAACATAGACTATAACACATAGATTTATACGTGGAAAAACTCAAAGAGGAAAAACCACAGTGGGATTGGTGACCCACAATATCTATCCACTGGTCAAATGAATAAATATTATAATAGGGGCCTACACATGCAGGAAGGCCAACATCCTAGAGCACACTGCTTATCACAAAAGGAGCCTCACTGACTAGAAACACCAAATACTGGTTTACAAAAAAAATTCAGAACTCAAAGAATGCATCTGCTATGTTGGATGAGTTTCGGTTCAAGCACTGCCTGTATCAGTTTCTACTATGTCCTCCTTTACTGGTAACTTGCTTTGCATCCCAAACCTTTAAACCAATAACCAAGACCGACTACATAAAATTATATTCGCATACAGTCGATCAATATTGTTCGCACAATATCACATCACTATATCTCACATCATATGTATATATCTTAATATCATATCCAAAATATCCTAACTGAACTGACTTAAATACCCTTCCCAAACACAAATTCCTTATGTCGGCTTACAATGATATTACAATTTATTTACATGTCGACCTAGACAAAAATAAATACATTAAACTTCATGACTAATGTCGTTGATTGCTACTGTGTAGACTTGCCAGATCAATCTCCTATGTCAGCCTCATATGTCGGTTCCTAGTTTGCCGGTTTCCCTGAATTTCAATTGCCAAATCATGAATACCGGTGAGTACCGGTTAAGTGTCCAACCCATAATGATGTGTTGCCGTCAATGACAATAAAACTAAACTAAATGAGTGTCCATTACCAACAAATTTAACAATATCATTGTGGACATGGCATCGACTGACATAATGCTGACATGCTAGGCTGGGCACCAGTGATTGGTCTGTGTTACAACTTTCATGGCACATGGGACCCACTCAAATGAGTCGCAGCTTGGGTGGACCCGATGCACTTATAATGCGACCACTTTTCATGAGATCAATGACTAGGGTGATTGCATGATTGATCAAAGGTGCATCCAAAGTCTAACTCCGTAACACCACTATGGATGTGGCATGTAGGACCCACAAAGGTTGACACATACTCTTTAATTACTATGCACATCTTCCAAGATCAACTGTTGTGATTGTTGCACATTTGCGCGATTGAGTCAAGCTGTGCAATCAGGATAACTTTGCAGTACCACTGCAGACATGGCATCGACTGACATAAAACTGACATACTAGGTTGGGTGCCAGTGATTGGTCTATTTTTTGTGTTTTGAATGAAATTAAATAATAATAAGACATCGCAATTGCATTCACAATACAATAAAAAAATGTCACTTGTCTCAATTCCGGTCATGCTTTGAACAAATATTGTTTTGTCAGATCTTAGCTTGAAATTGAACCTTTGTCATTGATATTTGATGATCTGACAGTGAATGTGTATTGTGATTTGTAATATGAGAAATATTTTTAGTAGAAAATATGAATATAGATTCGCTAGTCACTATCAAAATCCATCATTTCATCACAATGACATGTCTTGGAAAATCGATATCATATCAATTATTCACACATTTAAAGTGAGTAGTTAATATGTACAAGTAATGTGGCACACGTGATAAGACCAACTCACCCCCAAAGCATATAGAGGGACAAATGGAAAGAATCAAATAGAGGTAGTATTGGGCATTAAAATAGTTATCGAAAAGTTAAAAGAAAGGATCAGAGGATAATCTTTTTTCAATAATTGCTTCTGGATTTGATTGTGAATTTGTTTATGCCAATTTTTTATCATCACACATTGCCAAATTAGGATGGTTAATAGAAAGGATGCCAAGATAATAATGGACATTATCACACGTTTCCAAATTGGGACAGTTGATAGGACAATGAGTGCAAGGTAGTTGAGGCTCAGGTGGCTCGTGGTAGACTGGCAGTGGCAATACTCATTCCTCAGCTTGTAAAGAGTGCCCAAAGTTATAGTTGCAAACTAGTAGCCTCCATTTCGAAGTATTAGCACCAAAAAAAGAGCAAGATACATTAACTTATATAAAAGGTAGATAGGGGTCTAGGGGTTTTACACATCATCTATTTCAGGAATTGTAGAAATTGAGAAGACTAGGAGTCAGAAGGTAGTTGGTATGGAGTCCCCAATGCGCCTTATTGCCAACAATAGGCAACCAACATTCTTAGGCAGCATTACGAACAAAAGGCTCTTAGAGGTTCTAAATTATTCTCACTATTTGATCATTAGGGCAGTAAGAAGGATACTCAAAGAGGAGTTCCTCTTCACAAAGCATAAATACAATTTGAATACAAAGATACCAACGGTTTTTATGGCCACCCTAGTGCATGTAGATGTCCCCAAGGACAACATTGTGATGTTGTGTTGAAAATTATTCAAGGAAGTTTTTTTGGGGGAAATCGAAAAGGTTATGGAAAGCATTTACGAGGACCTCACTATCCCATACCCTAAAGACTACAATGTCATCATTAGGGCTGGGAAACCAATGCCTTGGCTTCCAATTCTGGTTATTGAGGACCTGAATGTTTTTCGAGCTAGAAAATTTGGTATTATGCAAAATGCTTGCTTCTTGTCGAAACTTTTCCGTATCATGCAGAACGAAGGGGGTGAATGGATCCGTGGTTACATGTGGGTTGATGGAATTGACACCAATGATGAAGAGGATATGAAATCCATGAATCTGATGGGTTTGGAGGACATAATGAAAGAAGGAGATCTGGGCCCCACTAGTAGCACTCAAGCTGGAAGGAGCCACACTCCTAATTTGTATGTCAAAGGGAAAAACATTGTCTCTGGGAAACTGGCAACACCATAGAAACTCTCCTAACTATTTTAATTTTTCAATTGTGTCCATAGAGACTCCTTTATTTTTGGTGGTTCAATTTTTTTTTGTGTAATTGTCTAGGTTTTGAAATTTTGGGCATGGGTAGACTGGTAGTGACGTAGTCGTTATGCATAAGGAAAATTTCGGTATCAATGCATTTACAATATGCTACTATGGAATCTATGGATAGATGGTCTGGATCTCTGGTTCGACCATTCTACAAATTATATAAAAATTTATACTATTAATAGAATATTTTTGGTTTTGACCTTTTGTTAAAATAATTTGCATGGAAAAAAGAATATTTTTTGTCAATGAATTCATTTACTTCCATAAACCACCATAAGTGCTTGGTTTATTAACATTAAATCCTTGATCAACTAATAATGATATTATGATTCATCGCTTGACATGGGTTCATGTTACAACTTACTTGGCACATGGGCCCCACTCAAATGAGTCGTAGCCCGGGTGGACCTGATGCAGTTATAATGTGACCACTTTTCATGAGATCAATGACTAGGGTGATTGCGCAATGGATCAAAGGTGCATCCAAAATCTAACTCTGCAATGCCGCTGCAAATGTGGCATGTAGGATCCACAAAGGTTAATAGGGCTCTTTAATTACTGTGCACCTCCACCAAGATCAATGATTGTGATTGTTGCGTGTTTGCACGATTGAGTCAAGCTACGTGACCAGGACAATAAAGCTATTAAAGTGTCAAATTTTGGGTTAAAATATGAATCATAATGGATTTCTCCCACCAATGCCATCACACCAGCATACATGTGTGCAGAAAATGAGCCCAATTTTCCCATTATGAACCACATTTTAAGCTATTTTAGCATCTATCCTACTCTAATTTGCATTTGCGGCACTCTATATATGTTCGGGTTGTTTTGTATATTCATGCTATCAAAGTTGGTGTTTTATATGCTTGTGCTTTCACAGTTAGGGTTTTTGAGAAATAATTTTTGACTATATTTTCATTGCATTCTCCCTAGCTTTTTGATTTTTTATGCAAAATTTCTTATAATTGTTTGAGTATAAAGAGATTAGTGTGCTGAATTTTGAAACTTTTCATCATCGTTTCATTCATTTTGCTTGTAAAATCCTAACCCTAGAAATGGTGGAGTCCTCTAGTCTGGGAAGGAGAAAGTTTTCTAAGGAGATCATTAGCCAACTCCTTGGATCAACAAAGACACAAAAGAGGTCAAAGCCTGGGTCTAGGCTGGATGAATTCATCATGGACCAGACTGCAGGTATTAGGGATGCATTGATCCCACTAGGGGTTTCAGTCTCTAGAGGAGAGGTTATAACAAGAAGAAGGAAAGAGTTTCAATATCCAATATCTCGAACTACAATTTGGGCAGACTTGTTGTGCCAAATGTTTATGAGAACACTAAATTGGTTTCTGCTATTACAACAAATTATAAGCCCGACACTAGGGAGATTGTATGTAGTGAAGGTGGCAGGATAACATAGATAACCAAAGATGTAATCAATGAAGTGTTTATGCTCAATCTTAACACTCATTGGGCTATTAATCCGTAGGAGCTAGACTTGGAATATAAGAAGAATGAACACCTATATAGAAGGAAATTGGAAACATTTCTCCATCCAAAAATTAAAGGGGATGATAGGAAGCTAACACCAAAGCAAACAACCCCTTACAATATAGAAATGTTTGCCAATTATTTTGTAGGCACATACTATGCTTTATGTCAAGTATTTGCCGCGGATGCCAAGGACCTGATACCAACTTGGATGTTGATGATTTGCATGGATATTCAAATCAGGGATATCAACAAACCTTTTGATTATGCTTTTGTGGTGGCCGAGAGTTTGTACAATGCCTTATCTAATTTCAAAATTGGGAAGTCAAATATTTTCAGGTATTATTCTCTCTTAATGCATATATTCTTGTACAAAGGTCTTAAGGTGTGGCATCCTGATTTGAAAATTATTACTATGGATAGAGGAGAACCCCTCTCGGTTCAGGAATGGACCTATTTTTGGAACTCACACATGAATGAGTTCAATTATTTGACTTTTGAGAATCTTTTTGTTAGAAATCTTTTTAGTATTTGGCAAAAGAAGGTTAGGTGGGGTCTAACCCAATAGGCTAAAGAATTTCTCAGGCCTAAGGACTTTAAGCCCAAACTAAGAATCAGTCACGATTGAGGGTCATGGTTTTATTTTAAGAACCATACCATCATAAGAATTTTTGGTAGCCTTGTTACCCCTAGAGGATTGCCTATTACTGTTCAAGACAAGGTGACTTTCTTAGAGACCACGTATCAGTTGGTTGAAGCAGATAAAGCTTTATTAGGAGGAACACACAAGAAAGGGTTAATGATCCAATCAAAGTAGTGATTGGGATGTATCATTTTCTGAATAGGAAAGCATATGAAATCCTTGAATCTATGCTAAATAGGTATAGGCTTCCTTGGGCTAAATATAGGTTCTATGATTCTAAATGGCTTGTCAAGAAGCTTGGCAAGGCCAAGACACATGATAATCAATGGGCTAAAGAGAATGATGAAGACCTCATAAGAAATACAATGGATTATGAGGAAGTATTGAAAATGAAGGAAAGATGGTGCAAGATCCAGTATGAGGAGAATAGAAGAAGGACAAAGGACAACAAATATTCTCCTACTTGGGAAGCACTACTGATTCTAAAGGCTAGAATGAGACAATTTTTTGCCACTTATATAGATGTTGATAGAATGCCTCTACCTCAAGAAAGGCCTCGCTTGGATGTTATACCTCCAGTACAAGTAGTGGAGGAAGAAAGACCATAATCCCGTCAATCAATTGGTTCCACCATTGGCCCTGCCTCCCCTCCATTGAGTCCTTAATAACCTCCTTCCATAGATGCTATTGACCTTGAGACATCAGTATAAAAACCCTTCCCTTCAAAGAGGTTTCTTGCAGAAGCATCCAAGAAGAATCCCATGGTTGCATCATCTTCTAGTGGCCCTCTTTTCCAAGTACCAAAGAGCCCAAGGGTTTTCACTCCATTGCACATGCTTTCCCCGAGGAGGAAAATTTCAATCCAATCCTATAGAGGCTTACAAGGGGATGAGCCTCTACCCCCTCACAAATTTGACACAAGAACAAGGGTCACCATTCAAAATCCTCCTAGGGAGTGGGCCCTTGATGCATTCAAGCTCATAGGGGACCAAGTCAAGATGTAAGATTGAATGCTTGTCAAAAATTCATGAGTGATGATGATTTTATACACACTAGGGAGTTCAAGCATTTTGTCATTAGAAATTTGACAAATGAAATGGAGAGGAGAAGAGGCATTAATTTTGATGATTTGGGGAATGAAGAAAGGTTCAGGATGAAGGATGAAGTCCTAAAAGCTACAAATGAACAGTTTGTTGCCATGACTCTAGAAATAGGATGAGAGATTGTAGAGAGAAGTGGAATACTCTTGTTAGAAGGATGGGACATTTTCTCTACCTTTGTTTTTGATGAGTTGAGGAAGAGAGATGACATAGATTTATATTCTATGGATCCAGCACAAAGAGATAAGGTAATTTTAGGGGTACTTTTTGATGATCATCTTGAACAATTAGTTATTTGGTGTTTGCATAGAGTTACAAAGAGACCAAGCGTGAGTTATGAGGTTGACCAATTGTTTGGAAGTCTATTAGTCAAGAGAGTGGCTGACACTTCCATCATAGAAGAAACATGCATAAACCTGAATGTGGAAAAATTCGCCCATAAAGTAGCTTTGAAGGCAAAAGAGGAAGTCACTATTCTAAGAGAAAGGTTGACAACCTTGTAGGAACAAGTATATGTAGGGCCTACATACACACCCCCAGTCATGATTCAACATACTTCTGATGAAGTAATAGGAATGAGGAATGATATAGCATAGGCTAGATTAGAGATTGTTGATCTGAGTAATGAGAGAGATGTACTAAAGGTGGATGCCTTGTAGATGAAGAGGAGAGTAAAGATAAATATGGCAGGATCATTGTTGGAATAAAAAAAATAAATCTTAGAGCATGCAGATACAACATGGGATGAGCACAAAGAGTTGTTAAAATTTATGGCAACATTTTATAGCTTTCTCATTATCTGACATGAGCAAAATAATTGCAGCATTAGGGATTTCATTGGTTAAGCCTCTCCCAAGTTTTCTACATGCCATGGTGGAGAGATTTAAATCTAGGCTTGAGATGACAAAGCAAATCTTCACTATTAACAAAATGTATACACAAAGGATTAACAAAGAGTTCAGAGGCTTCCATTGCCTGGTCAACTGCTACATGCCTACTCTATTTGATAGAGAGAGAAGCAGAACAAAGGGAGAAAATGTATTAAGGTCCAAGACAGAGTGGATAGCTGACATCAGGACGATCCAAAGCCACATGTTTCTTGATATTGCTTCTAATGATGCACTACTCAATAAGAAGCTAGGGTCATACATGAATGCACTATCAAGACTTGATAGTGGTATGACCAGAATGGAGGTGGTTAGATCAAAGATTGAATATAAGGAGTACCAACAACATCTTCAGGCACTCAAGGAATTCAAGCAATATGGATTAGATCACCAAGGGTGAATAGTATGCAATAGTTTTTTTAATTAAGTTTTGTAGTGCAATACTGTGATTCAGATATATATAATATGTCCTACGTGCAGTGAGTCTTGCAAAGGATTATGTATACATTTTCTGCAGATATAAAACACCTGGAAATCCAATGCAATGATCTCTAAGTTATTTATCTTTACTTGTCATCCAAAATGTCATATGAATTAATAAAATCAAAGGTTTCAATTCATATATATTCATTGTGTTGTTGAGTTTGAATGAAATTTAGCTTCTTCTAAAGTAGGAGATTAAATTTGTTGATCTTTATTTGAAGAATTCTATGTATAGAGAAAGTATTGAGTTGCGATTAAGAATTCATCTTATGCTGTGATAGATATCAGGATTGAAGTCCTCTGAAAGAATTAAGTAAATAAATACTTCAAATAAAGCACTTCACAATTACAACCAACAAACATAACTATTTACTGCAAATGAATAAAAAAGGACAACAATAGCACAACCATTAATTGTATTTGTATTAATAATGGATTGAAATTTGCAATGTTAAATGGTACATTAACATGATACATCCCTAAAGTTATAGATGAATTATAAATTGACACAATTGATACCAATATACTACAAATGTTATATTGGAAGCAAAATTGATCCAGTTCATAAAAGAATTGAAACCCATTTTTAATAACAGATATACTAACTGCTTCCAGCATCTTTGATTCAAATCAAGCAATCATGATAGAAAAGGATGGAATTATAGTTGATGAACCAGATAAAGGAAACATTGGAAAGTGGGTAGAAATTCCAAAGTTCCTATTTAAGGGCCCCTCTCATGCCTTATTCCATTCATCCCAAACTTTCCAATTCCAACCATCCTTAGTATTGTTGGCATTTGTGTTGAGTATGTTGACATGATGATATTATGTTGTCATTTATGTCAATATATTGGAGAGTGAACTGACAATATGTTGGAGAGTGAACCGACAATATGCTGAAATGTGAACCGGTACAATGTGGTGAACCGGTATATGTCCAAAGAAGTGAACAAGTATATTGAAGCTAAACAATTGGCAAAGTGAACCGGTATAGTGGTATAAATCGGTATATTGAGCAATAGGTGAAGTGGTATTATTGTTCAAGAGAATCGGTATGATGAAATGTGAACTGACATATGAAATATTCTCTATGAAGACTTAACATGATATGACTACCGGTTGGTAGTCTTAGCTTAAGGGTTTCCAGTTGAAGTGTTCCAAGCTTGTGTGACTCAACTGATGACATTGTGTGATGAGTTAGCATTGTAATGAAGATCTGATCGTGTTGCTACATCAGCTTGAGCACGTGAAGGATCTTGCATAAAGGAGATCGATCCTATCTACCTCGAGAATATGCGAAGTCTCTGTAAACAGTGGAGAATGCGTGATGGGCTACAAGCCGCCATGAAAGCGGTGACGAATGAATGATTGAGAATGTATTGAGATATGTTCAAGACTTTTGTATTCAAATGCAAAGTGTTCAATGGCTAGGATTGAACCACCTGAATTGCTTAACCTAAATGTTTAGGGTTTAGGGTTTATGCTACCGACCTATCTGTTTCCTATAAGGTCAATGTTGTGTTTCATGCTGAGGCTATTGGCAAATGGTGTGTGTGTATCTAAGTGAAGAGATACGTGATTCTTTCTAGACCAGATGAGATAAGAGGATTAATTCCTGCATTGTGTGTGTGCAGAAGGAAGGAACTTATGGGGATCTGCATTAAGCATTGAGTGCTATTATCAGATCATTGTAATACCTGTTGATCCTTAACCACTTCAACAGTTGAAAAATCTCTTAACCGGGTAGCTTTAATCAACTTGCTGTAAATCCTTTAACAGGGTGACTCAAACTAATTGAGTTCTTGAAATCCTCTAACATGGTAACCTTTAATAGGGTTTAACCCTTAACTGGGTGATCCCTAACAGGATTGGTTCCTAGTAGAACCTGCTATAACGGTCTTTAATCAAACTAGGCTCCTAACAGAGTAGACTTCTAAAGAGTTCAAAAGCATCTTGTGGGTATTCATCCCCACCGTGGTTTTTCCCAGTTGGTTTTCCATGTGAAAAATCTGTGTGTCATGTGTAGTATTTTTCATGTGATGATTTAAGTGATTTGTGTCTGAAGGTAAATCATGCTAAGCTAGCTATTATTATATTTGTGATGATAGATTACCTATTCAAGCATAAGGGTGAAATGGAAGTGTAGTATTAAGTTGAGTGGAAAACTAAGTGATTAACCGATTAACGCTTGTCACAGTCATTCCTAGCCTTACTGGTTACATTCTGTTTCAGACTGGCTTTACTATCTGTCAGACATTTGTAGTGTTTGCAGTCAAACCGGTTCGAGAAAAGTTTTTGTGACTATACTGATTCACGCCCCCCTCTCAGTACCGATTTGGTACTTATTGTTCATCATTGTGTTATCAATTGGTATCAGAGCGTCGTCCAGGTCCTCTATGTTGTAAGCTTAACCGCTTGAGGGAAAGATCCTATTGTAATGATGAAGAGAAAGGTCCAAAGTTCAATAGAGATAAATTCAAAATTTGGAAGGACAGAATGAAGATTTACATTAGAAGCATGGGTGCTCAACACTAGAGCTATGTTGAGAATGTTTTTGTTATTCCTACCAGTACTCTCATCGATGATCAAAAGAGAGAAATACAAGAGAATGAGCAAGTCATGGAAGCCCTAATCAGTAGCTTATTTGACGTTGAGTTTATTGATGTCTAGGATAAAGATAATCCCAAAGAAGTATGGGACACTCTTGAGAATATCTATGGTGGTGATGAGCATGTAAAACAAGCTAAGGAAGAAAGCCTTAGAGGGAAGTTTGAAGACATGGGGATGGTTGAAGGTGAGACCATTCAATAGTATGGAATAAGGATCAAAACTGTTGTTGGAGATATTAAGAGCGCAGGTGGTAAAATGAAAGATTCCACTGTGGTAAGAAAAGTTTTGAGATCCTTATTACCGGTCTATGCAATAAGGGTTGCTTCTATTCAGGAGTTGAGATCAATAGACAAGACTAAGGTATCCCTAGACTCCATCATTGCAAAGTTGACAACCTATGAGCTAAATAGTTTTGATGGCAGTGTTCAAAAGATTGAATCAACTTTTAGAGCTTCTGCTGTACCATCCAGAAAAGGAAAAGAAGCAAGCACTAGTGGTGAACCAAGACAGAGTAGAGAAATGGATGATGAGGAGATCTTGATGGAATTCAAAGCTCTTCTTGCTAGGAAACTTCCTAAAGGAACCGATAAATACAAAGGTAAGCTCCATTTGAAATGCTTTTCTTGTAATCAGATAGGACATATTGCTATAAACTGTCCTAATGGTGACAACAAGGACAAATCGGAGAGGTTCAAGAAATTCAAAGGAGGAAAGTGTAGAAATTGTTTTGTTGCAATTGATGAAGGTGTCACAGATGAGGAATTAGAAGATGAAGAGAATGAAGATATTGTGTTTGTTTCATTAAAGGAAGACGTGTCAGACAAGAAGGCTCTTGTCTCCTACTTTGATAATTCCAATGAGTGGATTATTGACAGTGGTTGTTCTCACCATATGACTGGTGACCGGAGCAAGTTTCTGTCTTTGGAAGAATATGATGGTGGTGTGGTTCACTTTGGTAATGATGCACCATGTATGGTTAAAGGAAGAGGGTCCATCTCTCTAAATGGAAAGAGAAGTGCTGACAATGTGTATTGGGTGGAAGGTCTCAGACACAATCTATTGAGTGTTGCCCAGCTGAATGACAATGGACTCACTCTAGAATTCAAAAATGGAGCGTGCAAAATCAAAGGAAAGAATGGTGAATTGATGGCCACCAGTATGCAGACCAAAGGTAACTTATTTCAGTTGAATGCAAATGTAAGTACATGTCTTATGGCTAAATTTGATGATAGCTGGATATGGCATAGGAGACTTTGCCATGTAAACTTTGATAACATTATGAAGGCCAGTAAGACCAAGGCAGTAGAGGATTGCCAGTGCTGAGCAAACCGGAAAATCCTTTGTGCAGAGAATGTCAACTGGGGAAAATGTCTTCCTCAACTTTCAAAGGTAAATCTTTCAAAATAGACAATTTACTTGATTTTGTGCATATTGATTTGTGTGGTCCTATGAAAACTAGGAGTGTGCAGGGAGATAGGTATTTTATGATTCTTACAAATTATTGCTCAAGAATGATGTGGGTCACATTCTTGAAGGACAAGTCTGAAGCCTTTGAAAAGTTCAAAACTTTTAGAGCATTGGTAGAAAAGGAAAGTGGTAGAAGAATCAAATGCCTTAGAACTGATCAAGGAGGGGAATTCACTTCCCGTGAATTCAACAAATATTGTGAAGAGAATGGAATCAAGAGGCAACTGTCTGCCCCCCGGACTCCATAGCAGAATGGCTTAGCAAAGAGAAACAACTAGACTGTGGTTGAAGCAACTAGAACTATGTTGATCCAAGGAAAAGTTGCTCACACCTTTTGGAGAGAAGCGGTGAGCACTGCAGTATACACAATGAACCGGGTACTCATCAAGAAAGGAAAGGATCTGGTAAGACACCAGTGGTAAGCTACTTTAGAATGTTTAGTAGAAGATGTTATATCAAGAGAAGTGAACATTAGAGCAAGTTCGATGCAAAATGTGATGAAGGAATATTCCTAGTATATTCCACCAAGAGTAAAGCTCTCAAATGTTTCAACAATAGGACTCAGAGAATTGTTGAAAGCATCAATGTTAGAGTTGATGAAAATTTTGGAAAACTTGAGGAAAGTGGCAGTAAGAAAGTAAGAGATGAACCAGTAGTAACCTTCTGGGAACCGGTTACTAATCAGCCAAGTACCGATAACAGTGTTCCTACACCGGTAGATGCTGATGTTGATGAAGATGAGGATGAAGTAGAAAAGCAGGAGGAATCAGTCAAGAGCATTCCTCGATATGTCAAACTGAATCATGATCCAAAGCAGATCATAGGAGATAAGGATGCAGGAATCCTTACAAGAAGAAAGGTCAGAGAGAATTCTTGAATGATCTTTGAATTTGAGCCTAAATCATTCAAAGAGGCACATAAAGATGAAGACTGGATCAAGGCAATGGAGGAGGAAATTGACCAGATAGAGAAGAATGGTACATGGTCTTTGGTACCCAGACCAGAGCATAAAAATGTCATTGGAATCAAATGGGTTTTCAGAAACAAGATGAATGAGGATGGCACAGTGGTAAGGAACAAAGCCAGACTAGTATGTAAAGGATATGCTCAAGAAGAAGGAGAAGACTATGGAGAAACCTTTGCCCCAGTAGCCAGATTGGAAGGAGTTCATATGCTTCTTGCATATGAAACTTTTAAAGGATTCAAGGTATACCAAATGGATGTAAAATCTGCATTCCTAAATGGAATACTTGAAGAGGAGGTGTATATAGAGCAACCAGATGGGTTTTCCCTATCAGAAGATAGTGACATGGTGTGTAGACTACATAAAGCCTTGTATGGACTGAAGCAGGCACCTAGAGCATGGTATGAATGCTTGCACTCTCATCTTGTGAAGATTGGATTTGAAAGAATAAGTGACGATAGAAATATCTACTTGAAATCAGAAGGAGATCATATTCTGATATGTGAAGTATTTGTTGATGACATCATCTTTGAAGGTGATGACAAGATGAGTCATGAATTTGCTTATGAGATGAAAAAGGAGTTTGAAATGTCACTCATAGGGGAGATTAAGTTCTTCATTGGACTACAGATTCAACAAGTGAAAGATGGAATCTTTATTACTCAGTCTAAGTATGTCAAAGTGGTGTTGAAGACCTTTGGCATGGAAGATAGTAAACTAGTTGGTACACCAATGGTGACTGGTTGTAAGCTATCAAAAGAAGATGACTCAGCGGTGGTAAATAAGAAGGATTACCGATCAATGATTGGTAAGTTGCATTATGTAGTGCATAGCAGACTGGACATTGCACATGCAGCGGGTATTACCGCTCGGTTTCAACAAAGCCCTAGAGAATCCCACTTGGTATCAGTCAAGTGGATTCTTAGATATCTAAAGGGAACTATTGACTATGGGTTATGGTATCCATACAATAATGATTTCAACTTGAAAGTGTTCATAGATGCTGATTGGGCTGGTAATGTAGATGACTGGAAGAGCACAACCGGTGGTGCATTCTTTCTTGGTGGTAGACTGGTCTCATGGATGAGTAAAAAGCAGAGTTGTATCTCTCAGTCTATAGTAGAAGTAGAGTATGTTGCAGCTTTTATGAACTACACCCAGACTATTTGGATGAAGCATGTATTGAATGGCTTGAAAGTTCCTGTATCTGAACCAATAAGCATATTTTGTAACAATACAAGTGCAATTAACATTTCCAAGAATCCAGTTTTGCATGCTAGAACCAAGCACTTTGAGCTCAAGTATCATTTCTTGAGGGAAAAGGTTCAGAACAAGGAGGTTGTATTGGAACATGTTTCCAGTAAGGAGCAGCTAGCAGATATATTCACCAAGCCTCTACCAAAGGCTTCATTTACCTATTTAAGAGGTGAATTAGGGGTGCTGCCCCTTCAAGAGGTGAACTGAAAGTATGTACTCCACATCAGTTAGGTATTGCAGTGTCCAAATTTTTTCAGATTGATGTGTTGAAGGATGCTACTCCTTAGGGGGAGAAACATAGTGGAAAAGGAAAGCTTGTGCCTCCACTTTGGCATTGTTGTCAAAGGGGGAGAAGATGTGAAGCGGAGAAGATATCCACAGCAATGGGGAGAAGATGTGATGCAGAAAGAGAGATCTTTGTATATTTCCATCAATGCCAAAGGGGGAGATTGTTGGCATTTGTGTTGAGTATGTTGACATGATGATATTATGTTGTCATTGATGTCAATATGTTGGAGAGTAAACTGACAATATGCTAAAATGTGAACTAGTACAATGTGGTGAACTGGTATATGTGCAAAGAAGTGAATAGGTATATTGAAGCTAAACAGTTGGCAAAGTGAACTGGTATAGTGGTATAAACCGGTATATTGAGCAATAGGTGAAGTGGTATGTTTTTCCAAGAGAACCGGTATGATGAAATGTGAACCGGCATATGGAATGTTCTCTATGAAGACTTAACATGATATGACTACCGGTTGGTAGTCTTAGCTTAAGGGTTTCTAGTTGAAGTCTTCCAAGCCTGTGTAACTCAACCGATGACATTGTGTGATGAGTTAGCATTATAATGAAGATCTGATCATGTTTCCATGTTAGCTTGAGCACGTGAAGGATCTTGCATGAAGGAGATCGATCCTATCTACCTCGGGAATATGCGAAGTCTCTGTAAATGATGGAGAACGCGTGATGGGTTACAAGCCGCCATGAAAGCGGTGAAGAATGAACGATGGAGAATGTCTTGAGATATGTTCAAGACTTTTGTATTCAAATGCAAAGTGTTCAATGGCCAGGATTGAACCACTTGAATTGCTTAACCTAAATGTTTAGGGTTTAGGGTTTATGCTACTGACCTATCTATTTCCTATAAGGTTGACGTTGTGTTTCATGCTGAGGCTGTTGGCAAATGGTGTGTGTGTATCTAAGTGAAGAGATACGTGATTCTTGCCAGACTAGATGAGATAAGAGGATTAATTCCTGCATTGTGTGGTGCAGAAGGAAGGAACTTAAGCAGATCTACATTAGGCATTGAGTGCTATTATCAGATCATTGTAATACTTGTTGATCTTTAACCACTTCAACAATTGGAAAATCCCTTAACTGGGTAGCTTTAATCAGCTTGTTGTAAATCCTTTAACAGGGTGACTCAAACTAATTGAGTTCTTAAAATCCTCTAACAAGGTAACCTTTAACAGGGTTTAACCCTTAACCGGGTATTTAGCCATCCCTTAACTGAGTGATCCCTAACAGGATCGGTTCCTAGCAGAACCTGTTGTAACAGTCTTTAACCAGACTAGGATCCTAACAGAGTGGACTTCTAAAGAGTTAAAAAGAAGCTTGTGGGTATTCATCCCCACCGTGGTTTTTCCCAGTTGGGTTTCCACGTGAAAAATCTGTGTGTCATGTGTAGTATTTTTCACGTGATGGTTTAAGTGATTTGTGTCTGAAGGTAAATCATGCTGAGCTAGCTGTTATTATATTTGTGATGATAGATTACCTATTCAAGCATAAGGGTGAAATGGAAGTGTAGTATTAAGTTGAGTGGAAAACTAAGTGATTAACTGGTTAACGCTTGTCATAGTCATTCCTAGCCTTACCGGTTACATTCTATTTTAGACCGGCTTTACTGGCTGTCAGACATTTGCAGTGTTTGCAGTCAAACTGGTTCGGGAAAAGTTTTTGTGACTGTACTGATTCATCCCCCCCTCTCAGTATCGGTTTGTTACTTATTGTTCATCATTGTGTTATAAAGTATGTGTGGTATTTGTCACTTTTATCATCTAAAAGTACATAGACAGAGGGAGGAGAATTAGTCATATATCAGTCATGCAGGATAAAAATCAAAATTAGTCATGTAAGTAGATAAACTCGGGATCAGTCAGGTACAATAAAAATAAAAATCACCTCAAAAAATACAGTCAACTATCATGATTAGTTGTTTACAAAGAAAATCACATCACTAATAATAATTACCCTTATCGAGAAATAAGAACAAAACAACTCCTTTGTCATTGTGTAAATAAATAACCCTAAGAAGACCTTAGAAGATTCTTAATATATAGCTTATGCTTCCTAAATTGCATAAAAAGGCCCTATAGTGGACCTCCTCAACTGACACCTTTACCTTTAGCTTCACTTTCTTCGAATACCAGTACCATAGAGGTTTTGGTATAAACAAGTATTCTACTTCTGAATCACCTCTGAAAAATAATGAAATAAGGCCACAAAGACCTCACAAGATGCTTAATACAGAGCTCCCTAAGTTACATAAAATCCTTATAGTTCCTATTTCAGTAAGAGTGGCTTCTATTGTGGATATCTTTGTCCCGTGTACAAGTAGTTCTAGTGATACCACATGTTGTACCATTAGCTTCTACTGGTATCAATACTTCTAAAGAGAGAAATATGGCATTAGTATTCCATCACCAATTTTCGAGAGCCTCTCTCTCCTGCCTTATTCTACCCATTGAATTCTTTCCAATTCTTCCCATCCTAAATCTAAATGGAATTAGTCTATCTTTTCCTTTGAGACTGCATAACTAGAGGTAGGAAAATTTACCATACCCATAATAATTGGACAATGTCATCCTTATTAACCTCAAAAACCCCATATCAGAACTAAAATCACTCAATACTGCATTGAACACCATTATGTGGTTGATTCCAATCCAACTCCCCACCCCTATTTATAGCAAGTTTTGATGGTTGTTGTTAAGTAAATTATGGTAGTGGTTTTGCATTGAAAATATATCAGATGTGATGTCTTACTCTTTAAATCCTCAAAGATCTCAAATGTCAGAAATCACACTCAAAAATACATCAATCATTAAATGAAGGTGGTGGTTTTGTTTCAAAAATATATTGCATGAGATTTCTTCAAATCCTTGAAGATCTGAAATACCAGAAATCATTTACACAAGGTCACCTCCACATAGGACAATCAGAAATCTCAGGGTGGCAGACACAAGAAAATCAAAATGATGACATGTGAATTTTATGATTAGAAAACAAGAAGATCATGACAAATTGTTCACACAAGATCATCTCCACATAGGACAATTATAAAACTATGTGGCAGACGCAAGAAAATCAAAATGGTGGCATGAAAAGTTGCATGGACATTGGGTACAAATATTAGATTGTCATTGAAGAATATTAAACTGGTGGTTAAGTGATTATAGACGCAAAAAAATAAATCTTTTACATGTTTTAAATTTTGTCATTTTCCCAAATTTCATAATAAATATATTGGTTGAGTGGTATTTCGAGTGTCACTCTATGTGCTTGTTCAAGAATGATTTCAGAAATGGAGCGCTCATATGTGGGTATGGGCTGTGTATGCACAAGATGCAAAATCTATGACACCAGGTGGACGATACTATAGTTAACTATCTTGTAGCTAAAGGGATATTGAAAATCCAGAAGGTAGCTAAAGGGATATTGAAAGGCAACTACAATTGTGAATGACCTTTCAAAAGATACCAATCATCATTGCTTCATCATTTGGTGATTGAGAGGCAAGGGGAGAGGAGAGGATAACAATGAGAGTTGGGGAAAACATGCACTATCAAAGAGCCTATTAAATTCAATTTGATTGCCTAAGATGGAATCCATGTTCTCATTACAACATTGTTTGATGAGCTCCTCCTATAGCTCTACTAGCCTTGTTTAGGTCCTCTAGCTTTTGTTAAGATTCCCATAGATACTGAGAGGGGGGGTGAATCAGTATCTAACAGGTTAAAAGATTTTCTTAACTTAAAACATGTAGAGCATATCAATACTGTATACCGGTAAGCAAGAAATATTGCAATAAATAGAGATAACAACAACCACATGAAAAATACACCATAACACAGAAGTTTAACGAGGAAACCTGGTGTGGGAAAAACCTCGGTGGGATTTGTGACCCACAATATTCACTTACTGGCCAATAAGAGAATATTACTGCTACAATAGGGGCCTTCACATGTAGGAAGGCCAAGTGCCTAAAGCTCACTGCTCAATTACAAAATGGGAAGTCTCACTGACTTACATAATGGATTATATGAATCCAATGTCTTGTACTGCTTCAAAATAGCATCTACTATGTTAGATCCAATACTGGTTTATAGCTCTGATTCATACATAAACCCTTAACCTATAATTCGCATAATAGGTCTGCCTTATTTCACCTATATATTTTCTTTCATCTTTTTTTCAAAATGTTCTACAATGATCTCTTATATATATGAGTCATTTTACAACTTGCCAAGTCGGCTTACAATGATTTTACAATAATTAACAAAATATATTACAAACAAAATTTATGTCGGCTTCTATGCCAGTATGCTTCCTTTTACTGCCGGTGGTCTCTGTGCCTATGTAGAGTCTGTCTTTGCTGGTGCTGGTAAATTGTCTTGCCGGTGTCATAGGATTGTAAGGTTGCCATCAATGACAAAACCTTCAATCACCTACAATATCTCATTGGAGTGTGCATTTGCCAACAATCTCCCCCTTTGGCATTAATGGCAACACTCATGAGAAAAATCCAAAAATTGTTATCCAAAAGAGTTTGCCAGAATTGTCTTACCAAAAATTTGTGTACCAAAAGAATATGTGCTCCCACTAAGCTGATGAGTCATTTGCTGGTTATTTTTCTCATTCGACTACTCCCCCTTTGACATCAATGACAAAGGTTTTCAAAGTGTCAATTGAGTGTGGTTTCCTGTTTCATCCTTGTAACTGGCTGGTTACAATCTGAAAAAGATCTGCCAAAACCAGATTCAAGATCTCAATGAAATTTTTGCTGTCTTTTATTGTGGCCTCAGTCCTCTGAACTGTATCGGTGAGGTGTTGCATTTGCTTTGCTAGTGTTTTCTATCCTTGAATCAAAGCATCAGATATTTATTTTCTTAAGGAGGCGAGGTAGTCCAATTTTGGACTAAGTCTCCATTGTAGATCTTTAGCCTTTCCTTTTATTCTTTCCTTCTCTCTTTCCAACTTTAGTAGTTCTTCCTCAAAACCTGTTATTTTCTACTCAAAAACTGATAATGAATCAGATGAATTAATGAAGTTATGAGCTAGTTGATTTATTTCCTGCTATATCTTGCTGATTTTCTTGTCTATATCAACTGTCAAAAAGTTAGTTTTATATGTATCCCTGTACAAAGTTTTAAATTCATTCAGTGTACTACATAGTTCTGGTAAAAGTGTGTCAAATTACCTTGTACACTTTTTTATTTCCTCCTAAAAGAATTTGTGTTTTTCTTTCTCTAGTCTCTCCTTGAATGCTTCCTCTTTTATTTGTTCAACTGTCATAGTGTTGTCAGTAATATACTTAGACAAAGTGTCAAGTTGACTCAAGGAATCTTTATTATCTACATTACATTTGGGTGCTATCAATTTTGAAATTGGAATGGTATTATCTATTGCCTTGTATGCTTGTGAGCTACAATTTGTTATCTTCTTAATGGAATCCAAAAGAACTTTTGTTACATTAGTTGATTTGAATTCTGCATTTGAAGAGCCAACACTCTGTATCCCGCCAGTGGGAGCAATTTCCTTGCTTGTGGTGACCTCTGGTAGGTCAGTTTGTGTTTCCATTTCTTTAAGCAAAGGTTTGGATTGCTCAACTGATGCTGGTGGCACTATCTCTATATGAACCTGTTGCTATGATGGAGCCTGTTGCTCTGTGTTGTCATCTGTCGGTTTACCTTCTATGCCATTTATTGCCGGTGGCTCATTAGCCATATCTGTTTTCCTAGTTGTATCCTTATCTACCACAATATTGACTTTTTGTGTGTCAATGTCTACTCTATATAACACCCCAGAATTGGGATTGGTGTCCTCTTGTGGTATGTCCATACTCTCACTAGTCGGTTGTTTGTCAGTGGTAACTATCGGTGGGGTATCCAGAGGCAGTGGGGATAAGTTATCTTTTATTTTTATGCTAGGTGGTCCACCAACCTTGTCTTTTCCCTTATCCTTATCCTTCTGATATACTTTTATGGGTTTAGGGTTTCTATATTGTTCTTGCTTTTCCTTCTCTACAAGGAATATGTCCCATGCATTAGCAGTTTCCTCTGCTACCACATTCACTCTACCAACCATAAGTGCTACATGCCGGTGTGTAGTTGAAAATACTGACCAGTTAGCCTTAGAGATCAGATCATCTATCTCTTTTGGTGAGTTGACAGGATAAACAACAAGTAGTTTTTTAATTTTTATTTTCTTATCAAGCTCTACAATAGCTTGCCTTCTAGCTTCAAGTCTTTTAAACAGTTCTGCCGGTAATTCATCTACAACTTGCAATAGAAATTTCTTGTAAATGTCCAAGTGTAGAATTACATTGTTTTCAACTTTCTCCTTGTCATCAACTGATAATGAATCATATAATTTATTGATGTTTTTCAGCTTTCCATCCTTTGTAATTTCATTTAGAAGTTTGTCAATTGGAGCAATGGTTTGTTGAGTCTTCTTCTTGGGTGTTAACTTCTTCTTCAGAGTCAATTTCCTAGCTGAGGGCCTTACTGCCTATTGTTTTTTCCTGGTTCTTCTTAGAGAAGGTGTAGATGCCGGTGAAGGTTTCTTTTTTCTCACAACCCTTTTAAATTCAGCAGGTATATCACTTTCTGAAGAATTTCCAACCGGTGAAAGGTGAGTTTCTGGTTGAAGTGATTCTGACTCATCTTTAGTAATGCCAGTTTGTTTAAGTACATCTTCTTTGATAACCTTAGCTTGTCTAGATCCTCTTCTAACTATTGCTTCCGCCTTCTTTATCCTTTTCTTTGATTGGATTTGATTTTCAATAGTCTCAGCACTGCCAAATGCCTCTTTTTAAGGTTCCTTGGGTGCTTCAAGGAGGGCTTTTGCATATGTTTCAATTATGTGGTCATCAGTTTCATAACCCATTTCAGTAACCCAAATGGTTCTTGGGACAACTGCCTCCATCTTAATCTCATCCTTCTTAATAACAAAGCATATTTCATCCTTATACTTATTTACAATTGCTTGTGATAATCTGACTCTGGTATTCATCCGGGCCTTTAATGCCCGAAAGTACTCATTTATATTCTTTTCTCTATTTTCACCCATGTTATTTAGTAAATCAGACAATTGTTTGCCTACCAGTATATCAAAAGCAAGATTTTTGTTACTGATACCGGGCACTTGTTTTGTTATGTGTAGCATTAAACAGACAAGTAGGTTTCCAAATATGAATGTCCCCTTTTTGTCTTTCTTTATCTTTCCAAGATTGTCAATAAGTTCATCTTTCAACCATTCACACACATCTATTTTTGCATTATCTTTAATCATATCATAAGCACTCTTTATACATAGGCTAGAGACTGAGCTTAACCTGTTTGCATGTGTGGTTTTGTAGCCTAAAATCATGCTAATGATCTGATATTGATGTCGGTTACATCATTTACTCTTAAGGATCTCTTATCAAATGTTGCACCTGTTAGGTTAATCACTAGGTCATTTGAGACCTTCTTTGTCTTATCAGGCCTGTTACTGGTGGAAGGTAACCCTGTCACAACTTTTACTGCCTCTTTTGTAATTTAGTGAACTAAGTCTAACCAGAAGAATGCACCATGTACCCTGCTTAAAACTATCCTTATAACATCCTTAGGAAAATCCAGAGTACTGAGAATTTCAGTGAATCCTGGGGTTTCAACTATTTTGTGTTCAGGCTTCACATTACCGAAATCGTCACAAATTACAGTCTTATACATGCTCTTGATTTCCTTATTACCTAATTCTTCTATGTGACAATGCATGTACATTATAGGGTCTTCAACAAAAACTACTCCTTTGGGGGTTTGAGAAAATACACCAACATTATCATCTTTCTTGGCAATCTCGGGAACTAATTGGAATACGGGTCTAGGGCATTTAATCACTTTGACTACAGTAGGGTTTGCTATGAATTCAGGAACAAATGAAGAAGCCATGATTATAAATACCTTTATCTACCTTAGGAATGATTGCTTGCTGAATTGCTTCACTTCTTTGCTCGGAGTGCCTTTGCTCTGGAATTTTTGCGCTCTTTGAATGTTTGAATGCTCCGTGAAATGAAATTGGAGCCAAAACACTTGATTTATAATGTTAATTTTTCCAACCACCACATTTAATGCTTTCCGATTAAGTAGTGACTTAACTTATCTGCCGGCATCAAAGTAATTTCAACTTCTCACCATCAACTGAGGGAATAATAACATGTTTCACATTTGATTGCTAAACCCTCGAGGGAATTTTCTTCAGTTAGAAGAAGAGTCTCCTGCCGATGGAGTGTTACTCTATTCTTCCTGTGGAGGAGTGTTCCTATCACCATTTAGATTTAATTTCCTCATCCATTGTTTTGAGAATTCCTGCTTTACTTCTTCAACCTTTTCTTTACCTTTCAAACTAGGACCTTTGTTATTTACCAGTGAGGACTTGCTTCTACAAAATTTTGCAATATGTCCAATCTTGTTACAGGCATAACAAGTCACATTATTTTTCTGAATAGCTTTTCCATATCCTATGTTGGTTTGAGTTCTACATTGATTAGATAAGTGTCCAAATATTTCACAAACATAACATCTTACATTCATTCTGCAATTCTCTGAATTGTGACCAACTTTGTTGCATTTTGAACATTGACCGGTGGGTGTATTGATATTTTGATAATTTTTAGATCTACATTGATTTTCTCTATGACCATACCTGTTACAGTTAAAGCACTTGCTATTAAATTTATAAGCAATAGGTTGTCTTATCGGGTTGCCTTGATCCTGTGTGTTTGCAGTACCAAAGCTTTGACCAGCTTCAAAGCCAAGACCATTAGTGTCACCATTAGGTTTCCTATTCTTCAACAAGTCACCAAGTTCTTCTGAGCTTTTCTTGAATTTTTCTTTATGTTGATTTGCAGCAACCAGTTCTCCTTCCAAGATACCTTTTTGTCTCATGAGTTCATTTGAGTCATTCTGTGCATGCATCAGATCTGTCTTCAACATATCATTTTTATAACTAAGTCTTGTGTTTTCATTTGCAACATCATTCAGTCTTCTAGTCAAGTCTTCTTCATTCTTCTTTCTATCTTCAATTTCTTTACAAAATCTCATAGTCATATCCTGCATCTCATTCTTTATTGTCATGTTTTCTTGCTTCAGCTTATTCATCAAATCACTAAGAGTTTCCTTTTCATCATTCTCATTTGCATCTTTTCACATAGTTCTCTTCTCTTGTTTCTTGTAATGGTAAGATTTTCTTGAAGTGCTTGAATAATATCCTGTGCAACTTTTAGATCATCTTCAAGTTTGATATTTTTCAATTTTTCTGCATCATAGTCTGAGAGAGCTGCTTCTAATTGCTTCATCAAGTTTTCCATCTCTACTGGTGTCAAGATATTCCTCAAGTTGTTAGGCTTTTGAAAATAGAGGACCAAGCTCTGATACCAACTATTAGGATTCCCATAGATACTGAGAGGGGGCGGGGGGGTGAATCAATATCTAACCGATTAAAAGATTTTCTTAACTTAAAACATGTAGACCATATCAATACTATATACCGGTAAACAAGAAATAATGCAATAAACAAAGATAACAACAACCACATGAAAAACACACCATAACACATAATTTTAACGAGGAAACCTGATGTGGGAAAAACCTCGGTGGGATTTGTGACCCACAATATTCACTTACTGGCCAATAAGAGAATATTACTGCTACAATAGGGGCCTGCACATGCAGGAAGGCCAAGTGCCTAGAGCTCACTGCTCAATTACAAAATGGATTATATAAATCCAATGTCTTGTACTGCTTCAAAATAGCATCTACTATGCCAGATCCAATACCGGTTTATAGCTCTGCTTCATACATAAACCATTAACCTATAATTTGCATAATAGGTCTACCTTATTTCGCCTATATATTTTCTTTCATCTTTTTTTTTCAAAATGTTCTACAATGATCTCTTATATATATGACTCATTTTACAACTTGCCAAGTCGGCTTACAATGATTTTACAATAATTAACAAAATATATTACAAACAAAATTCATGTCGGCTTCTGTGCCAGTATGCTTCCTTTTACTGTCGGTGGTCTCTGTGCCGGTGTAGAGTCTATCTTTGCCGGTGCCGGTAAATTGTCTTGCCGGTGTCATAGGATTGCAAGGTTGCCATCAATGACAAAACCTTCAATCACCTACAATATCTCATTGTAGTGTGCATTTTCCAACAACTTTGTGGAGCTCCTCTTATAGTTTGTTGAGCTCAACAAACTTTGTGGAGATCCTCTACTAGTTTGTTGAGGTCCTCTGCTAGTTTTTTTAGTTAGTTTTGCATCTTCAAGGTCATTCAGTAATGTGATGGTGACACAACTCAAGTGGTTGGACATCCAACAGTCTACTTGTTTTGTCTATTCTGTTTCAACTTTCAAGTTCTATTCTAGGAACATTTTTTTCTCATGTGTTTAAAATAGAAACATGTCAAAAGAAAAGAGGATAGTTATATTCACAGTTTGTTTATGATCTATCATCAATACTTCTGTAGAATTTGTCTCTACAATGTATTCCTTCTCTTAGATGAATAACAATATTAAGGGTATTTTTATTTGTCTTTACAAAGATCTTGTCAATCTGTAATACCATTTGTGGGTTCTCTTTGAGAAAGAGATTAATTTCCTAACATGTAAATATAATTATTATTTAATGATAAAAATAAATATAATATATTTTACTATGATATTCAATATTTAAATTACAATAGCAATACTAAAAAATTAAAAAGGCAAAGTATTCGTCACTACGTGTAATGTGGGTATCATTACATTAAAACAATTGACTAACATGTAAAATTAAATTTAAAGTATATGTCCTACTGCTGATGACCGTTGTCTGATAACGAACACATTCGTTTCTTAAATCAAGAGAGTGAGGACTCGACACTTGAGAGTAGGGTTTTCTATTTCTTCTTAGTAGAACTGGTTTTCAAAGTTCCTCTTCAACTATTATTCAAAATACGGGTAAGGTGCAAGCTTTCCAAACTATTTATAATTGTAATTTCTTAAGGTTCAAGGTTGTCTGTTTACAAGCATGTCTACCACTAGTAGTAACCATAAGAAGAATTTGCAAGGCAAATAATAGACTATGTCAAACTAATTAAAACCCCAAGTTTAACTGATGAGTACCATGATATTTATGATCCTATTATCGATGGTTATCTTACATCAAGACTTAGATATTCATTTGAGAGTAAGGCCGCCATCAAGGTACATCCTCCACCAAAAATTAGTATGGGGGCATTGTGGATTAGTGGATTGGGTTGCATGATGTTTCTTGAGGTCTTCCCTTGCCCATAATTTATAATGGCTTGTGTGCCAAATTATGATGACAAGGAAAAAGCAACCATTAGGAAAGATAGCGAGGAAATAGTGTTACACATTATTGTAGAAGGACTAGGTCAATTGTTAGGATTTAATGGCACCACATAAATTTTTGAGTAATCCCCATTGACCTTGAAAGTCTGGCTAGTGAGTATGAAGGAATCACTCAGCATAAAAAAATGAATTTCTCAAACAAATAAAACAAGAAGGCATCAAACTCCAATAGGATCATAGGCCTTCTTATGATATTAATTTTTTTTAAATCACTCAGGAGACTTTCTCAATGTTAGTGTTCTGGCTTGGATTGGATAGTAACAGGGATGTGGGTGCAAGCCTTCTTGAAATGTTATATAATATCCAGTTTGCTAGTCCACCGGCTAAATATATATTTATTGAGAATGTTGCAAAAACCATGCAGAAACAATTTGCAATGACTAAAGGAGGTTCCACTAAGACTTTCAGGTTCACATCTTACTTTTTCTATTTATTTCTGCAGAAATATGGTCAAAAATTTATGGAAATGGGCAACAAACTTGAGATTACATTCCATAAGATTGATGGTATTCCACTTCCAGTATATGAGTGGACCCATAAGATAAGAATGCATGGTAATAAGAGGAACTATAAAGATTTTGTAGACTACTTTTTGGCTCCTTTGTATTAAGCAATTACAAGTACTCCAATGCCTCGATTGCCTAGTTCTCGTAGAAATTGCATTCAATTGGGATCACATATACAATTGGCTGATTGGTACTTAATGGAAGATTTTACTATGCTAAGATTTTATGGATCAACAGAATAACCCTATAAACTTCCCATTCATGTCACATAGAGGGTTTTTGCATTGGAATATGTACGACAACTAAGTAGTACAGATGACATATACTTCCAAAAATATAGTAAGAAGACAATATTTCCTTCATTACCTTTATCATGTGAAGGGTTCACAATTGACAAAAAAGCATTCAAAGTTGTAGAATCTTTTTTTGAAATTAATAATTTATAATTTTTCTATGACCCATGTGATGTTATCAAAAAAAGAAGTTTAGCCAATCACAACAAAGCAAGTTTGATTCAAAATGAAAGTAAACCCATGCTAGAAAGATTGAAAAATAAGAACTCTTGGGAAGAGGTCAAAAAAACAATGGAGGAAATGGCTGCTGAGACAAGAGTTTCTTTTGATCAGATGTTAGTAGAAATAATGAAATTGCACCAACATAATGCACCAAAAATATGGATACACACCTTTGGCAAATGAAGCCACAAAACATAAATATTCTTTAGGGGCAGCAATTGCTGAAAAAATGGGTTATGATGGTGCTGCATTGGGATCTACTAGACAAGGAATTTTTTTGTACCAGAAGTAACCCCTAGAGATGTGCATGATAAAGGTGGAGTTGGAGCACCAAAAGATCTAAAAGTAAAATTGCCAAAGGGGAAAAAATTGCAGAAGGACCATTTCAATTTGTTTCTACTCAAACTTCAATTTCACAACCTCACACTAATAGACATAAGAGACAGTCTCTATAGGATTTTGAACAACTACAAGATCTCAGTGAACAAACATAAACCATTACAAATAAGCAAAATATTATGGCAGCTCAAAGTGCAAAGGAATTACCAATAGTTCAGTTTCTCCATACAAGCATTCGATTGTTCCAACAATCCAAGGTTTTGATCGTACACAATTTGAAGCTGAGATGCAAAAGAAAAGAGAAAAGTCTAAAGAAGGAAAGAAGCAATTGTTAGAGCAAATTTTTGTAACTTCAAAGCCTGCAGCAACTTGGGTGCTTCCTATATTTTTTCCAGATAAAGAAACCTTGGAGTACACAATTTTAGTGTCGAGAGTGAACAATAAACCAGAGCATCAGATGGATCTATCTGGATATGGCATGAGCATTGTCCAAATGGATTTTTTAGGAATGAAAAATACTGACAAAATCAATGTATCAAAAAGGAACAACCAATTGGTGTACATGTCATTGCTAAAGATAGAGAGAACCAAAAATCAATTGGAGACTCAAATAGATAAGCTCAAGAAAGACATAGCAAATGAGAAAGCACAAAGGAAAGCAACAAAAAAAAGTGTAAGGATTTAGAGAATAGGATAATAAAATTTTTCTCTACATCTTCAAGCCAAGACAATGATCAGGTACAGGAGGAATTGGAGGCAAAGTTAGATGAATTGAATAAAAATTGTACAAAATATGTAGAAGAAATTTAAAGATGAAAGAGCCCATAGGAAAAAAGTAGAACAAAACTAGGTGCAAGACAATGTAGCAAAGGATGAAAGCAATAAAAAAGGAGTACAATTACAAACTGAGATTAACATTTTGAAAGATGCCAATGAAAAGTTGATTGAAGCCCTAATGAAAGAAAGGGAGGCAAATGAGTCTTTACAAAAAGACAATCGGAAGTATGTAGTCAAACAATAAGGCATACAAAACAAAAGATTTGGGGGGAAATAGTGAAGATGACAGATCAATTGATTCAGTATTATTCATTGTTGGACAAAGTGATGGAATATTTTAAGAAGCTAAAAAAATATGTCACCGACAATAGAGACTTTATCAAAAGAGAAAACTACTACTTAGATCTTGCAAAAATTGTATACAGGTAGTGATAGTGAATTGGCATCGAAATATATTGAGAACTGCATTGATGCCTTAATAAAGGTATCAAATATAATTTAGAAATGTTATACTCTATGTGAAACCAAGGAATATCTGGATTAGGTGGAAATAAGGTTTTGAGGTCTGCATGAAAAAGTTGAATTATTCACACAACTTGGTTTTGTTGGTGTTGGAAATAAGCTACACCCAGACCGACGATGGAATGGTCCAAGAGGGGCCATTAGCTTAGTGGTAGAGAATTCCAGCAGCGTTTGGAAGGTCCTAGGTTCGAGTCCTAGTTGGTCCATGTCTCAACATGGTATTAGAGCCAGGTCCAGGATAGTAGCCCCAAGCACATGAGAGGTGTGACTTAAGGGGGGGTGTTTGATGCAGAGCATCTATCACAAACCATAAAACCTTCATTCAAGGGTAAACTTTAAACTTGAATCAAGAGACATATAACAAGATAAATCACTCTTCTCAACTTCAAAAAAATTTCAAAGGTTATATTAAATCCTTAAAAACCTTCATTCAATATTTCAAATCATAACATTCACCATAACATGAGAGAACAAATTCTTTATTGCCATGGAATACCCTAGTTTAGGGTTTCATCCCTTAACAACTGTTTTCACCAAAATGATCACAAAATATTCAATTCTTAACTAAATAAAGTAAGACAAAAAGAAATGGAAATAAGATTTAGATACCTTTCCAACACATATATCCTTTCTTCAATATTATCCCTCATGTGACCACACCAAATGCTACAACCGGGTTGTTGCTGCCTTCACCAATCTGCTTTTCACCATGAACTATAACAAACAGTCATCAATAACATTTTACATATTTCTCATAAAGAAAATCTCTTCAGTCAAAATTTATATTACTGAGTTAAACAAGTTCTCTCAAAATTTCAGCCCGATCCAACGGTTAAATCAAAAGATATGATCATTTTCCCAAAATTGGGTAACCCTTGGCAAGGTTTTGACAATCATTGAAAAAACAAATATATCCTGCCAAATACTCCACAAAAATGCACAAGAAAGGATTCATCTGAAAGATATTTCATCAATATATCATTAAATAACATCTATATATAAAAATTACATCAAATGTAATCTTCCATGGATCTATGACAGTCACAGATTCCTTAAAACCTCATGACAGTTTGAGGGTTTGATGGATAATCTTTGTCAAATCCCCTCCAAACTGATCTCCCTTCTTGATTTCGACCAAACATGGTTTTATAAACCATTTCCAACTCCTTTCTAACTACTCCAACCACCTCATAACCAATGTATTTCATTTTTACACTTTTGTTGCACTTTTTGGCAATATTGCAACTTTGCAATTTTTACAATTTTTGACATGAATGACTCTAACTCTTACATGGACACTTTTAAAACTTCAATATGGACCAAATATGATATATTTGGACAAAATGGCTCATTTAGTCTTACATATTATGATTCAATTGACTCAAATAACCTTAATACATTATGAATGACTCAAATACAATAAATTGTTCATATTATGAGTTTTGACCTCCTGGTATGCTTGTGTGCTTAGGTGCCTCTGCACCATACTCCTGACCTTGAAAAGTTTCCAAGTCCCTTGAAAACGTGGGTACAATGACCTGCAAGAAAAGATTTGAGTGAAAATTTTCACTTTTGTCTTCATCTTTATCTCTTTATGCCTCTTTATGCTGCTGCTTCTTTCTCAAACAATCTCTTTGTGACTCCTACCAATAGAGTTTGTAGTGGCTGGCATCCAAGTGTTTTTACCAGCCATAAGTCCACCTCTCCATGCTGCATCACCTCACCAACAACCTCTATGCCTCACCTAGGATTTCTCCTCTTTGCCTCTCTCCCTATTCTTTTCGCAATCAATGGACCATCCCATGGCCCTGGACCATCCCTTTGGCCCTTGACAGACCTTCCTTGTCTACCTTCTTGCAGCTAGATGGACGAGCACCTTGCAACCAAAAAATCATAAGCAAAAACCAAATAACAAATCCTTCATGGATAGGTCCTAGTGTGGATTTCCTCCTTCGACACTCTACCCACACACTCAGGCTCTTCTAGCTCTGATACCAATTTGATGCAGAGCATCTATCACAAACCATAAAACCTTCATTCAAGGGTAAACTTTAAACTTGAATCAAGAGACATATAACAAGATAAATCACTCTTCTCAACTTCAAAAAAATTTCAAAGGTTATATTACATCCTTAAAAACCTTCATTCAATATTTCAGATCATAACATTCACCATAACATGAGAGAACAAATTCTTTATTGCCATGGAATACCCTAGTTTAGGGTTTCATCCCTTAACAACTGTTTTCACCAAAATGATCACAAAATATTCAATTATTAGCTAAATAAAGTAAGAAAAAAAGAACTGGAAAGAAGACTCAGAGATCTTTCCAACACATATATCATTTCTTCAATATTATCCCTCATGTGACCACACCAAATGCTACAATCGGGTTGTTGCTGCCTTCACCAATCTGCTTTTCACCATGAACTGTAACAAATAGTCATCAATAACATTTTACATATTTCTCATAAAGAAAATATCTTCAGTCAAAATTTATATTACTGAGTTAAACAAGTTCTCTCAAAATTTCAGCCCGATCCAACAGTTAAATCAAAAGATATGATCATTTTCCCAAAACTGGGTAACCCTTGGCAAGGTTTTGACAATCATTGAAAAAACAAACATATCTTGCCAAATACTCCACAAAAATGCACAAGAAAGGATTCATCTGAAATATATTTCATCAATCTATCATTAAATAACATCTACATATAAAAAATTACATCAAATGTGATCTTCCATGGATCTATGACAGTCACAGATTCCTTAAAACCTCATGACAGTTTGAGGGTTTGATGGATAATCTTTGTCAAATCCCCTCCAAACTGATCTCCCTTCTTGATTTCGACCAAACATGGTTTTATAAACCATTTCCAACTCCTTTCTAACTACTCCAACCACCTCATAACCAATGTATTTCATTTTTACACTTTTGTTGCACTTTTTGGCAATATTGCAACTTTGCAATTTTTACAATTTTTGACATAAATGACTCTAACTCTTACATGGACACTTTTAAAACTTCAATATGGACCAAATATGATATATTTGGACAAAATGGCTCATTTAGTCTTACATATTATGATTCAATTGACTCAAATAACCTTAATACATTATGAATGACTCAAATACAATAAATTGTTCATATTATGAGTTTTGACCTCCTGGTATGCTTGTGTGCTTAGGTGCCTCTGCACCAGTGTTGGTGTTGGAAATAAGCCACACTTGGACCGATGATGGACTTATCCAAGAGGGGCCATTAGCTCAGTGGTAGAGCACTCCAACAATGTTTGGAAGGTCCTAGGTTTGAGTCCTAGCTGGTCCATGTCTCAACAGGTTTGTCGAAGCCTTTTGATACATCTATAAAATACATTGGAAATACTCATTTTGAGAAAATGATGGAGGAGAAGATGAGGAATGATATGGAGCAGATTTCATTGAATGTACATGAGGCAAAAAGTGTTGGATTTAATCAAACCGTTGATATCACTGAATGAATCATTGATTAATACATTCTAGTCAACTTTAGCTATCTGTTATGAATTGTCAACAAAATTGCAAGTAAGATATAATAAGTTTGAACAACTTCCAATTCCATCAAATCAACAGTGGAGCATGCTAAAGAAGCTACTTGGATGACCCACTTCCAACAAACTAGCAGTTACTAGGGGCTAGAAAAGTAATTTGTAAATTTGTTAATTTGAGATAGATATTGTAGTTTGTAAATTAGTAATAATTCTATGTATTAATTAATTGGAAAATAAATACAAAACTGAAACTCATTTTTGTTGTCTGGGCTTTGAAATAGATATAGATATTGTACTATGTAAATTAGAAATACTTCTATGTATTCATTAATTGGAAAATCAATACATTAATACAAAAGTGAGACACATTTTTGGGCTGGTTATATTGTGATCCAAACATAAGAACAAATAATAAATTATGCTATTGCTTTTATGAAAATATAATTACATATGTAACAATTTTTCTTGCTTTCAAACATAAAATTACATTTACAATTACAATGGAGGAAAATTTTATTTTGATCCAAATTCTTTGTAGGCTCTAGGCTCAAAAAATTGTTTGACTATTGTCACATGATCAATGTAACTGTCACGACCTAATGTTCTATTAGTGTCTTCACAACAACACAAAGATTTCCCATTGCATGTTCAATGCAATAAAGCTTGTCTAGTATAACATTTAACATATTCAAGTTTATGATGCCATCATTATTAATTCTTCAATTTGCATGACAAATAGTAAGGAAAAAATCAGTCTTCCAGTAAGAAAATTTCACCAACTTACATTCTAGAGTCAAAATTGTAGGCATCTCATCTACTAAAACTGACATTTTTTCACATTCTTTCAGCAACTTAATTAACAAGACATGAAAATACTCATCAGCGTGGAGGATGGTTCCCAACTCATCAAATTTTGTAAATATTTGTGAAATGGAAGTGAAACTATTAACATCAAATTTTCCATGATCAAGCAAGAATTTTAGAAATTTAACTTGAGGAGACCAACTTTTATGGAAGAATAGCAATCTCACTCATGCCTCTTCATGGACTTTGATTACATCTCTCAATGTTTTATAACCCTCCAAAAACTTTTCAGCACTGCTAATGACATTGGATCTCATGTGGTTTAGCAGATTTGTAATCATCTCACCTAAAACCATATTGATCTGACACTGGTGACACGAATTGAGAAGGGTGTGACAGAGAAACCACCTTATTATACTCCACAAGACAATCACTGACTCTTTTTTCTCCACCATCTATTGTCCTTTTTTGACTCTTTTCTCCTTTTGAGCTCTTCTTTCAAACTTGCTAATTCATCCTTGAGGGCCATTAACTCGTGAACTGAATTTGAAGCATCTGACATCAATAGCTGAGAAGATGAAGAAGGAAGAGAACTAGAAGTAGCACTAGAACTAGCGTATGTAGAAGGGAGGAGTGAAACAACATTTTTATTCTCCTGAAGCACTTCACTGACTCTTTTCTCTCCATTATCTAATGGCTGGAAAGACAAAGGAGAAAAAGAAGTAGAACTGGCATATGGAGAAGGGAGAAGTGACACCACCTTCTAATACTCTGTAAGCAATTTTTCATTGACAAATTTCAACTTATTAAAATCAGCTTGTAGCTTGTGAAAAACTACCTGATTGTACACTTCTTGTATTGCATATGTGTCACAAGACCTTGTGACAACCAAGTCGCCAATAAGATCTCCTACCTTCTTTGTAAACATTTGCTTATTCTCATCAAAAAATATTGACCACATTGATAGTGGCTTATATTGGGAGCTACAACCTAATCCAAAATACAACTTTTGAGCTTGCTCTTCAATTGGTAAAGTTGGAAAGTCTGAAGATTCCCTTCTTATGGAATCCAATATAATTGCGGAATAGAATTCCCATCCTTCTAGTAATAGACATCCACTATTCCTTACAATACTCCTTGCCTTGGAAAGGGTCATCTTTGATATATAAAAATTAACTTATTCTAAGACTTCGACTATAAATCGATCATTAACTTCTTGGTCCCCCTATGCTAACCTTTCTCTGACCATGATAAAAAAGTGCTCCTCTTTGTTCTTCAGGATAAAGTCCTTAAATTCCAAGGATTGCATAAACTTATCATCAAACTTGATTGTAGATCATGTCAATCCTCTAACGTCGTCTATTTCCTCTCTTGTTTCAAACTTTATGATCATTTTATCATGACGACTATCCTCCAAATAAGTGTGTTCCTCTTTTTATGTTGGGTGAGTCTTTATCATTTTCTTATCTTCCATTTGTAGCTTAACCCACATCTCTCTTCTCCTCTAAACCTCTACATCAGAAGACACATTTTTGATTAATTCCTCAATTTGATCTTGTTTGTGATCAAAACCTTTCAATTTAACCCCAACCTCGGTGTGTTCAATAAAGTGTTATGTATCACAATTTCTAAATTTTTCAAAAGCCATCTGATATGGAAATAACTTGAAATATACCAAGTCCAATCCTTTTTTCCCCATGATCTCAAAATCAGAGAAATATAAATTTGGTAAGATGAAGGAGCTCTTCTTTTTATCTCTTAAATGAAACTTGTCAGAATCATTCAACTACCAAATGATTTCTAAAAAAACAATTTTGTCTCGTACATCTCTAGGCAAAATATGGGGTTTAACTAGTGCACCATAAACTCTGATGATAGTGTACCTAGGGTAGAAAAATCAGTCTCCCCAATTATGATTCACTCCTAAATCAAGTGCTTTCTCAAGGGGCCTAAAAAATATCCTCATCCTATCAGATAATCTACAATTGACCGGCCAACCCAAAATTATCATAATATTGACAAATAATTCCTCAAATATGACATAATTGGAATTCTCACTATGCATGTCCCATAAGTACTTCCATTCTTGGATCGACAAGCACTTACTTTTCTCATATACCTTTCTCAACTTCAACTCTGGCCCCCACTACCAAGCCTTACTTCCACAATACAAAATAATGTGGCACAATAAAGAATACCACCTAAAATGAACAATAGGGATACCTTGCTTGATATCTAGAGGGGATTTGTAAATTCCATTAGAAATGAATGAGGCAAAGTCAAAAAAGGTGTTGGTACATGTGTGCTGAATATCAACGATCAACATCATTAGTTGCAAAGGCATCTTGGACTATACATTTATTCCCAACACTTGTCAAACTGCAAAATAGGTGTTTATAAAATAATTCTCAAAATCTTGATAATCGTAGGGCTCAACATCTGTCCTCCAAAATGAAACAAGATTCCCTTCCTTCTTCTCTCTTCTATGTAATGGAAGCCATTTTACTTTGAAGCTACCTTTGTACTGCTCGTATTCCCTCCCTAGAGATAGAAATTCAATAGGCATGTCAGCATTAGGGTTTAACATAAATATTTCACAAATAGATCCCTTGTCAAACCTGGCCAACAAAACACCTTTCTGTGTGTAGACAGACCTAGAGTCTTGATTATAGCTTTTTGCCACTGCTCTAATTAGGTCTACATTAGCCAAAACATTTGGGACGACAATATTTCCTAAATCCAATCTCCATGTATTGTTCATTGATATTAGTGCTCTAATCTTTTCGTAAGAATACATGAACAATTTCCTTCCACTAATTGGGACATAAGGATCCCCACAAGATGCTACCATGTCCACAAGTCTATCAATTACAATACCCGTACCCTAGGCATGCTTTCCTCATTTCGAATATCCGGACAATTGAGCAATAATATTATCATCCAAGGCCCTCATATTATTAGCTCTTTTTTAATTTCACCCCATCTTAATAAAAATAGGGTTTTAAGAAAATGCATAAACTAAGCTTCCTGAGGAAATTGAATAGTCAAAATTTCTTTATACAATCTAATGAATCTTTATCCTTGAGACTACACAATTTCAACTATATACACCTAAAAATGGTCTAAAGATAGTTAATTAAATACACAGTTATTTAATTAATCCCCCTTCCCAATTAATTGAATTCACAAGCAATTTGATTAATTTCTCTATTCATCTACTAGTAAATAAATCTACATGATTTATTTATATAGTTCATTTCATATCTCCTTTTGATTAATTAATCTAAATTAATTAATCCTTCCCCCATCTAAATTCAATCTTCTAATCTCATAATTAGTCAAAACAAATCAAATCATGATTTGTTGAGATTAATTACCATTTTCCAATTATTTGAATTTCTAAATTCAAATGAGCGCATGGCTCCTAACTTTTAACCACCTAACCTAACCATTCCCTAACCTAACCCATTCTATCTAATCCTGAGGTCTAACTAGCCTTATCTATTGGTATTTTGGTATGGTTTTGTCATTGATGTCAACATCTACTAAACACTTATCAATTCTGGCACTTTGGAGAATCAGAAACATTCACCGACAAGCAAGTGACTCATGCACAGTCATCGGTATCTGGTACACCAGCAAGATATAATGATCATCGACACTTGGAATGATATGGAAAACACTTGGTTATGTCAAAGACATTGTGTGGACACTTTGTCCTGGAGTTTTGTTTATTGGTACATTAGCATTTGCATATTTGCTGTTACCGGCAAATAGGTCCAAGGTTACACCGGTAGGTTTATCTTTTCCAGATCAGCACGACACGCTATGGAGATGATTAATTATTTTTGTAAATGCATTAAGCCAACATGTTGAATCGGTTATTGCATCAGATATTGTATTGTTTGTAATTTTTTTTAATTGTAATATCTTGTAGAGCTGACCTACTAAAATCGGTCTTATGTTATGGTATAAATGTAAGATCTTATTTGTAAGATCAAGTGTGGAATGCGAAAAAGGATTTTGTGAAGGTATATGCGAGAATAAGCAAAGCTATACACACAAACATCATTTGAAGATTGAAGGAGGGTTTTTGTGAAGACAATCAGAACTACATCGGTACTGAATCCAGCATATGAAGATGCTATTTTGTGTAGTACATTCTTATTGGATTTAACCATCCAATTGTAGTCAGTGTGACTCCCTTTTGTGATTGACCAGTGAGCTCTAGGCGCTTGGCCTTTCTGCATGTACAAACCCCATTTATGTACACTTACTATGTGCAGTAGTATCATCTAATTGTGGGTAAGGTTTCCCACCATGGTTTTTCCCCTTACAGGGTTTCCATGTACAAATATTGGTGTTATGTGTTGTGGATAAATTTGTCTTTATGTTTCTTGTAGTAATCCTTATCGGTATAGCAATTAACTGTTAAATCTGTCTACCGGCATATTAAACTAGTTTACCAATATTAAGCATTAAGTTGGTTAAGTTATTTTTGGTTTGATTTTATTTGACAACTGATTCACCCCCCCCTCTCAGTTGTCTCAAGAACCTAACAATTGGTATCAGAGCATAGTCCTCTTTTGTATAAGTTTAACAGCTTGAGGAGATCCAATGTCTACTAACTATTTCAGAAAGGATAGTCCTAAAATTGATGGAACCAACTATGGCATATGGAAGATCAGAATGGAGACGCATCTAAATTGCATTGGAAAGGACATCTGGGATGTTACAAAGAATGGTTATACTGCTCCTACTCAGAGTCAGCCCGCTCCACCCAACTTGACTAAAGATGAGGAAAATGATTGCAAAGCAAGAGAAGCACTTTTGAGCGCATTATCAGATCAACAGATCATGGGACTATCAGATAGTTCTGCTGCTAAAGCTATTTGGGATCATTTGGAAACACTGAATGAAGGAGATTCCACAGTCAAAATTGCAAAACTTGAAAGCTTCTGGGTCAGGTATGAACATCTGAAAATGGAAGAAGATGAAAGGATTTGTGCTTCTATGGAAAGAGTAAATAAGATTGTTTTGGGTATTAAATGTTGTGGAGGAACCTTAAGTGAGGATGAAATTGTTTCAAAAGTTTTAAGAGGATTGCCACCGGCATATAAAATGAAAGTCACTACTATAAATGAGTTAAGAACAATGCCTACATCAGTAACTAGGGATACATTGATTGGGAAACTTTCAGCTTTTGAAATTGAACAATTTGGTCCTATTGCTACTATAAAGACAGATTTGGCCTTTAAAACATCAACATCATCTACTCCATCATTTGACAAGTCTGATTGGAAAGCCTTTTATGCAAGAGAACTTGAAGAAAGCAGGAAAGAAAATGAAGAACTTGAAGAACTTGAAGCACTATTTGCAAGAAAAATGCCTAAAGGACTAGTTGGAAGCAAGTATGAAGGTAAAGCACCCTTTAAATGTTTTAATTGCAATAAGATTGGTCATATGGCTTCAAGATGCCCTAATAGACATGCTAGACTAAGAGAAAAAGCTAGAAGGATATACAAGCCTAACCTTGAATATTAGAGATACAGATTTAAGAAGAATAAAGACAAATCTTGTTACATTGCCTTGGCAGCTAAAGTTGAAGTAAAGGATGAATGGATCATTGATTCAGGATGCTCACATCATATGACAGGAGACAAAGGTAAATTCTTGAACTTTCAAGAATACAATGGAGGCTTAGTGAGATTTGGAGATGACAAAGCTTGTTTAATCACAGGTAAGGGTACAATATCTCTTGATGGTAAGCATAACACTGAAAATGTTTACTATGTTGATGGATTAAAGCATAATCTTTTGAGTGTTGGTCAATTAGTTGAGAAAGGATTTCAGTTACAATTCAAAAATGGAAAATGGAAAATCATGAATAGAACTGGTTTGGAAAGTACAACTGGTAATCAGACTAGAGATAATATCTTTCATTTAAATAACAGTGAAAAGACATGCTTAATTGCACATATTGATGAAAGTTGGTTATGGCATAAGAGACTCTGTCATGTAAACTTTGACTACATGGTGAAAATCAGTACTACTAAGGCAGTTAGAGATTTAACTAAAATTGTCAAACCTCAGAATACAGTATGTAAGGAATGCCAATTTGGAAAACAAGTTAGAGCTAGTTTCAAAAGTTTTCCAGAAAAATCCAATAATGCTCTCGATTTAATTCACATTGATTTATGTGGTCCAGCTAGAACTAAAAGCTTACAAGGTGATAGATATTTCATGCTAATCATTGATGACTATTATAGAATGTGTTGGGTTACTTTTCTCAGAGAAAAATTAGAAGCACTTGGAAAGTTCAAATTATTCAAAGGAATGGTAGAAAATGAAACCAGTAAGAAAATCAAATGTCTAAGATATGATCAAGGAGGATAATTTACATCTAAGGAGTTTAATACATTCTGTGAAGTAAATGGAATCAGAAGACAACAATCAGCACCTCGGACACCACAACAGAATGGAGTTGTTGAAAGGAAAAGCATAACTATCTTGGATGCAGCAAGAAGTATGTTATCAGAAACAAACCTACCACATCTATATTGGAGAGAGGCAGCCAGTACAATGGTCTATACATTCAACAAAGTTCACATCAAAGGTGAAACCGGTAAGACCCCTCATGAACTATGGTTTGGTATTACTCCTACTCTTAAATATTTCAGAATTTTTGGAAGTAAATGCTATATCAGAAGAGATGAGTATATTGGGAAATTTGATCCTAGAAGTGATGAAGGAATATTTATTAGTTATTCATCTAAGAGCAAGGCATATAGGTGTTTTAACAAAAGATTGCAGAAAATTGTTGAAAGTACAAATGTAAAGATTGATGAACAATTCAGAGGAACTTCAAGGTATATAGACTCTGAACTAGCAACAAAAATTTTGACAAATGAACCTACAATGAATCCATCGGTACAGAATGAAGATCCAGTTACCTCGTTATCATCTGAGGATTCTACAGTAACTGAGGAACACCAACAAACAAAGACACCCCGATATGTAAGATTGAATCATTCTGAAGATCAGATAATTGGAAACAAGTTTAAAGGAGTTATGACAAGAGGAAGATTGGAAAATGAAGAGGTATGTCTTATTTCTCAAATTGAACCATCATCTCTTAATGAGGCATGTGAAGATAAATTTTGGATTAAAGCTATGGAAGAAGAATTAGAACAAATTGAGAAAAACAACACTTGGACATTAGTTCCCCGGCCTAAAGATAAAAATGTAATTGGAACCAAATGGGTATTCAGAAACAAACTTAATGAAGATGGTAAGGTTGTCAGAAATAAAGCAAGACTAGTGTGTAAGGGATATTCTCAGAAAGAAGGAATTGATTACAATGAAACCTTTGCACCGATAGCTAGAATTGAGGCAGTCGGATTATTTTTGGCTTTTGCAGCACACAAGAACTACAAAGTTTATCAAATAGATATTAAATGTGCATTTTTAAATGGAGATCTTGAAGAAGAAGTGTACATTGAACAACCTAATGGATTTTGTTTAACAGATGACAAAGATATGGTTTGCAGGTTAAGAAAAGCTTTGTATGGATTGAAACAACTCCTAGAGCTTGGTATGCAAGATTGGATAAGTATCTTTTGAAGATTGGTTTTTCTAAAGGTAATGTAGACATCAATTTATACTATAAAGTGACTAATGATGACATCTTGATTATAGAAGTATTTGTTGATGATATAATCTTTGGAGGAGAAGATGGATTATGTAAAGAATTTTCTATTAAAATTCAGCAAGAATTTGAAATGTCTATGATTGGAGAAATAAAATTCTTTTTAGGATTGCAAATTTCATAGACTGATAAAGGTATACTCTTGAGTCAATCCAAGTAATTAAAAGCGTTACTAAAGAAATTTGGGATGGAAAACTCTAAACTGGTAAGCACACCTATGACAACAAATGACAAACTATCACTAAGGGATGAATCTACACCTGTTAATCCAACTAGATACAAATATATGATAGGAGGTTTACTGTATTTGACACAAACCAGACCTGATATTATGAATGCAATATGTATTGTTTCAAGATTTCAAAGTAATCCTAGAGAAAATCACGAATCAACAGTAAAAAGGATTTTTTGGTACCTACAAGGTACTATAAATCTTGGATTATGGTATCCTAGAGATGAAAACTTTGAATTATGTGCATACATAGATGCAAATTGGGTAGGAGATGTGGATGATAGAAAAAACACCACCGACGGAGCATTCTTTCTTGGAAACAGACTAGTTTCTTGGTTGAGTAAAAACAAAGTTGTACATCTTTATCAACAGCAGAATCAGAATATGTTGCAGCAACAACTAACTATACACAGATACTATGGCCTAAGCAAATGTTAAAAGACATAAAGGTAAAATGCAAGGAACCTATTACTATCTATTGTGATAATACTGCAACAATTGATATATCTAAGAATTTGGTATTACACTCTAAAGGCAAACATATTTCTATCAAACTGAATTTTCTAAGGGAAAATGTTGAAGCAAAGGAAATAAAACTGGTTTATGTGAATACTAAAGAGCAGATTGCAGATATCTTTACTAAACCTCTTCCTAAGGAGACTTTTGAATATCTCAGAGATTAGCTTGGGGTCATACCCCCACCGGTAGAGACTTAGGAAGTTTATGATTGTCATCAACGGACAAAATTAACAGAGAAATCTTTTATTCTGGCTTTGATGGGAAGCTACTTCTCAGGGGGAGTAGTTGGTATACTAAATTGATTGGTATTTTGTATATGAACTTAGCTTGGTAAGAACTTTGGCATTTG
Source organism: Cryptomeria japonica (assembly GCF_030272615.1). Lineage (NCBI taxonomy): Eukaryota > Viridiplantae > Streptophyta > Pinopsida > Cupressales > Cupressaceae > Cryptomeria > Cryptomeria japonica. Next base: position 412,428,340 of record NC_081414.1, on the reverse strand, counting down.
ATGTCAAAGGGGGAGAGATTGGTATGGAAAAACACAAGGAAAACACATGTTGCTCCCAGGGGGAGAGATTGTTGTTTGAGAGAGATTATTACTCTTTGTATCTGTATTTTGATTTCTAGTTATGATCTCTTTTTAGAGATTGTTGGTTTTTGGTATTTGGCATTTCTGTTTTGGCACTTTGATGGTTTTTCCATCTTGTGTTGCCATCAATGCCAAAGGGGGACATTGTTGGTATTTTGGTATGGTTTTGTCATTGATGTCAACATTTACTAAACACTTATCAACTCTGGCACTTTGGAGAATCAGAAACATTCACCGACAAGCAAGTGACTCATGCACAATCATCGGTATCTGGTACACCAACAAGATATAATGATCACCGACACTTGGAATGATATGGAAAACACTTGGTTATGTCAAAGATATTGTGTGCACACTTTGTCCTAGAGTTTTGTTTATTGGTACATTAGCATTTGCATATTTGTTGTTACCGATAAATAGGTCCAGGGTTACACCAGCAGGTTTATCTTTTCCAGATCAGCATGACATGCTATGGAGATGATTAATTATTGTTGTAAATGCATTAAGGCGACATGTTGAATCAGTTATTGCATCGGATATTGTACTGTTTGTAAAATATTTTTAATGCAATATCTTGTAGAGCCGACCTACTAAAATTGGTCTTAGGTTGTGGTATAAATGTAAGATCTTATTTGTAAGATCAAGTGTGGAATGCGAAAAAGGATTGTGTGAAGGTATATGCGAGAATAAGCAAAGCTATACACACAGACATCATTTGAAGATTGAAGGAGGGTTTTTGTGAAGACAATCAGAACTACACCGGTACTGAATCCAACATATGAAGATGCTATTTTTTGCAATACATTCTTATTGGATTTAACCATCCAACTGTAGTTAGTGTGACTCCCTTTTGTGATTGAGCAGTGAGCTCTAGGTGCTTGGCCTTTTTGCATGTGTAGACCCCATTTACATACACTTACTATCTACAGTAGTATCATCTGATTGTGGGTAAGGTTTCCCACCATGGTTTTTCCCCTTATAGGGTTTCTACATACAAATATTGGTGTTATGTGTTGTGGATAACTTTGTCTTTATGTTTCTTGCACTAATCCTTACCGGTATAGCAATTAACTGTTAAATCTGTGTACTGACATATTAAACTAGTTTATTGATATTAAGCATTAAGTTGGTTGAGTTGTTTTTGGTTTGAATTTATTTGACAACTGATTCACCCCCCCTCTCAGTTGTCTCTGGGACCTAACATTATCCTCTTGCACATCCTAACCTCTTTTATCCTAACCTATTATGGGTTGGATATTCTCCCCTTGAGACACATGGCACTTTTTCCACATGTCTCCTCCCTTGGACACTTGCCCTCTCATGAGAAGCAACAACCATAAACTAAGCTATTGTTACTTGTTCAAAGCTTTGAAATTGAACTATTTGATCTTCATCGATGTTAATTTGCATCATCACATATTGTTAATATGACCCACTATATGAATATGCGATAGACTAAAGCAATGCAATCCAATGGAAATATAAATTAAAATAAATTGTTTTTAATGAACTTTAAAAAACTTTACTCCGAGCTGGGGTTCACCTTGACACGTGTTTCCATTCTAGCTACGCTTTGTACGAATTTTGTTTAGTGAGATCTTATGCCTGAAAATGGAACTAAAAGTCGGTCCCACATGTGAAAGATCATCCACGGTTCACGACTCAACCAATAATAATTCATCGCTAAGGCTACCACGATACAATACAAAGATGACAGTTGTAAAAGTTCCAACAAATGTCACATATGGGCCTCATCAAGGATGACGATGCACACTTGGACTAATAAACAAGTTTTCATAATTATAAAGTTCCGAAATAAAAGCTTACTAATTGACAAATTGACCCACCATATGAATATGCGATAGACTAAAGCAATGCAATCTGATGGAAATATAAATTAAAATAAATTGTTTTTAATGAACTTTAAAAAACATTACTCTGAGCAGGGGTCCGCCTTGACACGTGTCTCCATTTCGGCTACGCTTTGTACGAATTTTGTTTAGTCAAATCTTATGCCCAAAAATGTACCTAAAGGCCAGTCCCACATATGAAAGGACATCCAAGGCTTATAGCTCAATCAATAATAATTCATCGCTAAGGATATTGTGATACAATAGAAAGACGACAGTTATCTAATTTCATATAGATGTGGTGTATGGTCCCCATCGAGGATGACGATGCACACTTGGACTAATAGATGAACTTTGAGGTTATGTTTTATGCCTTCCCATGTCACCCCGTAAATTTCATTAATTGGCACTTAAAGAAAGCATCATGGGATAGTGGGATACATAGTAGCAAGTAAGCAACCGTATCCCACACGATCCCTTCATCGTACAGTTATGTCTCATGAGGTAGCGGTATGTCTATGTTCCTTCTATTGGACTACCAGTCTCCATTGTTTAATGATATTAGGGAATAAGTATAATTTAGGGGAAAGATTAATGTATACAGAATGGCCATCAGTATCAGACAAATGGAAAAATTATGTTAAATAAATGAAATTTGAAGACAACTTTTACAATTTAAATTATGCAACGAATCATGGAAAATTTGAAAATTGCAATTGCCTACCAACATTCATTCATGCAGTAAAAAGGTATTAAATGTCATCAATTAGACAATTACAGTTTGCATTTCGCACTAGCCCATGGGAATCAATATGAATTGAAGTAAAAACTATAAATACCTTGAAAATGTTGTTTTCTCAATTGTCAGTGCCAGCAAATTCGAAATGCCAATCGAAATCTGACTCCTCCTATTCTGTAGTTTCTTCTACATCCTCTGAATCATCTTGTTGCGTCTGTGTACCTTCGCTTAAAATAAAATTATCATTATAATTCGATCTGCCACTATCAATTTCTCCACCAGAAATAGTACCAGCCTTTGAAGTGTTTCACAACCCTCTCCTCCCACGAATGTAATTCCAGATTGTTCGTGCCCTTTCATAAGGAAAACTCTCAATGTCATACTTACTTGTACACACCCTCAAACAATTTTCCAAATTCTTGTCTATTTTGTTTTCCAATATCATGGTTTGATATAAATCAATGAGATTGATGAATTTTGATTGTACATCACATAATACTGGGCTTTGACACTAGTACATTCGGAGCTAATTTTTGATGGCTGTTTGTCAGATTTTCGATGAATTTTCATTAGAGTGTCAACAAAATCCACCATCGAAAACTCGATGTCAGATTGGTTAATGATGCCATGCCCATCAGAAATTCGACAATCCAATGGACTCTGCCGACAGTCAAAGAAGTCATCGGTCGAAAGCTTGGTATTCGTCGTAATTCTGATGATGACCATTTTTATTAAAAAAAGTAATAATTATCATCGATATAAAAAAAATAATACCTGAGAAAAGCCCTTTTGGTTTCAAATTTGGCATTACTATACTATTCACTTAAGCGATGGGTCCATTTATCATAAAAGTGTTCTCCCCTTGTCATTTACCTAGGCAGATCCTTTAAATATTTTATTCTTGTTTGCTTTTAATCTGCCTTTTCTAATGTCCATTGGGCCTTATAAGTATCATGTGATTTTCTATTGATCTGATGGCCCGCGTTGATTCGTGACCAAAAAGTGCTCGAAACTTAGTTTCTGCGAAGTAGTGAAAGGCCAAGGTGGACCCGACATATAGGTTTGGACCAAATCTAAACACCGATCAAGTTTCATCTGATCAGACAGACATCGTGGTTTCGTGAGATCAAGCTGAACGCATTTTAACCTTCATGAGGTGGCGAAAGGGTTTGGCGGGTCCCAGAGATAAGTGGTATTCTTTGGTTAAAGAATGATCGGGTTGGAGAAAGATCAATGGCTTCTCGTTGTTTCGTGGCTAGGAGATGCACAAGCTATACCTTCAGCAAAATAGTGAAAAGGTGGAGGGTCTCGCTAAGAGTGGTAGTAAATGTGGTAACCCCAGTTGGTGATGACATGGCGGTGACAAGGCACTGAGTTGGTGGTATGCAGTGGGTCCGGGCAAGGTTGTCATAAAAAGAGTAAACAACGAGCAAGTTCTTGAGATCTAACAGCTCGCGTGAATTCGTGAAGATAAGATGCTAGCAAGTTAGTCATTGTGAAGTAGCCAAAAGACTGATGGGCCCAAGGGATAGGCATGGCATGAAGTTAAAAGCAGATCAGGTCTGTTTTGATCTAATGGTTCTCATGGTTTCGTGGCTGCAAGCCAAATGAAGAATAATGTTCGCGAAGTCGCGAAAGACAGGTGGAAATCACACGGAGGAGTGATGTGGCATAATAGTTGCTGCTTTTTGTAGAGCTTGGAAAAAGATCAATGGCTTCTCGTTATTTCATGGCCTGGAGATGCACGAGCTATACCTTTAGTGAAAAAGCGAAAAGGTAGAGGGTCCCGCTAAGAGTGGTAGTAAATGTGGTAACCCCAGTTGGCGATGACATGGCGGTGACAAGGCACTGAGTTGGCGGTATGTAGTGGGTCCGAGCAAGGTTGTCATAAAAAGAGTAAACAATGAGCAAGTTTTTGAGATCTAACGGCTCGCGTGAATTCGCGAAGATAAGATGCTAGCAAGTTATTCATTGTGAAGTAGCGAAAAGGCCGATGGGCCCAAGGGACAGACATGGTATGAAGTTAAAAGCAGATCAGGTCTGTTTTGATCTAATGGTTCTCGTGGTTTCGTGGCTGCAAGCCAAATGAAGAATAATGTTCATGAAGTCGCGAAAGACAAGTGGAAATCACATGGAGGAGTGACGTGACACGTGGTTTAAAAAAGTGGTTGAGGGCCTGCCTAGGTGTAACCGGTAGTTATGTGGGAATATTAAAAGGGAACACATGGCAGATTAAGGGTGGAACCAAAAGGAGTTTCTAGGGCTAATGGCTGACTGCCATGTGGCGTTTATTAACCGGATAACAAGTGGGGTAAGTAATTCCTGGATTAAGGGCCCACTTAAAAGGCATTCATCTCAAGATTGATCCAACGCTTCTAGTTGTTTCATGACCCGAAGATGTCCGCAGCTTAACCTTAGCGAAATGGCAAAAAATCGTTAGCCATCAAGATGAGGCTCGATCAGTTAAAAGGATTGACGGTCCCGGTTGGAGTTCAAGGCCGGGTGATTTGAGTTTGATCTAATGGTTGGCATGGCCTCGCGAAGGAAAATTGCATGACTGTTAAACTCCATGAAGTGGCGAAAAGGAGGTAGGGCCCGACACTTAAGAAAAGAGATTAAACGGAGATAAAGGCAATGTAAGTTCTCGAGATCCAACGACCAACATTGTTTCGTGAAAGAAAAGAGCATGGGTTTTATGTTCTGTGAAGTAGCGAAAGAGAGAAATAGAGGAAAGACTTAGAGAAATATTGACCCGTTGGAGCCAATTTTGAATTCAATTTGGCGAATTTAATTTTGAAAAGAAAGCCGAAGCATGCAGAGTTAATTTATAAAAACTTAAATGCCAACTTTCCCTTTTCAGTTCGCATCAACTTGATTGCTAAGTATTGTTTCATCGAAGTTTGTTGTAGAGTGAATTATTGCAGAGTGAATTGTTGTAGAGCGATTTTCCTCAGGCGAATAATCAGGTTTCTTGTGCTTTTCTTGATAACTCTTGGTTTGTTCTCAAATACTGATGTGTGAATTACTTCATTAGAGGTCTGTGCTAGCTTCTAGTGGTATAATTGTTTGACCAGAATGACACTCAGAAGAGAATTTACAGGGAAAGTGAATTACCAGGATCGAAATATCTGTGATGATTTTTTAGAGAAATTAACATGTCCACCAATGCTGGGGCTAAGGCCAAAGAGCTAGCACCTAAGAACCCTCGTCTAAAAATTGGAGATGGCCTTTATGATAAGGGTAATTGGTTGAGGGACCCTAAAATAGGATTGTCAAGCTTAGGACTCTTCAAAGTTGGTTTTGGGCAGAGGAATTCCCTAGCTCCTTTGAATGGCATATGGGAGCAGGATGTAGGAAAGCTTGTGGTCCCAGGTGTTTTTATGGATGTAGATCTGTCAGCCCCGATTGCACAGAATTATGACTCTGTGGCAAGATGCATCAGGAACATAAAGGGATCAGTCTTGATTGAGATAAATGAAGATGAATTCAGGAAAGTGTTTAAACTCAGTGAGTCCTCCAATTTGTTAGAACCTATTGACTTTGAGTCGTTAGCCCAGAATTACAACACACAAAGGGATCATCTTAGAAGTGGCCCATTGAAAGAATTCTTTGTAAAGATAGGGGGGTTAACAGTTGTAGGCCCCAGCATAATGGAACCATTCTCTCTCAACCTATTCACTCTGAGAGCTAAGGGTATGTATTGGGTATTATGCTAGATTTTTGGAGAGGATGCTGAAAAGAATATGCCAACCCATTATATGTTAATGATTGCACAAATTCTAAACCCCTCCCTAGCAATAACATTTGATTATGCCTCATACCTTGCTAATGCAATTCATAAAGGGCTAGTAGGAATAAAAAATGGTAAGGTGGATAGGCCATTTGGATGGTACTCCATGTTAATGCACATGTTTCTGTTCAAAGGGGCTGATTATTTTGGAAGGAGATGGACCTGATTAAGGTCAAGGATAAAGAGGAGATGCCAGTGCAATTGTGGAGTACTGTTCTATCTTGGGATAGAGAAGATGCAAGTTATTTAAAGTTTGATAGATGCTTTGCATCTAAAAATAGGATTCTTCTATGTAGAGAAAACCCTAGAATTCCTAAGGCTCTTTTGGAGTTTCTTAGACCAAAGGAGTTTGCAGAGGATATCAAGATTGTTCATAATTGGGGAGACATATATTTGTACCTTGTGTCTACTATTTTTAGAGTGTTTGGATTTAGAGGCACCCCCTTTTTACTACCCTATCGGGTCCCATTGAAGATAGGGATTGCAGAAGTCCTGAGACAAATTGGGGGAGTACAAGAAGCAGAGCTAACCAATAGAGGTAAAGGGACTATTTTCCCAACTATTACCATGGCTCACCATTTTGTGATCACTAAGGGTGGATGGAGATTTTTTAAAGAATTCTTTAAGCCATATAGGCTATCTACTGTAGTGTCAAGATGTGCAGACCCCGAGGATTTTTTCAATGGCATGTTCAGAAAAAGAGCAGTGTACAAAGGTAGGCCACATCAATTTCAGTTCCTAGAAGATCTAATTAGAAATGAATTCAGCTTAGATGAGAAAGAACTAAGGAAGGAGAAGTGGGTGGCATATAAGAAAGCCCTTGATTTTATCCATCAATTTGACATTGGCTATGACCCCCTTTCTAGCTTCAATCCATTTGAGGAGAAAATAAAATTCCTGATTCTTTATTTTGAAGATCTCATGCAGACCTTAAAAGAAAAGAGGGAGGCCATAATGCAAAATGAGCTTAATAAGGCTAAGATGGTATTGGCTAAGCCTGCCTTTGCTAGAGATATCCCTTGTGGTGACTATGTAATGCACAAAAGGTCAAAGTACACTGTGATAATGCCAGTGACAGGTGAGCCTTCCACTTCAAAAGGGAAGAGGAAAATTGAAGATGTCATTGACATCCAGGATTCCCCTAAGAAGCAGAGAGTGGGAAAGGAAATTGAAATTGATGAGCCTCAATATTCTCCATCTCAGTCTCCTATCCAAATTGGAGATGAACAAGCTGTGGCTGAACAATTATTGCAGTTAGGGAGTCTCGATGAGATTGCCTATACCTATGAGGAGACCCAAGAGGGGATGCCCGAAGAGCCACCTAATGCTAAAATGGATTTGACTGATGGTGAGTTAAAGGGACAAGAAATGGACCTTATTGTTAAGCAAGCTAGTGAAGAATTCCTAGCTAACAGTAATCTTGTCACATCAGGAGCTTTTATACAGATTCTATGGAAGCAAAATATTGATCAATTCAAGACTAGATGTGAATAGAGGAAAAGTGAACAACCTCTTAAAATTACAACTCAGGTAGAAGAAGAGGTTAAGCAAGAAATGATGGAGGAGTTCAAAGCAATCACCCCTGAGAAAGGAAGAGAAATGGTAGCAAAGGCTGGTGTGTTGATTCTCCCTGAATGGGATATAGCTGATGCCTTAGTGCTTGATGCAGTGAGGAAAGAAACAAAGCCTATGGAAGGAGTGACATTCAGCAAAGATAATGCTGCTCTTGTCATGTGGTCTTTAAAGAAGGATGAAAACAAAAGAAGGAAGGATGCATCAGATTCTAGCCTCTTAGGAGGCATGATAGTTAAAAGAGTCCAAGACATAGGGGTAGTGGAAACTGCAAGCACAGTCCTAGAGATTGCAAAATTCAGTGTTGCGGTGGCAGAGAAAGAGGCACAAGAAAAGGATAATCTCCAATTGAAGTTAGAGACTATTTTAAAAGCTTACAATAATGCTAAAGAAGGAATAGCCAACAGAGACATCATAATTGCTAGACTCCAGAGTCAACTGACAGGTCAATAACATCCTGGTGAATCTTCTACACTCATGATAGCGTGGTCTCCAGCAAGACCCCCTCCTACTAGTTCCATCATTGAATATCCCCCTTTTCCTATGCCTTCTAGTTCCCAATTACCTGAAAAATGTCCAACATGAGTTCGAAAAATTGAAACAAGCTCAGACATTGTATGCAAACAAATATGAGGAGAAGGTGAAAGCCACCATCTTGAAGTTTGTTGACTCAATCAAAACCTCCAATGTATACATAAATATGAAGAGGATTCTTGAGATTTTGATCAAATTGAGAGAAGAAGAAGCCACTTTGGAACCAATCCTGAATAAGTGGGTGCCTAGAGGTAAAGAGTTAGAGCTCATGTGTTCTTCCCATGCAGATGTAGAAGAGAATGACAATCTAAGGTCCACATGTGAGTTTATAAAAGAGATGAATATTCTTTCAGTGGAAGGGGCAGGTATAAAAAGAAAAGCCCAACTTTATAGGAAAGAATATGCAAATCATAAATTTGAAATGTTTCCAGGAGGTTTCATTGGTCCTGTCTAGCTAAAGGAAGAGAAGACTTGGTTAAAGGAGGCGGACCACAATTTGTCCCTAAGGATCAATCAAATTATTAGTACTAATGACACATCCTTATTTTTCCAAACAATTGAGGAAATTGAAAAAGTGAAATCTCATTATGGTTTCATAGAAACAGAGATTGGGCATGTACGAGTCACTTGGAAGTGGCTAGAAGATATGAAATAGAAGATTGCTAGTTTTACTTGGCCTAGTGATGATGTGTATCAAGAGTGGAAAGATAAGTATATGGGATAGAAAGAAGATGCTTGAGAGTAGTTACAGGAGGTTGCAATAGAACAACAAGTAGAGGAAGTCGCAGATGCTGAAAAGGACTTATAACCGCTTCTTGAAAATGACCAGTTGTTTGTAACAAACTTTCTTTTGAAGGGTCCAAAGCTTGTATGCATCCATACTATTATAAATGGATACCAGGACTCCTAAAAAAATAATCGCAAGTAATTGTAAGAAAAAGCTGCAGAAATTTATCTGATCTTTTTTCTAGTCTTATGGAGAATACTCTGAGTTTTGTAATATTTTCTCCAAATTAATATCAATATACAGACTAGAAATAGTGTATATACATAAATGTGCATAGCAGTCATAGGGCAACTCATGTCAAATGTGCAACTCAATACAATAAATAATCTTAGTTTGTAGCCCTATAACATCATAATGCAGTCCTTGACCAAGTATGCATACAAGAAACATCTAGTTCTATTAAGGCACAAACATCAAAGTTAGAGGTTATGACAACTAGTGAAAAACATCAAGAACAAAAAGTTTACTCTCAAGAATTAGGAGTTGTAATAAAAAAACTTACAAGGATGAGGCATATTCATAACTTTTGCAGTCCCACCTTGGATATCAACACTAGAAGCAACTCATATTGTTCGTGTAAAGACAAGACAATATGGGAGTTCATTATACCTAGCAACTCATGGTGTTGTTGTTCATGTTGGCTCTGTTGGACCCTACAATTAAGATTCAATACACATTATTCAATAAGATTAACTATGCGACATAATGAAATATTCAAAAGTGTGTTACCTTGTTGAGCTTCGCTTGGTTTTGAGAACAGTTTAATATTCTCTACTTAACAGGGCCAACCACATGAAGGTGGAAGCTCATTTGCCCCCCCCCACTAACATCACTCTAAATTCCCCATTAACATCTTATAACATTCATTAATTCTTTCTACCATTAATAAAATATAGCATTCATTCATTAATATCACATAATGTTCATTAACACATAACATTGATTAACATTAATTAACACGCAACATTCATCAATATTAATTAACACATATCATCCATAACCATTAATTAGCACATAATTACATTCACTAACACATAAAAATCAGTCATTATCAAATAAGTTAGATTACAATAATTTCTTTCTTTGTTTTTTCTTTGAAGCTATGAAAAGACTAAGTGGAACATTCGTGTCTTCATCATTTCCTCCCTCTACAGATGTTCCGCCAACTTCTCGTGATCTTAATGTATGCCTAGTCCTATATTGAGGATGAGGACACTGAAGTGAAGGGGGGTCCTTTGCAATAACAAAGAAATGGGTTAAATTCAAAAAAATAAAATTTATTGTTATAAGTATTTCATTAATTTAGAGAACATAATTGTTGTGCTCTTTACCTGATGGGGCCACATCATTTTGTGTAGCCTCAACCTCAACATGTTGAACACCATGGTCCTCTTCACCTAAGTGGGGAACATCACGTTCTTGAGGTTGTGTACCCAGATCATGCTCCATTTGCTCACCACCGACTACATGCTCTAAAATATTAACAAGAAAGGTTACATTAATTACTACTCTAATTACAAATTAAGATGTTTAATTGTATTAATAGCTAAATAAATAAATTTGAATAGCAAATTAATACCTCCACTATGAGGATGCACATTCGGATGTTCATGTGCAGGTGGTGTTTCACAATTAGCAGGCTGCATTCCAATGACATGCACATTGTTATCATTGCTTGCTTATTTAAAACAAATATAGTCACTTTATGTTGGAACTCAACATCAACTAGATTATTGGTAAAGTATTCAATTTGAAACAACTTCCATTTACCATATTTACCTGTGTGACGGATGCACTCAAATGTTGTGTATGTCCACTCAATTCTCGTAGCCGATCAGCCACGACTGAATAGCCTTGCTGGTAGGCAATTCTCTTGTCATCTTCTATGGGCGCTCTATTGAATTTAGAGCCTTGCATTTTTACTTGGTACTATGAATTTTGCTTGCATTGTTTGATAAAAAAAAAATGTTTGCAATTTATTAATATTTTGAGACAATATGGGAGTTTACATGAGATACTTACAATTCGTGCAGCAAGTTTCATGTAACCACTAGAGCCAAGTTTGTGTTGCCCGTGCTTTTCTTGCCTTGCCTTGGTTGCCTTTGACGTGTCACTTAGTCTATAAAAAGTTTGAATTATGTTAGATTATATAAATATAAAGAGTAATTAATTAGTACATAATTACATTCTTAATAGTATCCCGTACCTTCATCTGACATCTACTGGTGTATTTCCTTTTTTCCTTTCAATTCTCTCCTTGGCATCCAAAATCAGGTCCTTCCACTCCCTCTCTGGAATCATGGGGGGATGCTTGTACTTTAGGTTCCTCTCCAAATGGGTCCTGTATTGGTCCCTCACATACTTTAGATATGTGCCAGCTTTTTCAAGGAGCTTGGTTTTGTCAAAGGTGTCATTTCAAAACCACTCAACCATTTGGTTTGTCAATTCATCTTTTAACCTTTTTTCTTGGTCATTCCACTTTTTAAAGCAAAAAAAAACTTGTTAGATTCAGAAATGAACTGAAGCTACATTTATTACACTTCAAGAAATGGATCAAAGGAAAAGTATTCTAGCAATGATATGAAATCAAAAGTGGATAAGTGTTAGTTCACATATGATGTACCAACTTTTACGTATGGTGGACCCAAATATATGCAATGCAATGTCACTAAGATGTTTATAGAAAATATCATTGCTTGCAAAAAATTCATGGGATCAATATTAATCCAAAATGAGTGATCATAAAGTAAATTACAATTAGAGTATATATAATAATAATTTTAAAGTACATGGAACCTTTTGTATCTTTAAGGGAAGCATTTCTTCGTCACTCACCACAAATGTGGGCTGCAATGTTCCCGTACTAGAAATACGAGAAGAGCCAGGAAATGATGTTATGTTATCAGCAGTAGTCACCTGTGGCACATCCTCATGTGCATCTCCTCCTGCAAAAAATGAATCCACTATGAAATGGCATTAGAATTAAAGAAAGAATGCTTGAAGGAAAATAAACACATGACAAAAGATAGAGAAAAAGAGGGATCTACCAACAGTGGATGGGCCAATATGATGTGCACTAGAGGATGTTTGCATGCTACGTGTTCTCGACATTGCAGTCAGCAATACAGGTGAGGGTGACCTCTGATGAGGCGGTGTCGGCATTTGCACAGTAACATTGACAGCACCTAAAGAATAATACATTAAATATATCAAACATTAAATATATGAAAAGTGCAAGAATTGTAAACAAGGATGAACCTTTATTTTGAAAATTGACAGTACCAAGTATGATGTGTTTTGGGTACTTAGAGTGATAAGCCAAGCAAGTGATAATACAAGAAAATCATCATCACCTGATCCTGCAACACCCTGATCGTAGGAATGACTTTCATGAGGGCAGATAAATTGCCGTAAAAACAATACATACATATTTTAGTTAATGACATAAAAAGAGAATAAAATATAAACCATTATTGAACTTTTGTTATAATTAAAGCTTTCATTACTGCTTACTTGCAAGTTTTTTGTTGTCTTATACAATAATTCCACCCTCTATTGTATCTCATCAGTGGTAGGATGCATGACTGCCAAAGCAACAATCTCTTTTCTAATTTTTATAAGAGGCATTTTAAACAATTTCACAAGGTCTGTGGGATCTTCAGGGTCATCATTGCTTAACCCTAATGATTCCACATCCATAGAAAGGTGCTCAGGTACTGCAACTCCCTTTCCCTTTCCCCGAACATCCGTCTGTGTCAAGAATATCATTAACAATTACAAAATTAGTATAAATCACTAAAAAAAGAACATAATAATGTAACAGTTTGTTTCTACCTAATTTGTACAATTACAATGAGGTTTACTTGCTCGGTAGAAGTGTCGCAAGGCACATCTCTATCTGCGATATGTGATGGATCCATGTTGGCCTGTGACAAAGAAAAAATATAAAAAACGTTAGTGAAATTACATCATACACAACATGAACAACATGAACTTTGTAGACAAAAAGAGTATTAAATAATAAAAAGATGTTGTCATCAAAATCATTGTAAATTTTGTAATTCCTTACCTTTACTTTATGTAGACTATGCAGGATCCTCAACTAAATGGTCACATAAATAGTCACATAACTAATAAACAATCCAATTTCCATAAAGAAACACAATTTAAAAATTGTCACATAAATAGTCACACCCCCTATCTCCATCTCCATATTAAAAGGTGCATCATGAATTAATTATGTAATGGCATTAGAATTCAAAACAAAATGAATTAATTATGTAAAAAAAATTCTATCAAGAAGTCAATATTCAATAGATAATATACTAATCGCATTCCTCATACATTTCATTCCTCATCATCATGAACATCAAGGTCATCATCACCATCACCATCATCATCATCATCATCATCATCATCATCATCATCATCATCATCATCATCATCATCATCATCATCATCATCATCATCATCATCATCATCATCATCATCATCATCATCATCATCATCATCATCATCATCCTCCTCCTCCTCCTCGTCGTCGTCGTCATTGTCGTCGTCGTTGTCATTATCGTTGTCGTCGTCGTCATCGTCGTCATCGTCGTCATCATCGTCGTCGTCGTCATCATCATCAATGTCTTCGCCATCATCATCACCATCACCGTCATCATCATTAGCATCATCATCATCATCATCATCATCATCTTCTTCTTGTTCTTGTTCTTGTTCTTCTTCATCATCATTGTGAAACTGTCGATCGTGATCATCATCCACTTCATCTTCTACTTCTTCGGTATCTTCTTCTTTGCTATCTTCTTTTTCCATCACATTATACTTTATCAGCCTTCCTCTTGGATCATGTCTAGCAACAAATGACCAACCCGGTTTATGTGGAACCTCAGAGTAAAATACTTGCTCACATTGGCTTGGAAGAACATAGGGCTCATCCCCAGCTGGTTCAAACGACCTTGTATTTAGCATTATAAAACCATTATCATGTTCAATAACAGTTCTATTAGGATCATTTTTATTCAATCATAGCCTGTACCATTTGATGACGGACAAAACTAATTTGAAGGAATTAAAGTCACACTCAAGTATATCATCCAAAATGCCATAGTATCAATTTTGAGACTGTTGAGGATGAATGTCATTTCTCGATGAAATATTTGTTGCCTCAATGACTGCAGTGATGCCAGAATCACAAGTTTTCTTCGTGTCATCCAACTTTTTTATGCAAAATTTATGACCATTGCAGCACATAGCATTGTGGTGTTTGACCTGCGATATGTCAAACATGTAAAATTTATTGCATTGTGAGTTGATAAACATATGGGTTATTAATAAATTTATACGTACCTATTTATCTCTTAAACCATATGCTAAATCAATTTCCCTTTGCGTAACATTGGAATCTCCATTACGATGTGCTTCTTTAACCAATGAAGCCACACCTTCCCATGTTAACGTGCATCCAGAATGTTGACAACGTTCAATCCATACTGTCATCCAATCAAGATTGTTTGCAATATACAAATGTAGTGCATCCCACTCTTGACCAACTATACAAAAAATAAATAGACGTCTTACAATCGATTTATTTTGAAGATTAAGAATTAATTAACTACAATAACATCTTATAATTACCTCTCACTTTCCTCAATCTACCTTTCCCCATCAAGTACTCCCCTTCGAATTTGTTAATGGTGTTGGGATCCCAAATGCGATCCACGTGGATCTTTGCTGTAAACTTAGGAAGATATTCAGATGTACACCATAGTCTGGTATACCATATATCCCTCCACCATAGAACCCTCAGGATGTGCTCTTTGTCGAACCAAAGCCTTCAAAAATTTCAAGTGCCTCTCAACCATCCACATTGACCTAGTGTGTACAGGTCCACACAATTCAATCTCCTCAACTTGGTGTATGAGGTAGTGTTCTAGTGCATTGAAAAAATCTGGAGGTAGACACTTTTGCATTTCACACATTAAATGAGGAATTTTTCTCTTCCAATATTTTATATCGTATTTATGGATTTCTTTACATGACAACCACCTATAAGGTATTCAAGATGCAAAAAAATATATTACATAAGAAGTAAAACAAATTGCAAATATAATATCTATACAACGAACTAAACAAATATCACTACTTACCTTATGTATTTTCCAAGATCATATATGACTTGCTTGACATTATTGTTGAAGTCGTCTTGGAGAGCTAGAGGTAGAACGTACTGCAACAATTATAAATTTATCTTTTCATTTTTTTGTAACATAATGAAAAGTACATGTATGCTCAGTACTTAAATACATACTAAAAACACAAGAACATGAATTACCTTAATGAAGGTATGCCAATCATGCGTTTTCATCCCTGGCCCAAATTCACTTTTCTTTGATATGAGATTGTTTATGTTCGCAACAAATCCTGTGGGAAATCAAATTTTTTTTATGACTTCTTTTATAGCATTGCTTTGCTAGTCTGTTAATAACCAAGGAAGCTCACTTATATTAATATGGTCTCCATGGCTATTTGATTGAATGACATTTATCATTGCATGATTGGAATCCTAAATGTCACTACATATTTTGACAATTTTTTCTTTGTCATGCCTTCCATCCAATATTTTCCATAATGTCTCTATTATATTCTTTCCAATATGCATACTATCAAACAAATGAACAATTTGTAACTGCTCGTAGTAGGGCAACCTACTAAATTGTCAGGGATAACTTTTTATTCCCTTAGGAAGGTGGTCATTTATGCCTTCACGACCATCATGATCATCAATCACATCATCAGTAAACAAAACAAAATAGAAAAGATGTTTTATGACAAACCAATAGATGGAATGGCATTACCTTGATGATTAATTCTATTATATTCCAACTTCCATAGGTGAGGTGTCATTCTTCGTGGCTTTGATGTATTCTCTTCTTTCCCATTGAAAAGATGTTTTTCAGTATTTCAATACTTAAGATTTTTGTGGAGAAAGTGCCTATACTCATCAAACACTTGCTTTCCTAAACTTTTTGAATGATGTGATTTCATCTTTGGACCACAAACAGGACATGCAAATTTTCCCTTTGTTTGAAGACCTACAAGATAATGTATAATTGGATTAAATATGATAATTTTTTGAATTATAATGTTCATGCACAACTTAAACACTATAACATACCACAAAAATGTGTTAGCCCCGGGGCATCATGTATTGTCCATAGAAGCATCGCATGGAATTGAAATTGTCTTTGTCCTATTGGTCTAGAGACGTCATACATAGTGACACCATTCCATAACTCTAGCAACTTGTCGATAAGAGGCTCGATATATACATTCATATCTTTAACTTGGTACTTACCTAATCAAATGAACAAAAACATTACATAATTATTATGACCATTTTACTGCAATATTTATAATTAAATTTAGACGACTATATTTAAATGATAAAATACCTGGAACAATCATTGCCAACATTATGTGCTCCCTCTTTATTGACATCCATGGAGGAATGTTATTGTTGATAATAAAAACAGGCCACACAGAGTAAACAGATCTCATCTCTCCAAATGGATTGACACCGTCCGCTGCCAATGAAAGCCTGAGATTATGAGGTTCTTCTTTAAAGTGTGGCCACTTTACCTCTATGTCCATAAATGTTGAACCATCCATAGGCATTCAAATAATGTCATCTCTACTTCTATTACGTGCATGGTAATCCATAAATTGTGCCAAGGTAGTGCACTTGAATAATCGTTGCATACATGGAATAATGGGAATATAGCGAAGAACCTTGCGAGGAACCCTTTTTGTTATTTGATATGTTCGATATCTACTGATATGACATTCAGGGCATTCAGTTCAAAATTCATGTTGTTTGTGATATATAATATGATCATTGGGACAAGCATCTATTGCTTGATACTCCATTCCAATATCTTTCATAATGAAAGATAATTCTCGGTATGAGCGAGGTACAATATTTGATGGTGGTAACAAAAACTCACCTATCAATCTACAACAACAAAATATAATTTGTTATTATAAAGAATATTAATGGTACAACATGATTCACAGTTTATTATGACATATATGACATGCCTTAACATACGTGACATTGTTATGTTGGATAAACCATTCATAACCTTCAAGTTCACCAACAACAATACAATGGAGAAAAGAGTTTTTTGTGAGCCTTCATAAAGGGCCTCAGATGCCTTCTCAAGTAGAGGGACATCATGAACAACATCAAGGTCATCTTCATAATCATGATCAGCTGCACGAGTAATAAATGAGTCATGGATCAATGTATTTGTACCATCATCTTCAATTGTGTTTTCTAGCTCATGATTGTCATCTTCCATGGGATCATTATCTTCATCTTTGATATTCACACCTCCATGTTCTTCCACTTTGAAAATCATATTCTCAGGGTTGTGTTGATCCATACCATGTGCTCTAGGGTGCTCAACCTATATAAAATTGATATACATAAATAAACCGTGATCATGATCTCATCATCACGTGATTTATTATGTATATAAATTGTCAAAACGATATAATGAAAAACTTACAAATGGATGATAATCATGTCTACCTTCAATATGACCATGTAGCCTACAATGTTTCTTCGTTGTTTTGATTAGAAGTCTTCTAGTCTTTAACCCCTTACAAATTTTGCATGGACAATAACATTTTCCATCACCTTTTCTTTTCAAGTTAGACCACAATCTAGCAATTGTCTCCTTATTTCGTTGTTCGTTGATATTGTCTAACATGGTCTTTCTTCACAAGCAAGAAAATAGAAATTATTGTTTGACATGGTCTTTCCCTCAGGAGCTGGTAGATCCTGCTTCCATACTTTAATTCTATTTTCTCAAAGGACAATCCTAAAAATCCATGCATTGCAAACAATTTTTTACACCTTTGTTGGTTGTGGTGGTGTCACAGAGAGTTTACATCAATAAATGAAGAACATGCCAATGCTTTTAATGTAGCAATAGAAGTCTATCTCTTATTCAATATCTCTAGTGAAACCCCCATGATCTTTTGTTGGAGTAGAATTTGTTATATTCTAGAAAGGGTCTTGTCCTTTTTTGATGGGATATTCATCTACCTCAAGAAATAACTGTTCTTATCTCCAACAAGAAGTGGAACTAAATGAAGATCTAGCACCATGAAATTAATCCTCAAAAGGATTACTATAGTTAGTTTTGGTAGATAATGATTTGGGTAAAATATTAATGTGGATTTATGAAACATTATGTACTAGCTTAGCATAATCTAACAACTTTGGTGCGACATGCTACATCCAATTAAGTCTCCATCGGTATCTCTATTGTGTTTATGGATTGGCATTCAATGTACTCTTTTTATACATAGATTTTACTTTCAACAGAGGAGGTTTGTATGTACTTACTTGTCTTTTGATTGTATCCCTATTTCAATAATTTCTTCTATGAACAAATCATTTGTTGTAAGTTGTACAAGTGGAAGCTTGAACATGCCTTCCATGCTAGCCTTGTTGATACGTTCAACACCATCTTGTGCAACAAATCTTTAGAACTCCATTTTTCCAAATTGAAGAGTGAGTAGTAGGGACAATCTAGGACACTTACAGAGGTTTTGTAAGAGAGATAAATAGACCTAAATATTATGGCTTAATAATGATCAATAGGTAAATAGATAAGAAACTCTCAATATCAAAATGACTTTCTCAATTGTCTTTACTAGAAATGGATAGATCTGCTAATAATGGCTTTATGACTGTATGTCAACTTTAGACTCAATCCAAGAAGAGCTATAACTAATATGTGATATCTAGATTTATGATCTCTATAATATAACAATCCAATAATTATGTTTCCATGCATCTATACCACAACAAAAACATCATGCTATTGTTCAGCCATAGCAATTGATATCCTAATTATAGAATGTGAAATATGCACATAACTATGAATAAAGATTAAGAAAAACAAAGAAAGATTCTTATTGCAAACATAAATGACTAATGGACAAGAATTGAATTCATTGTAGATAGTTTTGAATATCAAATTCACTTATTTGTGTGCATTTAGTAACTCATGTACTTGTGGCCAACCATTTATCTCTTTCATAAATTAAACACTTATTAATAACATTAAATGACTGAGTAATTATGTTTTAGTAGAAATTGAAAATAAAATATTTTATTTCAGGACAACTCACACTATTCCCTATCATAGTTTAGACTCTCAATTTTGTTAGTAGTGGTTTGATGTCTTTGGAGCTGATCATTGCATTTCTTTAGTTACGTTTGCTAGCCTACTCCCAGCTTGTGCCAAAATGGGAGCTTTGGAACAGGGTATGGACATCCATCAAAGCATAAAAGATAGAGGAATTTTGTCAAATGTAGTTGCAACTGCATAAACTGGATTTGTTGAGAAGGCTTTAGAAACTTTCAAGCAAATGCAATCAGTAGGTGTAAAGCCAAATTCCATGACCATTGCTACTATCCTCCCTGCGTGTGCCAAAATGGGAGATTTGGAACAGGGTATGGACATTCATCGAATCATAAAGGATAGAGAAATTTTGTCAGATGTTGTAGTTGTAACTGCCTTGGTAGACATGTATGCAAAATGTGGAAGCATAGACAAGGCACGTGAACTATTTGATAGAATGCCTGAAAGAAATGTTGTCTCGTGGACTGCAATGATTACTGGATATGCACAAAATGGATTTGTCGAAAAGGCTTTAGATACTTTCAAGCAAATGAAATTGGAAGGTATAAAGCCAAATTCCACAACCTTTACTAGCATCCTCCCTGCCTATGCAAAAATGGGAGCTTTGGAACAAGGTATGGACATCCATCAAAGCATAACAGATAGAGGAATTTTGTTAGGTGTTGTACTTGCAAATGCCCTACTTGACATGAATGCAAAATGTGGAAACATGGACAAGGCTCGTGAATTATTTGATACGATTCCGCAAAGAGATGTGATCTCATGTGAACAATCAACACACGCATATACGGGAGGAAGGGATTGCTGATACAAAATTGAACGCTCACTCCTCAATCACAGTTCTATGGTTTTATGAGATTAAACTAGGACAATTAACCACCACATGTATATTTTTTGCAACATGAAATTAAAAACTAGGGCAATTTGAATCTACCTCCTGCGTGGGATTGCCTTCAACGTGAGTTTGATGTTCTTGGGGGTTGAAGTTGCCATGGATGCCTACGCGGGATTGTAATTCACAAATGAATTCCCCACCTCTTTTTTTATTTTTGTAATGGCCATTGTCATTGGAATTACGACGAACTTGAGCACTTTTTTGAAAAAAAGAAAATTCTCATTGCTAATGCCTTCTTCGTCGAAACCAAATGGGTAATTTCCGTCGGAATTACGAATGCGGGCATTTTTTCAAAAAAAAATCAAATTTGGCCACAATATACCTTCTTCGTCGGAAACCTTAGTCGAAAATCTAGTCCAAATGTATTAGTGTGAGTTAATTTTTGCCAAACCATTGTTATTGATTCCAGTAGGTAGGGTCTTTCCAATGCCTTAGCTTGCAGGGTCATTGTTGTTGAAAATTCAAATAATTGTTGTGAGAGCTTGTGCTTATCTAAAATTCCATCTATTTATGTTTCCTTTTCATCGACATTGCATATGGATTTCTTACAAAAACGATCAATAAAAAATTTTAACTTTAAAAAAAAATCCATTTTAGTACAACTGACCCAATAATTAGGATACACAATAGATATGGCTTCTAATAGTTTATCTCAAGGGAATCGACTTAAAATATCATCTAAAACCTCTTTTGCAATTCTCTTTAAAGTCTCTTTTACAAAACTGATTATTTGGTTAAAATATTCCCTAGTAACAGGTACATCTCTCATTCTATTTGAGTGCCTGCAACCACTAGTGGCATACTGGTGCAACCTCATATACACGTACACATATACAAAACTCTCTGCTAGTGTTAAACTTAAAAAAAATGTCAGTATTTTCTAGATAGGTCATCAGATGCCAGCTAGAAAATTCTTCCTTTATAAAAGGCTCTCATGATAGATACATATTATCAAGGGTCATTATTAACCTTTTATGCAAACTAGTATATTCCTGAATATATAGAGTTTTTTCTTGAGCTACTTTAACAAGCTTTCTCATTTCATTCAAAAGGGAGAGAATACTGGCCAATATTCAGAGTGTCTCTACATCACTTAACCTATGTAAATTCTCTGAAGCTTTGTCTACTGACCCTTGTTGTTCGTACATTAGTCCAATCAAGGATTTATATTCAGAGAAAACTCTTTCTATTGGTCCTCACAAGGAGATCCATCTCATATCAACATCCTTAAGAAGATTGTTTCCATCAGTTATTCCGTCAGCAAATTGTTGAAATTCCGCAAATCATTTGGGACTTTGACAAAAAATGAGTATAACTGGCGAACCAGATTTTCAACTCTACCTACTGACTCAAATTTGCTCACAATTCTAAAAGCTAAATTTAGTTTGTGGGCCAAGTAGTGAATGCCAATCACGTATGGTGAAATAAAACTTTGTATCTTTGCGCAAAGACCATTCCTATGACCTTGAAACACTGCAGCTCCATCAACTCCTACATATACCAACTTTTTGGCAATTGATAAGTCATGCATACTGTCAAACTATTTTAAAGATTTCTTAACTAACTCAAATATATTTTGCACTGTGGAATTATCCTTCATTTTAACAACATAGAGTAAATGAGATTTGCGTTCATGTCTCATTATGGTATAGACATGCATACATATCCAAGAAGTATTATCTATTGTTTTAACTTCATCTAAAGATAATGCAATAAAGTTTGTATGTTTAATATTTTCCTTTACATCATCTATTTCTACATCACCAAGACAATTTGCCTATTTCCATCCACTATTTTTTGACCAATGTTTATGAGGAAATCTAGGGACATTCAAATTTTTTAATAAAGTAGCAAAGTCAGGGTAGTCTTACATAGGACGACCATTTGTCAAAAGATGAAAAACAACACTCAACTGAATAGTTTTTGACTTGAATGTTTCTAACATCATGTTTGAATTGAGCCTCAATCAAACCTCAACATTTAGCATTCTTCTCAATTCTTTGCATATGCTCTTTGTACTCTTCTTCATACTTAACATGTTTACATTCTTTCTTTGTTTTCCATCTAGTCACGAATTGTTCTTTTCTATTTATTATTTGTTTTTCATATACTTTACTGATATACTTCTCTATAGTGTCCAGTTTTGGCTGCAACTTCTTGTCCCTTTTTAGTTTCCAACTAAAAGTCACACACTTGTGTTGGCATATGTGCAAAAGTTTGATGACATGATGATATTGTATGTTGTCATTGATGTCAATATGCTGAAGTATGAACTGGTATATTGAAGTAAGCAAACTGGCAAGAGAACCGGTATATGTGAAAAAGTGAAGCGGTATGATGAAGTGTGAACCGGTTTGATGGAATGAACTGGTATATGCAAAAAGTGAACCGGTATGTGAATTGGTATATGGAAAGTTTGTATCGGGGTTTCTAGTTAATGCATTCCAATTTTGTGTGACTCGATCGACGACATCCTGTGATGGGTTAGCATTGAAATGGAGATCAGATCGTGTTGCCACATCAGCCTTGTGTGCATGAATGATTTCCTTAAGGATCTTGCATGAAGAAGATTGATCCTATCTACCTCAGGAATGTTCAAAGTCTCAGTAAACGATGGAGAGCACGTGATGGGTTATCAGCTTCCAAAAGTGGCAAAGCGCAAATGATGGAGAACATCTTAAGATTTGTTCAAGACTATTTTATTCAATGCAATGTGTTTGAATGGTCAGGATTGGACCGACTTAATTGATAACCTAAATGTTTAGGGTTTATGCTACTGACCTATCTATTTTCTATAAGGTCAATGATGATTTGCATTGTGAAGTTGTTGGCAAATGTTATGTGTATATCCAAGTGAAGAGATACTTGATTCTTGCCAGACTGGAGATGTGTGTTGTTACCTGCAAAGTGTGATTGCAGAAGTAAAGGAGCTAAAGTGGATTTGCCTTGGCATTGAGTGCTGTTATCAGATCAGTGTATTACCTGTTGACTTCTAACCATTTCAGCAGTTGGAAAATCCCTTAACAGGGTAGATTTAATAGGATTTGTGCAAATCCTTTAACAGGGTGACTCAATTCAATGAGTTCTTCAAATCCTCTTGCGAGGTAACCTTTAACAAGGTTCTAACCTTTAACCGAGTGATCCCTAGCAGGATCGGTTCCTAGTAGGATCTATTGTAAAGTCCTTAATCGGATTAGGCTCCTAAAAGAGCAGACTTTAGAAGAGTTCAAAGAACTACTTGTGGGTATTCATCCCCATCATGTTTTTTCCCAGTTGGGTTTCCACATGAAAAATCAGTGTGTCATGTGTGATGCCTTTTCATGTGATGATTAGTATTCTCTGTTAAATGCAAGCTGATCCAGTGGTCTTTATATTTCTGATGTATTACTTGTTTATGCATATGGGTGAAGTGGAAAGGAGATATTAGGTGTGGTGAAGATCTAAGTGTTATTGGTTTATGTCTTTCACAGTCATTCTGTGTTTTACCGGTAGTACCCTGATTTAGATCGGTGATACTGTTTATCGGTTAGTGTAGTCTCTATTGTTTGAGTTGTTGAGAAAAGTTTTTGTCTATACTGATTCACCCGCCCTCTCAGTATCTATTGAGTACTTTCTATTCATCATTATTCATCAATTTGTATTCTATTGAAGGCTCATGTTTGTTTGGATTTGGCACTTCTTCAATGAATGGGTACCTTGACACCCAATCCAACTGAAAATTCCTTGTCATTTCACACTTGCATCCGACTTTTGATTTTCTTCTTCTTTTTCCCTTTCATGTACTTCCACCAACATCATCTGTTCCTTTCTCAACAACATCATCTGGGTCATTCACATTAACATTTCCTGCGGCATTGAAATCAACCTCAATTGACTTATTTTGACTATTCTAAAAATCCAATTCCATTGGAACATCAAATACGACATTGGTATATGTCTCGATTATCTCATTTCGATCTTTCTTGGAGGTTTCTCCTTCAACAATATTTTTTGGTGCATCTGCAGGTACAAATGTTGTACCTCCCTCTGATGAACCACCAATATTAACATTAACTAAGTATGACCTTATGCTTCTATTTCTACGCTTTGATGACCTCCCTTCAACATTTTCAGGACTCAGACTGCTTGACATCTCTTAAGAAATACAAACTGAAAAAAATAGAAACTAAGAACTAAGAAGATAGACCCTAGTCCCCTGAGTCCTGATTACTCAGGCAATAAATGAAACCCTACTAAATAATTTTAAAAAATAAACTAAAATTTGAAAACTCTGCGGATAAATAATCTTATAATACTGAACAAGAAATTTTCACTCACACTTACAAATTGGTTTTGTCAAAGTCTGTTATACAACAATGTTTGTAGTAGTAAATTGTCTACCTGAATTGACTATAGAGAGCTCATAACAAAAAAAATTAGGACAATAAAGTACCAACTTTTGATTGTATTTATACCAATCCAAATTTGGTGAATTTTGTGGGTTTTTTTAAAATTAATCTTAAATTTTGGCCAATTTAAGCGGGCTATTGGCATCGTTGAGTGAAAATGGGTGAATCTCCCCAGCTAAAAAAATGATACGTTTCAATTTCCAAGGTGATCATGGACCTATAATTGTCATTCACTTACAACACGATTGGCAAAAATGGGTCTTCCTAAATGATTGTTGTATCCAACTGCTTAGCTGGTATTGGTGAATAAATGGGTGCATGTATATTGGAACTCTATAAGTTGTTGACGAAAAAGGCACATAAAGTGCGACTGGTCCCAAAAGATGGTGGCAAAATACTTTTCCTATGACCAAAAATGTGGAAAAATCAAGTGAATGAGAGATAGACCATCGATTCTCATATTTGCCAATTTCAAAATCCCCAATCCCGACTATTCGCCACTAAAGTTTTCTCTGGTGTTCATCGATTCCAAGAATTTGTATCAAATCTTAGTTCCTTGGAAGAAGCCTAGCAACTCGAGGTTGATCTAAGAAGGTGAATCAATGGACTTCGGTAATCTTAGACAATAGATGGTTGTTGCTCTTGAGGATCTTGATCATGCATAGGATGAAAAGTGACAAGTAAAAGTAATTCTTAAAGATGTTGAGGAATTCATTGAGACATTAAAAGACCAATTGAACAAGTCAAGGGAAAAGAGAAATGAACTTCTTGATAAGATGAAGGAGAAAGAAATTCAAAGCATTGATGAAGAAGCCCTAAAACAAAAGACAAAAGAATGTGAGAGACTTTCTAGAACTAATATAGTCTAGAAAAATGAGATGGAAGATATTGTGATGAAGTTGACAAGGGAGATTGAAGAAAGGAAGAAAAATAAAGAAAAGCTTGCTTAGTCCCTGAAAGACAAATTTGAAGAATGTTACAGACTTGAAGATGAAATTGGACAGTTGAAGAATGATCTACAAGATGCTAGAGAACATGAGGAAGATCTTGGTAAGCAGGTCCTACTTCTCAAATTTGATCTTGATGCTGCAAATGAATACAAGGAGAAGTTCTAGATCAGTCCAACTAGACTAGATGAAATGCTTTCAAGTCAGAAGAATCTAAATGACACACAAGGTCTTGGTTTTGAGAAAGGTGAAAGCTCAAAGTAAGATCAAAACAAGGACAATTCAAGAAGGCCTCTGATAAGGAAACCTAACAAATTCAATGATAACTTCTTTGTTTGCAATAAATTTGGTCATATGGCTAGTCAATGCAGAAATAAGATTATCCATAATGGTTCATCTTTTACTGATCAATGTTTCAAATGCAATAAATATGGTCATAAGGAAAATGTATGTAGAACTGTGATGAATAATTTTCAAAATAGAAGAAATGTCAGATGCTATGCATGTGGAATGTTTGGACATGTTGCTAACCAATGCAGAATGAGAAGAAAACAGATGAACTTTGGGCCTATGCAAGGAAACATTGTTTCCTATGAATGCAATAAATTTGGTCACATGGCTAAGTATTGTAGAAGCAGAAACATGAATAGGAGACATCTGAAAGATAAGAACAAGGATGTGAAGCCAAATGAGAAGGGTAAAGAAAAATTTGAAGAGAGTAGAGATACGATGAAGAAGAAATGGGTTAAGAAGATTGGTTTAGAGATAGGAAGTGGGTTTGCACTTGATTCCGATGCTAGAAATACATTTGGTAACTAAACTTAGGCATCCAGCCTTGGGGGAGTAATAATGCAAATATTTCAAACCCTCTGTTTGAGATATATGCCTATTTTCGATAGGTTGTAGAAGTGCATATGATGGTTTTGATGAATCTCCGAAAGATTTGAGCTGATTTGAAGATTCGAAGAAGAATTCCTATCTGTCAGAGAATATCCGAAAGAGTTAGGGCAAAGCACATTTATTACAATAGAAACTTAGGTTTGTGGAAAATAAAAGGTGTCTTTTTCACTTCATTTCTCACTTTTTGAATTGAAAAAAAGTTTAGAGAGTCCTACAAAGAAGGTGATCGAGAAAAACCCAGTGCTACTGATTTCCGAAGAGATTTAGCGAGTAAGCCTAATCGACATCAAAGATATTGGTCAAAAAAAACCTCTTCTTTAGTTGAAATTTGGAATTTAAATATGCAAATGGCTACATCTAGTACTGCAACCCCTCTGGTTGTCAATATCAATGAGTGTGCTCGTCCCAACTTCAAAGATCACCCATTTATTTTGATGGAGGATGATCTGAAGAGTGCTTTTCATCTGTACCCCATAAAGTGTTACACAATTAAGACATAAGGAACTACACCTATTGCCCAATTAAAGAAATAGGAAGCTCCTAAATGCTGAATCTTTACAACAATCGGTTATCTGATCAAAGGTTCATGCAAAAACCTGAGTTCAAGGATCTTGACAGCAAGGGTTTTGCTCAATTTATAAATTTTTTGATGGCGTATGAGCAAGAATGGATCTGATACATCCTTAGCCATGTTTATGATGAATTCATGTGGTTGGAAAAGATGCATAAGATCACTAAGGGAATGATTCAGGCCATCACAAGGTTATGTGCATCTGGTTAGCTAGTGTCTCTAAAAATTGCTAAGAAAAATGTTGTAACAAATGCAACTGGGTCAAAATTCGATAGAAGAACGATGACTATCAATGACATCTTGGAGGATGACTATAGTTTTCTTCTATGGTGATTGGTTACACAATCTACTATTCCAGTAGAATTAACTCTATTTCTAGTATTGCTATTTATGCCGCATATGGGATGCTGAGGGAAGATAAAATGTATGATCTATGTGAATTTCTCCTGAGTGAGCTCATCAAGAACTTGAAGAAGATCAAATAAAACAAGAAGAATTCCTTCAAGTATGGTTCTCTACTCTTATGCATTTTCTTTTATTTGAAGAATGAGATTCTGGGAGTTGGTCTAGTACAATGGGCATTTGATAGGTCAGTTGGAGTACAGATTTGAGAGTATCTTTATAGCTTTGGTGATTCCAAAGCTCACAATGCAAACCTATGGGGTTATTTCAAGAATTTTCAGAAGGAGATGCATTACAAGGAAAGAATCCCTAAAGCTATTGTTGAGAAATATGCAGACACAATCTATTTCATGGTTGACACTGACCAATGTTTAATGGAAGCAGTAGAACCACAAAGTTTATGGATTCTACTGATGGGTTATGATGTTGATGGGCATGTTTTGGAAATATATGCTCAAAATTTTCTAAGTCTAACCGGTGGATCCCAATGACAAAAGGTTTGAAACCTATAAGGAGAAGAGTCTTGCATTACATCAACAATTTAAGAAACCAGTCATCCAGACGAAGGTTCAGAAAGAAGTTGAAACTCTCACTGAGGGCATATGAATATCAAAAGAGGATGTCTAGAAAGCTAGAGAGAAAAATAGTACCTTTGAAGGATAATCAATAAGAGTGAAGAAGGAACCGACAATAGTCCCTAAGCCTAAAGCCAAAACTAGAAGTATTGCTCCCATTTATCAACCTCCCAAGCTCAAACATCAGCTAATCTATTTGGTGATATGCAAAAGAAGAAATCAATTTGATTTGTAGTTGTTGATGATGAAGAGATTGAATCAGATGAGGCAGTAATAGAAGTAAAGGTAGTAAGAGACTGAATCAGATGAGGTATTGAAGTCAGGAAAACTACAAGGTAATTGCACTATTGTGCCTCATATTGCATTGGAGCAGATTGTTAATTCAGCTATTAAGGATGAAAATTTTAAACCGCTATCTAAATGACATAAATTTTTTGGTGAAAATGAGAAGAGATCATTAGAAGAAATTGTAGTTGAATATATGAATGTATATAGTAAAGCCTTGATAGAGTTATCATCTATAATTCCAAAGGGTTTGTATGAAATTTTGGATGCTACAAGACATACGACAAATAAGGAAGATGAGAGACTAAAGGAGAATGTATTAGTTAACTTATGTTCTGTAACTTCTAAAGAAGAGATAACCAAAATACTCAAGCTAGAAAAGAATGAGTTTAGAAGAAAGCACATAGTTAATAAGATAATGTTTAGGAAATTTGATGAGGTAGTAGAGGAAACTAAGATAATTTTGAAGAAATTTTTGATAGAAAACCAATATGAAGTGAATCTGGCAAAGGCACGGGATAACTCCAATCCGAAAGTGCAAGAACATGATGACACTTTTATTTCAAAAGTGCAGGATGTGAAGTCAGTCAAACTGGAAGAAGCTAAGTTTGAGGAAGTAGCTAAGGATAAAACAGAGGATACAGGTTTAGCAGCAAAAAATCCTCCGGTTAATGATCAGAAGGCACCTACACAGAATGTTGAACCAAAAAAGATGCAGGTCAAAACTAAAGTTGAAGTTGATACCAAAGCAAGAGACACTGCTGAAGCAATAAAAAGGAAACAAGAAATAGACTATCATGAATTCATTCAAAGACCAATCAATCTTGCCTTCTTGTCTCCCATTCAAAAGCTTCAACTTGTATATTTTGCGTAGGCAAAGGCTAGTGAAGATCTATTGAAATCTCATATTGAGGATAATTTTCTATTATCTATGGCATTTGACATTTTGGAGAAGCTTGTGCCATAATTCTGAAAACATCCCTCTAATACCCCATCTAGTAATTCAAAAAAAATGATTGATTATGTAAATATTCATTTTGAATCTTTTGAGAAATCTGTAGAAGAGAAAACTAAAAGTGAGTTTAATGCAAAGAGGCTCTACACCTTGAAGAAAATTATTTTAAAAGATAGAGAAACATTAGCTAATTGTGTAAAGAGTGTGCAAGATGTATTAACTAAAGGTGGTAACCTGTATAAATCATGTCTTTCATTGAATAAATTCATTGGTGATATCGAGAAGCAGTCTCAAGAGTTCAAGGATTAGTTGGAAAACATATCTCAGTCAGTTGATCCTTTGACAAATGCTTTAGGTAGTCATGAAAATCAAGTAATATCACTGCTTGAGAAACTCATAAGTTTGAATCATGATAAGGAGCAGATAATAGGCAAAATTGGAGAGATTAAGAGTCTCATTACTCCTAAATTGGACATAATGCATACTATTCTTCAAGATGCTTAGAATTCTCTTAGGACAGATGAACCAGAAGGCCTAAAGATTGCAAAAGCACAATCTTACATTTTCAATAGATTTATAATAGTTTTTGAGAATTTGCAAAAGGGTTGGACAAATCACTTGAACATATTGAGTAATTCCTATGCATGTCTTTAGGTTTCTTTTTATGAATTAAGTCTATTCATATGAAATTTTGGGTCCGAGTATCTTAACTTTTTCATTGATGTCAAAGGGGAAGTGTATAGGAGTGAAAAATGTCAATCTAAGGGGGAGTTCCTTAATTCTTTTGGTCCGACACTTGGTCATTTTTCACTAAGTGTTGCCATCAATGCCAAGGAGGGAGATTGTTGGCAAGAGACACTGAATGCATTTTGAGATGTTGTCATTGATGACAAATCATATCAAATTTGTTATCCACAGTTTATAATTCATTCATTCCAAAAGCTTGATTGAGGATTGATTTGAGTCCGGTGAGACCCAGGGAGAAGAACAAAGTGTATAGTTTTGGTTGGTGGATTATTTTGGTTAAGTATTTTGCTTTGTAGATTTTGAGGAAAGTTTGTAAAGATGTAATATACCTTATTATAGGATTGTGGCATTTGATGATAAGTTTTGTGCAAGTTAGAAGATCCGATAATCACGTTTTTGTCAAGAATAGTGCATATCTATGGTAACATGTTGTGATTTTGTTTACGGATCTTGCGGATCGATTTTGGTGATTGATTATATGTTCAAGGTTGATAAGATGTCATGTGGAAAGCATCTGGACACTTTGTTTTGGTCTTCATATGCATTGGAGATGGAATTGAGCCTTGTGAACACATTTTATATTTTGTACTTGAAGCCGACATGGTGATGACCTAAATTGGTGATGCAGATATATAAGATGGATTTATATGATCATTTTTTAGATTGATGGATGTGTGTGATGTGTGTATGAGAGATTTTGTGTATCTTCTCGTGTGAATGATGAAAATATGAGCTTTGGTATAAAGCAAATTATCATAACAGAGCAGAGTTGCAGAGCAGTGTAAGAATATGTGTTTTGTGCTTAACCGAAACTATACTGATGCATTTATTGATGCTATTTCATAGTTCAAAGTACATTGTAATCTCTTAAAAAAATTTTGTAAGGAAGTGAGCCTTCCGGGGTTGTAGCCCTTATTTGTAAATTGAGCAGTGAGCTCTAGGCAGTGTGCCTGAATGCATGTGCATTTCCCTTATGTAATATTTTTATACTTTTAGCAGAGTATATTAATATTGAGGGTTTGAATCCCAACGTGTTTTTTTCCTTAACCAAGTTTCCACGTAAAAATCTTGGTGTTATGGTGTTGTTGATCTTTTCTTTGTGTTTCTGCACTTTACTTCTTTTCATATGCATTAAGTTGTTTAAAAATCAAATTGTTAACATCATCAATTGTAGAACACTGATTCACCCCACCTCTTAGTGTTCATTGATTCCAACAAACACCGCCCCTATGACATAGTCACTAGCTTCACACTCAATGGTAAACACCTTATTAAAGTCTAGTAAAGAAAGTATAGGTTGCTCTGCAACTCTCTTCTTCAAATATTGAAATTTTTTCTCATCCTCCTCTATCCAAACAAACTTTCTTTTCCTATCTCCCTTTACGGAAAATCCTTACCTCTGCAACTGACTTTGGTGTAGGCCAATTCAAGATGGCTTCAACCTTGCTAGGATCCATTTTAATGTGCACTTGGTGACTACAAACCCAAGATATAGCAATTTTGTCTTCATAAAATCACACTTTTTTCAGATTTATCATTAGGTTCTCCTCATTTAACCTTCTTAATACAAAATTCAAATGATGCAAGTGTTATTCTTTTGTTAGAACTAAAAACTAAAATATCATCAAGATAAACCACAACAAAATTACTAGTAAAAGGCTCCAGGACTTCATTCATGAGCCTCATGAAGGTGCGAGGTGCATTAGAGAGGCCAAAAGGAATTACAAGTCATTCATAGAGCCCTTTGTTTGTTTTAAATTTTGTCTTCCACTCATCTCCTTGTCTGATCCTGATTTGATGATATCCACTCTTGAGGTCCATATTGGAGAAATAGGTTGCTTCACTTAGGCAGTCTATTAGGTCTTCTATCTTTGGAATTGGGAACCTATATCTGATTATAATCTTGTTTATGGCCCTTGAATCAATACACATCCTCCAGTCACCCCATTTACTGGGTGCTAGGACAATGGGAATTACACATGGACTAAGGCTTTCTCTGATTAGCCCCTTGTCTAGTAGCTCTTGCACTTGTCTTCTAATATCTTCATTTTGTTATGGTATCATCTTATAGGGCACCTTATAGGGAAAAATAGCCCTTGGTATGAAGATAATACGATGGCTAATATCCCTTATTGGAGGTAAAGAATATGAAATGTCCTCTACCACTATATCGACATACTTCTTGAGAAATTCCTGGATCTCCAAAGGCAACTCATCCATCTTAACTACTATCATAACAATCCCAGGCTTTGCGATGACTACAAAACCTTCTTCTCCCTCTTCTTTCATAGATTTTATGAACTCCTTCTTACCTAACAACATCACACTTGATCCCACATGTGGATTTTTGTCTTCATCCTTCAAAGGTGTGAGAGTATAGGAGACTCCATCTTTCTCTATCACATAGGTGTTCTTCCTTCCATCATTCTTGTCATTTCTATCACAGTGCCATGGTCTACCAAGAAGCATATGGAAAAAATCCATTGGAATGATGTCACACAAGACCTTATCCTTATATCTACCTATTTGGAACTCAACCCAACACTGTTCATTCACCAACACTTGTTGTCCTTTGTTAACCATAAAACCTTATAAGGTGCAGCATGTGTTAACCTCTTCAAATTTCAAATTTTCAACCATTTCAATAGCCACTAGATGTTATCCATTCTACCTGAATCAATGACCACTTGGCAGCACTTACCATGACATTTGCATGTTGTTTTGAATAAATAATTTCTTTAGGGTGGCTCCTTCTCCATAGGCACTTTGATCAATGTCCTCATCAATAAAGACTCCAACTTCTAGTTCTTCAATATATGATGAATAATTCACACTTTCAACATCTCCACCTTGTGCTACTTAATTTCCCCTTTCACTTCTAAAAGGAGTAGATGATTGTTCTTCAGGGTATTTCCATGCTTAGTGACTTGCAAACTTATTACATTTAAAACACTTTCCACTGAAACCACTAGATCCTCCTCTTTGGTTTCCAAATCTTCCCCTCCAATTGGATCTTCTTCCTCTAAAGCTACCCCTTGAATATGGGGTTTGTTATTGAGAGTTACTTGTCTCTCCTTCAGACTTTTGGGACTATCCTCTACCAAAAAAGGTCCCTCTTCCTTTGAATGTCCTTCCCCTACCTCTAGTTTGTTTCTCTTGTCTTATTGTTAACTTTTCTTTAGCCTTCATGGCTAATTGGCATTATTCCTCAACAATCCTAAGACTTGTGAGACTCAATTCATCCTATAAACTAGGTTTCAATCCATTTAGGTACCTTGCTACTTTATCAACATCATCCTCCATATGGCCTGATCTAATACTTAATTTTTTAAACTCTTCTATATAGGTCATCGTATTCATGACCTTTTGTTTCAATTTTTTTAGTTTCCTAGACAATTGAGTGGCATAATCACTATGTAGAAATTTACCCTTCAATTTTGCAACCATCCTGTCCCAAGAGGTGATTTTTTCTTTTCCCCTCTTTGTTCTTTCTTCTTGCACATAATCCCACCAAAGGGAGGCATGGCCCTTCAATTTGGTTCTAGCCAACTTCACTTGTTGAACCTCAGGTAAATATTTAAATTAAAAGTACTTGTCTAGTTCTCTTATACAATCAAGAATGTCCTCACTATTTAGACTACTAGAATACACTAATAGTTCCCTCTTCACCTTGGAACTTTCTCTCTCTTGACTACCTTTAGCAATCTCTCCACCTTACCTCTTCAATATCTCTCTCTTCCTAAGGCTCCTCTTGTTGTGGATTATCTTCAACCACTTCTTCTTCTTGATCACTCAAATCTCTCATGAACACTCAAATTATTTGATTAGTATCCACTATTGGGAGTCTTGCATCAGGGCTTTCTCTCATTTCTATCATCTCTTGGGAAATAGAGTCCCTCATCTCTTTGGCTATCCTTTCTGTTACTCTTTCAACATTTAATCTTGCACCATATTGGCTTATCTTCAACTCAGTTTGTTTTGTATTCTCTTATGGATCTAAATGATCTTCTTGGATCTAATACCAAAATGATGCAGTGGAAGGACATACACAACAACATCAAGAAATAGTTCTTCTTACAACCATACTTGCCAATGTTGAATATGCCTTCATTTGTTTGAGACCACTACCAATGAGACTGCTTAGACATTTTTAGGGAGCACATTGCTTAAGACAACCCCAATAGGTTTAGAAACATACATTGGGCTTCTTGGACTCAAGGAAAAGTTCATTTCAATTCCCCAATAACAACTTAACACATGAAAGCAACATTCTACCCAAGATAAGCATATTGGGTCTACACTTTTTGAGGAACAAAGAGACCTACAACACAAGTTTGGTGTCTAGATTCGTAAACCAGGTCCACAAGCCCTTCCTAAAACCATTTAGCAACATAATTCATGAACATTCAATCCACTTTGGTTTGGATTGATCAAACCCTGTGTTTCTTGTCCTTAACATTGTCAAACATAATCATTTCATGCTGATAGTCAACCCAAAACACGTGTGAAACTCAACCTCAGGCCCTAAAACTTTGGAGTATTATAAAAAATGTTATTACAAACTTCTCTACAAATTTTAATGATTTTTCACTGTGGGAGGATGGAGTCATTATATTTTGTTTTCTCACTATTTACCCTAGGTAGGGTTTTTGCCTGTCCAGAGAAAAATTGCAATAAATTTTACAAAACTTAATAAAATTTAATGAGACCAATTGCAAATAAAAGTAGATTCATAACACTAACTTCTCCAACCAATTATAGATCATTAAATGAAAGGTATAATTTTCACAAACCAAAATAACAGTTTGCAATGTGAGAAAAATTCATAAATAATGCACAAAAGGAAGGGTTTCTACTTCATAATCTCCACCCCTGAAATTTGAGTTAGGATGGCATATATATACATTTTCAACTATCTTAGCTTCTAACCAAACATGTTTTTAATGACTACAACAAATTTGACAATTATGACAAAGTTACTTGACAACTTTTTCTCCAACATTAACAACTTTTGGTGTGCAACTTTGACAACATTTGATACCTTCCAAAATGGATCAAATGATCCCAAATGGTCTTAAATGACCTTATTGGACCCAAACACACCTAAACAACCTAAAAACCAAAAATGACATAAATGCACTTTATGATGCTCATGATGCCCCTGCATCATGAATTTAGATGGAATTCACCTCTATTGACATACTTAGAGTACATAGGCCATAAGAAAGACAAAAATTGTGGGGAGCTATCATTTTTTTTCATATTTAAAAGGCAAATCTAAAAACAGGATAACAAGATTTTAGTGGTAATTAGTAGTTTGGTGAAGTTGGAATTTTCATTGAGAGTTTTTGGAGTTTGGAAAAACTTGGGAAAGTTTCCTTTTCTTGGGAGTGGAATCTAGGCACCCAAATTTGGAGTGTGAATGTAGTTGCATATATACATGGTTTTGGCTCCAAATTACTTGAAGATTTTACTAAGCTTTTGTTTATTTCTTTAGTTATTGATAAACTAGTGGAGAAAGAGATTAAAGAACATGAGTTTTAAGGTTTCCAAGTGATCTAAGGGTGAGAGCTATATGATTACCAAGTGATCTAATATGGGAGCCAAATATTACCGTAGAATAATCTCATTTAGAGATTATCATTGTGTAGAAAGATTTGGTAGTGACGATAGGTTTCAGTATTTTGGGTTTGTAAGTCATCTTTATGTAGTTTGAAAGACTATTGATAATTTAGTTTTATGATGATATTTTAAAGTTCTTGGGTGTTGTTCATTTTTTGGGGTCGTTCATACCATTTTTCCTATTGCTAAGTTCATACTTTGCAATTTTAGATATTTCTCCTTGAGTTTGACAAGTTGCAAGCAAGGGTTTATAATTTGTAGTTTGGTTTTGAGCATTTTGAGGGATACCGAAGTTCATGGTAGCCTTGAGGCCATGGGTTTGCTTTTTTATTTTTGGAAAAATGTTGAGGTGTAGGCTCTATTGTTGTAATTGAGACTATGAGATGAGAGGAATGGATGAGCTTTACAACTCTTGGGTGGCTTATATTGGGATTTTTCAAACAATTTTGCAGGGTGCCAAAACCTTTTCCAACATTTTTTCTTGTCTTCTAAGAGACAAAATCATTGGTTTCCACACAAATCTCCACCTAGTAAAGGAGGGACGAGTTCTACTTTCCACAAGGGTATTTTACCTCTATGATCTTGAGGCGACTCCCATGGATATTGGTCCCAATCTCTTCCTCATCATCAAATTTTGGATGAGAATCCTCATTTCAAAAAGAAATCCCGCTACATTTCCAAATACCATCCCTCTCCATGGTGGCACCTTGCAACCTATCTTAACTGTAGACACCTAAAATTATCCTCTTTAATTAAATAAATATTTTTATTTATTTAATTAATTCATTTAGCCTTTTCTAGCCCTTTTCTAATTTAAATAAATACTTTTATTTATTTAATTATCCCCTTTCTCCTATTAATTAAATAGATCTTTATTTATTTAATTAATTCACTAGCCTTTTCTACCCATGACACATGTCATTCATCTCTTAATTCCTATACCACCTACCCTCTCATTATTTTCTTATTTTCTCTACCTACCCCTTTAATCCTAGCCGATCATTTATCTTTACACCTCTTAATCTTATCCTTCGATTTCCTACAATGTCCTCTATATAAGAGGATGCCCTTTTCCTTTCCTAACCCTAACACTCATATGCAATCAATCCTTTTTGCAATCAAGCTACAACCACAATTTCATTCTTTGTTGAGCTCTTGTGCAATCATAAAATCTAAGAGCAATAATATCAATCAAGATCAATAGAGATAGGAGCCAATGGAGATCAAAATCCTACTTGACATGTGAATGGTAATATTGTTCATTTTGTTCATTTGCATGATCTTAGGTATCTCTATTGGTGTATGGTGGATGTTTCATTGTAGGACTTAGATTGTTTGTGGTTGGATCTTTATGGTTTTACAATAGGTTTTCATCATCACATTTTCACTGTATAAATTTTGGCACGCTCGATGGGACTCTTTTCCCTTAGTTTCTAACATTTATTTGTTGTTTTAGTCTTTTTTGTCAAGTTGTAGGTCACATCAATGATGATTACAAATGAAATCACATTTACAAATCATCTTTTCCCATCTGCGTTCTTGTCCGATCTTTCATTTTATAGGTTTCAAGTGTTTTCCACATCTGCATCTGTGAGAGACAACATCACGTTTGTGTTTTTCACCGCATTTGTGCATCCTAAAATCGTGTCTGTGTCATCTTTCCACTTCTGTGTCGAAACTTTTCACTTTTATGTCATATTTCCATGTCTGTATTTTATTTTTGTTTCTACATTTTATTTCTGTGTCTGTGTCGAATCTTTTCACTCCTGCATCATATTTCCATGTCTGCATTGAATCTTTTCACCCCTGCATCATATTTATACATCTACATTTTATTTTCATGTCTGCATTTTATTTCCGCGTCTGTGTTGAATCTTTCCATGTCTGCATTTTATTTCCACATCTGTATTTTATTTCCACGTCTATATTGTTTTCTTTCCACATCTGTATTGAATCTTTCCACGTCTGCATTTTATTTCTACATCTACATCATTTCTTTCCACGCCTATGTCATTTTATAGTGTATATGTGGTTTATTGCAATTTTGCAAGTTGCAGATTTTAGGTCCAGGTCTTTCCGCGTCTGTGTTAGGTATAATTGTGTCTGGGTTTTTGCATTTACTTCTTTGTTGTTTTTTAAATTTAGATTTAATTTTTCATTTGGATTTAGTTTTATCCTAACCTCTTACTTGGACTAACAAAGTGGTGCAAATGTTTTGAAAAAAGAAAAGAGCAAATATTGTATTGTCGAGGGCCCCCTTTTCACATTTGGATTTGGATTTCTAAAATTTAGCTAGCTAGTGTTATTGCAGGTGGGGGTAATCTATCAAAACTAATAATAATTTGTTGTAGGGGTAATCTAGGTGTGTGTCTTTGGAATTTTAGTCTAATTAGCGTCACATCTATTTTTATTTGGGGTTAAAGAACTTGTTTGAACTGTTTGGTGTTCTTTGCACATTTTATGTTTATAACCCTAGAGTTGATAACAAAAGTATCCTCTCCCCTTGCCTTCCATTGGACCTTGGGTGTAAGAGAAATTATTATCATCATCTATTTAGGTAGGAGGACATGTCTCCTAGGTAGCCCATAAGGCCAAGTGAGAGAGCACGAACCAAGTGGTACTTCTTCAACCCGCTTTATAAATTAATACGTTAGGTGAAAGTCATGACAATTTGATGACATGTATCTACATCGACGATACTCCCTAGTATCTGCACTATGTGTACGCACTTATGTGGAGAACAAGGAGTGGGTTTTGAAATGAGCTATCATCACATAGGTAGACACCAAGAACCGCAAAAGTTCCCCCACTAAACACCTTTGTTGTAGAGGCCAAAAATCCTTACATTTAATGGTTTAGGGAGTGTAGATTGTACCCCGTAGATACCCCTCATGCACCCTTTCATGTTGAGATAGGAATTCCTCATTTGATCTTTGGTCTTTTGAGGTAAGAGAATATGGTATTCTTAAGAAGTGAGTGCTATGGTGGGGGAGCCAGTGCTACTAGAATCTCTAGTTGTCCATTTGTTTGAGGTATTTCTATGTCGTGGGGGCCGCATTGAAAGGTTTCTCTTTCCAACCTAGGTTGTGCATGTTTTCAAGTGTGTTCAATTTGTGCTATACCGGTAAAAATATTTTAAACATACACAAAAACATTTTGGACAAACACACCTTTAGACATTGTGTCTTCATTGTTTATTGTGTTTTCTTGCCACAAAAATGTTCAACATTGAGATTTGGTCACATTCAACAACTTCACATTCGGATAGAATCAAACATTTTATCAGAAACACTATTTGTGATAGTTTAAATTGCGTCTGGGTTGGGAAATCGTGTCTGCATAGGGTAAAATAGCATCTTTATCTCAAAGAATCAGAATTATCATTGCAATAGATTAAAACTACGTCTTTGTTCTTTGAAATCACGTATGGGTTGGGAAACCGCGTTTGTGCAGAGCAGAATCGTGTTTTTGTCAGAAATGAAAAAACATTGTTAGTACAATAGTTAAAAACTGCGTCTGTGTCATTTCAAACAACGTCTTTGATCATAAACCACATCTATGCAAGACAATTCCACGTCTCTGTTTCAGAACAACATTTTACAAAATTTGAAAAGGGAAAAACGTGAGATTCAAAGAGCTTCTAAGGCATTTCCTACAAGACTTCATCATTTTCAGTTAACTAGTCTTGGTCACATATTTGTCCATCATTTCCCTTCATTTGCAATACCTCATACACATTCTCCAAATTAGAGTCAAAAGGTTGCTTTGTTGTCCTCATCTTATCTTGCAAATTTGCGACAAGATATCACTAAGTGGTTATCGTATCAGATCCACCATCTCAGGGTTCTATTTGGTCCTCTTTATTCAAGGTCAACTTACCTCATCAAGAGATCTATCATCTCTTTGGAAGCCTCACCTTACTTTAGATCCTACAAATCTTGAACCTAAATTTTTGGATATTGCAAGACAATCCTAGATTCTTTCCATCTCATACCCTTTCTTGGTCTTGCATAGTCTTCTCATTTTCCTCCCATCTTTCATTTTAGCCAAGGTCAAGTTCATGGTTGAAACCCATTCCCAAAGGGCTGGAAGAGAAGTCAAATAATCTCTAAGATCTCTCAACATGAGTACATATGAGTTTGATGGAGACAAATTTTACAACCCATTTAACAATTGCAGTAATATACAAGACAATGCCAATGAGAACAACAATGATAATGAAAATGCATCTTTCACCATCGCAGACATTGAAGAGAAAATCTTAGATCCAAGATTTAATAGATTGGTTGAAGATATCATGAGAAGAGATAGACAATACTTCCTTAAAGTCATGGCACAAAGTGGAATAAGGCTACCTCATGATTTTGACATGTCACAAATTTTAGTAGAGGATCCTAATCAAATGGTTCAAACAAATGCAAATCCTAGAGGTCATAATGGTGGTAATAGAAGAGAGCATTTTGTGCCTGAGTCACCTTCATCCTTATTTTAAAAACCAAAAGTTCCTAATACCTATTCTCATGCCAATTTTACTAGGAAATCTCATGAACAATCCCCTAATCATCCTTTCCCATGGAGGAGAACTACCACTACACATGCTCAAGATGATACCCAAGATCATACCAATGCATACAATTATACTCAAGAAAGCATTCAAAATCATGACAGGAGGAGACCTTGTATCACTCTTATGATACCCCCTATCCTCATGGTCATCACATGTATCGACCTATACCTTGTTCTCCTCACTACAATACCATACCAAGTGGTCCATATCCAAGCTATAACTATGTTCCTCCTCCATATAAACATATCTATGATCAATACCATTTATACATGCATTTTATCCCTCCTCCCCCACTCGGTGGCTCAGGCATGGGGCTAGCACAAAGAGAAAAGACACCACCCAAGAATGACTTGCAATGACAAATGAAGGATTTGCAAAAGCAAATGGCGGATATGACACCAAAGAAATAGTACACAATGAAATACATATGTCCTTACCCATTTGATAGAAGCATTCCAATGCCTCCATTTACTCCACATTTTGAGACACCAAAATTTGAC
Source organism: Cryptomeria japonica (assembly GCF_030272615.1). Lineage (NCBI taxonomy): Eukaryota > Viridiplantae > Streptophyta > Pinopsida > Cupressales > Cupressaceae > Cryptomeria > Cryptomeria japonica. The sequence goes on along the minus strand of NC_081414.1, from coordinate 412,387,401 downwards.
AAGTATAGAGGCAAATCAAATCATGGAGTGATCTAGCAAAGGATTTCATATAATACTTCTCATATAACATCGAAATAGATGTGTCAGTGACTACCTTGTGCAATACTAAGCAGAAAAATGGGGAGTCTTTCTCTTCATTCTTACAATGATGGAGAGGTCTTGCTAGTATATTCTCTTGTGATATCCCACAAAAACAGATGGTATAAATGTTCACTCAAAACGTCAACAAGGATATTGGATATGAGCTAAGAAATTCTTGTTTGTCTACCTTTAAATAGGTCATTGAGAAAGGATTAGAAATTGAGAAAGTCATTATTGAACAAGGTGTCATAAAGCTATTGAAAGAGAACAAAGAGAAATAAAATGGGAAAGACAAACCCCTCTTTTGGAAAAATAATAAGAACACAGTCAAAGATGGGGTAGTAGATGCAAATGTTGTAAAACCAAAAGTGAAATTCCCCAGTGCAAGTTCATCCAATGCAAACAATCAAGTGAACACTTGAAGAGAATCAAAACCTCAAAGAAAATACACTCCATTGGGAGAACCACTTGAGACAACATTCAAGAAATTGGTTGCAAACAAGCTCATAACACTACTAGATAATCCACCTTATGAACCAAAAGTAAAACCTGCATGGTGGAATGATGATGAATATTGTGAGTATCACAAGAGAAAAGGACACACAACTGGCAATTGTCATAGATTGAAGGATGTTATAGAAGATCTTATTGACAAGGGTGACAAAGAAGTTGATGGTCATACCTCCAATGAGGAACATGCGATGTTTAAGGAGCCATTCCCTAAACATGATAAAGGAAAAGCAAAAATAGATAATCAAGACAACTATGCTAAGATGTCCTATGATTATGACTTAATTGTTAATCACATTTCAGTGGAAAATTATGTTTCTAACATTATCATAAAGCAAAAAACTCCTGAAGGTTCTACCCAAAGGATTAAAGTTATTTTAAAAGGAATTGGACCATCTTCTTCATACTCCAAAGATGAAACCTCAGAATGTAATGTCCCAACCCATCGAGGTAAAGTCATCTTGCAAGGCATTCCACCAAGAATGAGTATGAACTTGTAGATCAATTAGGGAAGACACTTGCCCTCATTTCCATTCTTGAGATCTTACACATGCCCCCTTCACATAAGGCAATTCTTGACAAACAATTGAGAGAAACCTCTATAACCGCTGATCTGAACGTGGACCAGTTTCAAGCCATAGTGGGATACCTTTCCACTTCACATTGCCTTACATTTATAGAAGATGATGACGTATCCATATGCCAACCACACAATACACCCCTCTATATTGAGGCCTTTCTCCATAAAAACCATATCAAACAAGTCTTGATAGATGGAGGAGCAAGTCTGAACACATGAAACACTATTAAACAATTGGGATATTCAGAACAAACTGTGAATTCAAATAACAAGATCACCATAAAAGAATATGATGATGAATAATGCTCATCCAAGGGAACAATCACCTTACCTTTGAGAATTGGGCCAATTGATAGTCCTAAAAAATGACCTAGCAAAAAAATTTCATGCCTTAGGCAAAATTTTGGTTATTTTAATTTATCTTGCTCTCTGTCTTTTGTTTCATGCTTAAGGTCTAGGGTTTTATATATTTTGATTAAGTCTTGGTTAAAACCCTAAGCCTTTTATAATTTGGCATTACCTTTTTCCACTTAAGGCCAAGGGTCTTCTTACCATTGGTGGGGCCATGTCTTTCCCTAGGCATTAAATTCTTTTGGCCGGGTCCGCCTTTTATTCCCTAAGGTTATGTATTCCTTATTGTCCTAGGTGGGTCCCCTTTATTATTTTAGCCAGTGCCTTGTTATTTTCCTAAGCCTTATTATTATTGTCAAAGATTTTATGATAATTGTCAAGCTACTAAAATTTTTTGCTATCTGCATGTGCTTGAGTGGACAAAGATATTTTAATCATGGTCAAGAATATGATCGACTGTTAACCTATTAAAGTTGACGGTTACCATAGCAGCAGGGTAAAGATTGAGCAAATCCAACAGCCCTCACAACCCTGTGGTCAAAGATGCACGGGGGTTATGGATCATGAAATTACAAGATGATGCCGCATGTCCAAGGCAGACTGAGGTAAGTTTGATGGTGGGGCCGCTGACATAGTTGAGTTGGAAGATGACTTGGCGATGCCTAATTAGGCTTTTGATAGGCCCACTTGCCACATGTGAAGGTCAATGTCAAGTTGACTGATGGTGATTGCGTGATATGTGAGGTTGGATAAAATTGACGGTGGAAGTTCATTACGTATTTCAAAAAGGTGATTGAAGTTGTTTGCTTATCACCCGCATGGGAAAATAAAGGCAGGAAAAATGTAATCTTGTCAACATGGTATGAATGAAGACAAGTCAAGACACATGGATGCTAACTAGTTTTCAGAAGACCTATTCTAAGGGATGTTTGTTGAATCTAGAGGAATTATCAAGCAAAATTGACAGTTCTAGAGGTGCCATCTTAGCAAATTTCATTGCCATGACAACACGAAGTCAAAGTTTTAGAGGCATAAAAGGATTGGGATGATTTATGAGTTGGAAATGAAATTATTAGGGACTTGTCAACAAGATCTGAGGATGCATGTTGTCAGGCATTTTCACAGTAAGGTAAGATCAAGGAACTATCTCCAAGAAGAATTCAGAAAATAAAGACTCAGTGTCCAAAAAGTGATTCTGAAGCAGAAATTACACACTCAAGGAATAATAAGATCAAAATAAAATCATTCACATAAGGTGAGCTTTGAAAGAAGGCAGTGGATTGAGAGCTTAAGTGTGATGGTATCCTGGATTTGATAGACATGACTTCTCAAGTCCATAGCTGGCGGGATGAGTAGAAATCATCAGAATGAGGATTTTTCACATGAATGAGCATCACCAAATGCAATGATTTTTTTAATTATAAATACAACAAGGTGGTGCTTCAGTTGGTAGAAGAGAATGGAAACCTCATTATTTTTTGAAAAAGGTTTCATTAGAGATAAGTATGATATTTGAACAATATCGTGCAAGGAGTGACCTCTATGATACTGGATGGAAGTCCCCATTTTTGAGTGAGTATGCTTATAGTCAGTGGAGCCTTGAAAGTTGGGAGAATAGTCAGTGGAGGATTGAAATTCATTTCTCATTTGAAGGAACCCCTGATGACACATCCTCTGCTTCTCCTTTGCCACTAGTTGGCAAGGGGTTTTAGGAAGGATCCCATAGAGGGACAGGAGTAGGACAAGGTTGGGTTGGGGGCAGTAACCAGTCAAATTTGTAACAAAATGGAGTCTGCAACCATTTCCCCTCTTATTATGTTCCCCAATGAGCTTCATTTTCCACTTTCACTGATCTTGGGGATGAAGTGTGGAGCTCCTCCTATAGTTTGAGGGCAACTTTACTTCTTGTCGAGCTCTAGTTACCCTTTTGAGAAGGGAAATGCTCTATAGGAAAAAATGATGCATCTCATGGTCCATCTGGAGGCATCAAGGATGATAATGGAATGGATCAAGGAGTTTTTGTTTCTACCAAAATGCAATTAGGAATTTTGGTTCTACCTCATCATGAAAGCTAGTGTGGACAGTGTTTTTGGGAGATTGTGGAATTTTTTTGTAACAAAATCATGGGTAACCGGTCACTTTTGAGTGACAAGTGCCTCCTCTGGCCCATAACTTGCTTTCTCTCTTGTTTCTATAAAGGTAAATTCAAGGCCATGAGACAGGGGTCTAAATTTGGTTTCAAAATTTCTATTCCAAATTCTTGGTTCCAGGTTCTGAGATCTCTATTTTTGGAGAGGATAGGTTCCAGTAATGAGTCTATGTGAAAATGAGCAAGCTGTAAAGTCATTTACAGAGCAATGAAAAACATTTAGTGTCAAGTTTTGTGTAGTTTTGTAAAGGAGTTTTATAGAAATTGTTTTGTGGCAGAAGATAGCTGATCAAGTCAATAAAATCTAATTCAAATCCATTTCTCCAGTGTATAATTCCATCATATTTTGAATGAGTAAAATCAAGGTTTTTTTTTCATTTGTTGCACTGTTGTGGTGTATGTATTTTCTATTCATGCTTTGATCTAAGGGGTCGATTAAATGCTTGAGTGGAATTACAGACTGGTAGGGCTTATGCAGGGATTTCGATAAGTAGTTTGGGTTGGGGTTGCATATGAGATATATTGTTAGGAAATATTATCTTAGATCTTATGCTATTAGATAAATTTTTGTCATATTTTCATTTTACATCTTGTAAATTCAAGCACCCAATGGAGTAAGGCACTGATCACAACTTTTAACTGTCTTTAATGTCAGTTTTGTGTTCAAACTCATCAACAACTTGCTATAATTTTCTAAATATCAGAATAACTTTTCTTTTCATGTATGTTACTATTTTTTGAAGATATCTCATGCTCCAATAGGTTGAGGATCACTAAAGAATTCACCATTCTTGAGCTTTCTCCCTCTTTGTTGAGCCTTTGTATGAGATTATCTGCTTAGTTTTGGTGAAGATTGTGAGTATGGTGCAAAGATTATAGATTAAAGAAGGGATAACCCTCCTGGGTCTTGCAGAGCACCAAGTGTAGAAGGATTAGCATAATCCTTGTCATATGTTGGTCCAAGTTCTTAAAGATATTGATAGTTGGAGTTGGCTTCTCCATAGATAATCTAAAGAATCAACTTGGTTTCTGCCCTCGTGTAGTGTAAACCCCATTTTGGGGAATCAACAAAAATGGCGACTCTACTAGGAATAAATTGTTGAAAATCATTTTGACTTATAGAGTCACGAGCTTGTTAAGTCCATCTCCTTGTAAGTTGAGTCGATTCTCATAAATGTTGCTTGATAATATGTTGTAATTCATCTTTCAATGTAAGTTCTATCTAGATTTGTCCATATTTCATGATTATTTCATAATACCTCACAAGTTGTGAGTGGCGAATTTGAGATCTCTGTACCAGTGTGCATTATTTGAAGTATAAGTAAAGAAGAACTAAAGAATTTATAGTAGAGATGAAGCAGATTTGAGATCTTATGATGAAGTACCCTGACAAGTTGAGGAAGGATTCCACATGATGGAGAAGGAGATGTTGCAGTGTTGGTTTGGGAACAAATCTGACTTGTGAAGAAATTCCAGTTGTTCAAGATATTTGTTCTCTACAATGAGGTGGCAAATTTACAAAATAACCTAATGAAGATGTGTAGATAGCTTTAGATCTATCACCATTGTAAGCTAGAAAGCTGATTTCCAGGCCACTACAATACTTCTAGGTATTTTGATTTTCATGAGTCAAATGTATTTCCATGAAAATCAGTTGCAAAAAGTGTTTCTCTATTAAGTGAGTTAAGAACTAAGAAAGGGAATGGTAGTAATTAATCTACATACTTCTGAGACATAATTTTCAGATTTTGTATTTGTTGAAAATATTCAGGACTAACCAAGTTACTGAGAGGGGAGGGGTGAATCAGTAACACTTAAGCTTTTTAACTTATTTCTGCACTTGCATATATTAAACCATTCATTCATTTAATCTACTGTATGCATGAAAGTATAATCATTCACAACACTTAACACAAAGATTTGGTGACCCAGAAACCTTCCAAATAGAAAGTAAAACTGGGGTGGGGATGGTACCCACAAAACTTTGGTACTGCAGTAAAATTTGGCCGGTTAAGGCTTACAATGATCACTTCTGATGATCTGCCCTGTTAGAAGCAAATTTGGACTGCTAGGTCCACCTTGTTAGAGGATTTACAAACATACAATGAAGTATGCACTCGGTTAAGAGATTTACAAAAGACTGTTAAGTCTACCCGGTAAAAGGATTTACAAACTGATTCAACTGTTAGGATGAAACAGTAGATCTTGACTTACAACTTTATTGCTGATAAGATCCTTTGAGTATTGATCTCCTTCTGAGATAGATATGTCAATTCTGCTCCTTTACTGACTCTGCGAAAATGTTCTGGTCTGCTGCCTTAATGCAGTTTCTGCTCTGCTCTTTCTAATTTCGCATATTCATACATCTTACATACATTTTCACATTACGGATTACAGATGGTATAATACATCACATATATATACCGTCCATAATTACATTTACATTTCATAAAGTCGGCCTCATACAAATTAATAACATAAACTCATTCTTAAGTCGGCCTTACATAGGTGAACAAAATATTACTGAGTCGGTAGATACTCGGTTCCTCAAGCTGGCTCGGTGATCTTCTGATACACGGCGTCCACTATAGTACTCGGCATCGTCATGCTCTCGGTAAGAGTAGAAGCTCGGTCCATACTAGTCCCGAAGTGTAGCTTGGAACTCGGTAGCTGCGGTGACTCGGTAGATATAGTGTCACTCGGTAACCACTGGTAACTCGGTAAGAACTGACTTCTCGGTTACTGCTGTTTGTCTCATATGCTCGGTAATAGTCTTACTGCTCGGTATGAACTGTTTAATCGGTAAGCTTTATCGAATGCTCGATATAGGCTGTGGACTGAATGATGAGCTCGGTAAGCATTCAAAATTGAATAAGTGTTTTCACTAAGTGTTATTCACTAATGACAAATATATCATTATTCCAACAATCTCCCCCTTTGGCATTAGTGACAAAAACACTTATGAGACAAAAATGAATCTGTCATGCTGACTTGATTCTTCAAAATTGATACCAATTGTAGATTGCTGTATATACCTGTATATCTCACTGTACATAACTCCCCCATAGAATATACACATGATTCTATACTTATCTCTATACCAATTGTTATTTACATTCTCCCCTTGTCTCTAATAATATGTTCCATATTCTCCCCCTTTTTGACAATAATGCCAAAGAATAGATAACTCAAATAGAGATATTAAAGCGTGAGATAAACTCTGAGTGTACCTGTTTGATATGAGCCAAGGTATTATCCCAATTTCCTTGCAAAATTGTGCAAATAGACAATGCAACTTGAACTTTGGCTGATAGTTCAATTACATGCTCTGCAACTGAAAAACTGTTATCATGGATCAATGTTTTGGAATGTGTAATGTGTTTCTGCATTGTATCCATGTTAGGGAGGATCATATTCTGAATATCTAACAATGTAGACCGGATCCTTGCATCTTCCCTAAGCAATTCTGATTGCTTATCTGATAGGACTCTGATTTTTGAATGGTGAGTTGAGCTTGAGCTGGTTTCAAGCTGCAACTGTTGTGCACTTGCTTTCAGATCATCATCAACTTTCTTCAGTTGATCTCTGATTCCTTTTGTGAACTCGGTGACATCACATAACTTTGCAAAGAATGAAGTTACATTATTAAAAGAATTTTCTAACTTGGCCAAACTAGTGGTCAATTCAACTTGTTTTATTGCTATCTGCTGAGCAATGTGCTCAAGCACCTTGTTATCAAATTTCTTCTCGGTTCGTTCTATCAGTTTCTCTTCTCCTGATGAGTCCTCATTGAATCTATTCACAGCCTCTTCGAGTTGTAGCAAAATGTGTTGAGAGGGATCAACTTTTATGCCTAAGGCATCTGTAAGAATGGTCTTTGCACCATTTATGATGTTGAATTCCCTATCTCTCTCACTTCTTAATTGTTTTTGTTTTGCTTTCTGTTCTAACATCTGGCTGATCAATCTCATTTCATCAATTGATGCAGTATTGAGGTCTATTTGTGGTATGACAATCTCTTTATCCAGATCTATATCTTCCTCTATAGCCTTGCCGGTAAGCAGAAGTTTTAAAGGTGTCTTTTGTATTACTTCTGTGCTTACTACCTTATCTTTTGATGTAGTTATAATGGTTGATAAGGTTGGACTAGCTGTTATAACTGGAATAGGAAGACTCATGGATGTACCGACTGTTTCCAAAATTTATGTACATGCAGGAGTGCTGATAGGTGCAAAAGAATGTGTCAAAACTGGAGAGGTTGCAAAACTTACTATACATGCTGCAGGAGAAGTTGTGATCTCGATGACTGAAGAAATCACTTGTTGCTCGGTAGAAGCAACACTCTGCATCCTGGTAGATAATGACATGCTCTGCAGCTCAGTGGATGAGGTAACTATTGGAGTCTGGAGCTGAGAGGTGATTGGCAAGGATTGAGCAATAGATGTAGCTACTGTGCTCACAATCCTGCTGGCTGAAGCTGATGATGCAACGCCTTTCTGCGGTGAGTGAGGAAGAGATGCAATGACTTTTGCTGCTACCTGTTCAGGATCATCTTCTTCATCACCTATTATCACCGTGTCACCTTCTTCTTCTTCACTTATGATTACCGTGTCTCCTTCTTCCTTAGCTGCTTCTTCTTCTTCCTTCTCCTCTTCATCCTCTTCATCCTCTTCTTTTTCACCCTCAGTTGTTACCGTGGGGTCAGATGGCATTGGCAGATTATATATCCTTTTCCACACAATTGTGGCATTATTTACTATTGCTTCTATCTGCTTGGAGAGAACTAAGAAGGTATGAAACCTAAGTGTCATTTGGTGTTCATTCTTCTTTAATGCCTCTTTTACTTCTTTATATGTCAGGTTCGGTAACAACTGTTTTAAGGTTTGTGCATAAATGTCTTTGACAGTTTGCACTACTGAAGTCCATCTTGGTCTAATCCTGACTAGAAGCTCATTTGGAATTTGATGACTGATATCATCTGGGGTATATTTCCATTTACCCATTTTGTTCAGTAAAAGCTCCTTGATCTGCATCTTTTCTGCATCTGATCTGTTTTCATACCTCAGTGCCTTGAAGTTAGACATGCCAGATCCTTGTTCCAACTGCTTCAATTTTTCTTCGAAGGTAGGAGGGGGTCTCCTGAATAGAATTTCACTTTCTTTCTGCCCTTTTCTGGTTTTCCTTGTGAACACTGCAGTTTTAGGTTTGGGCTTTGTGATTACTACTTTGCCTTTCTTCTTTGATGTTTCTGTTTCCTCCTCTGATTCCTCTTCTGTTTCTTCTGTTTTAGCTGCCTTTCTCTTGGTACTGGTGGTGGCCTTTGGAAGCTTGTTTTCAAGCTCAATTCTGGCTTTGGCCTCATCATAAGTGCCAAATGCAGGGGTGTTGGGAATGGCTGGTTCATTTATCAGGGCTTCTATTATATCCCTTGCTTCATCTATGTTAATTTCATAGGGTAATGGTTTTACCCATGCCACTCGGGGTATGGTTGTCTGGATGTAAACTTTATCACAGTCTACCATGAAGCATATATCATCCTTGTAATCTTTTACCAACTTAGGAGGAATCCTGAACCTGTTGTTCATTTTGTCCTTAAATTCTTCAAAATAATTATCCATTACTGTCTCAAAATTCTGATCTATTTCTGCTATAAACTCATTTATCTGATACAAAATTGGAGTATCCTTCCTCCATACTACCGTGCCTTTAGAAGGGAAAAAGTTTTGTACATAGAAAAATATACAAATCAACAAAGAACCAAATTTGCATGGATTATTCTTTGATGTCCTTATACTGTCCATGTTCTTGTTGAATTGTGTTAGTAAAACCTCTGCTAGGTCAAAATCCATGTTCTTCTTTACTACCTTGTAGGCAAGGTCTACCGCCTCACATGCCACACTATTTAGCCTATTGGAACTATACAGCTTATATGCAATGATAATAATACCAAATTTAAGTTCAACATCAGATACATTGTTAATTTTCATTCCTCTGCCATCCCACTCGGCTTGAGTTAACTCCTGCAGTTCGTCTCGACCTAGGGTTTTGGTGGATTTTGCTCTGTCTGACATCGGTAATCCTGTGATTCTATGAATCATCTTCTTTGTTATTAAGATAGGTTGATCTAACCAAAGTTGCCCATCATGTACACGGCTCAATACATACCTAATCCATTTTACTTGAAAGTTTCTTGGTAGGTGTGGGATATGGGTCAAGCCTTTGATTTCCAAATGTCTATGCTCGGGTTTCAGGGTTTTGTCAACACATAGCTGATCTAGGGCATTGTCCATTTCCAAAGTCCCTAACTCCTGAATAGTGCATTTGAAATGAGTATGAATGTCATTGATGAGAAGTACCTTGGAAGGAATTCTGGACTGTGCTCCACTTGGGTCGAGTGATTCTGCGATCGCTGGAACGAGTTTGAAGTTCGGCGCTGTCCATTTAACTCCTTTCACTAACATATTGGAAGTCTTCTTCGCCTTGCTCCTGCTGGTTGTGCTAGTAGAAGTCATTGCTGAATAACCTGAGTTCCTTTTAGATTCTTCGCTGCAAATTCGTCTTAAATCTCCTTAAGCACTTTGAAAACCTAAGCTCTTCGAATGCTGAATAACGCGGTGAAGAATGAAGTCGATTTTGCCCTTTTTATTAAAATTCTGTCATTAATGCTTGATAAGTGGGTAGGTGAGATGACTTAATGACTTTAGCGATTGCTCGGTAAGACTGACCTAACTCGGTAAGGTCTGCAGTTTTACCATGCTCGGTAACATTCAACTCGGTAAGTGACTTTTCTGTATGTATCGGAAATACTGATTTCATCGATTATGCTTTTGTATTTTAGAACTGCTTATGGTAAGGTTTTGAAGATGTAGTTCCTTATCTTCTTTAATGGATCTAATTTGTAATGGTGGGGTCACCCAATTCTTGAGTGACAGGACCATTGCTTGAATTATCCTGCTCGGTAGGTTTAGGAACCCACTGCTGTCTCATCTGTTTCCGAATGTTGTCAGCTTTAGCTTTCTTTTCATCTTCAATCTTCTTTGTGTTCATGCAGTTCTTGGCTATATGTCCGAGTTCAGTGCATGTATAACATCTTATGGTTGTATCTTTCTTCCTTAGATGATGCCTTGTACAATTCAACCCAATGTGTCCATATTCTCCACAATAATGACATCTGCACCAGGTATTGTAATCCCAACCAAATATTGCTTTGACAATTTGTTCTGCTGGAGTGAATATCTTTGTTCTACATTCTGATGCTTTGTGACCTTGTTTCTTGCATTTGTGACATTTGCCTTCAAATTTTGGTTTCTCCTTGCATTCACTAGCCTTGCGACCATGCTGATTACAGTTGTAGCATTTGCCTTTGAATCTTGTCTTTCCATTGCTCCAACATTTGTTTGATGTGTGACCTGTCTTACCACAGTAATTGCATGTAGGTCTTTGATTTCTTTGGCTACCTTGCTCAGAAGATTCACCTTCTTCATTGTAACCAAGACCAGCTTTACCCTTTTGTTTGTGAAGATTTTGCTCATTTAATTGATCCAAGTCTGTTTGAGTTTTCATCATCCTTTCATTTGCTTGCTTTTGAATATCTAGCTCATTTTTCAAACTTTCATTCTGTTCTTTGAGAATTCTGATCTCTTCATTTGCATTGGAGAGTTGCTCGGTGAGATCTTCATGCTGTACAATTTCATTGCTTCTTCCTTCTATTTCATTTTGCATTTTATTCCTTTGTTCCAGGATTTCACAAAATCTTGCAGACTGAATTTCCTGTTCTCTTCTTAGCATCCTTACTTCTTTTTGCAGTAATCCATTCTTTTCTAGGAGTTCTTTGATTGCATTGTTTGCTTCATCTACTTCATTTGAACTACTTGTAGGAAAGCGATCTTCAATTTTTGTTTCAACATACTCATGATCATTTATTTCTTTTGCTAGTTCCTTTCTTCTTTTTAGGGATTGGGAAAGATGTTCTCTTGCTTCTTTGAGTTGAGCAATGGCCATTTCCAGATCTAGCTTTTCATTCTCAATAGCTTTGTCAAGTCTGAATATCTCCATTGTCTTGACCTTTTCTCAAGCTGTCAAACTTTTACTCTGAGAACCACAATGCTCTGATACCAATTGTTGAAAATATTCAGGACTAACCAAGTTACTGAGAGGGGAGGGGTGAATCAGTAACACTTAAGCTTTTTAACTTATTTCTGCACTTGCATATATTAAACCATTCATTCATTTAATCTACTGTATGCATGAAAGTATAATCATTCACAACACTTAACACAAAGATTTGGTGACCCAGAAACCTTCCAAATAGAAAGTAAAACTGGGGTGGGGATGGTACCCACAAAACTTTGGTACTGCAGTAAAAGTTGGCCGGTTAAGGCTTACAATGATCACTTCTGATGATCTGCCCTGTTAGAAGCAAATTTGGACTGCTAGGTCCACCTTGTTAGAGGATTTACAAACATACAATGAAGTATGCACTCGGTTAAGAGATTTACAAAAGACTGTTAAGTCTACCCGGTAAAAGGATTTACAAACTGATTCAACTGTTAGGATGAAACAGTAGATCTTGACTTACAACTTTATTGCTGATAAGATCCTTTGAGTATTGATCTCCTTCTGAGATAGATATGTCGATTCTGCTCCTTTACTGACTCTGCGAAAATGTTCTAGTCTGCTGCCTTAATGCAGTTTCTGCTCTGCTCTTTCTAATTTCGCATATTCATACATCTTACATACATTTTCACATTACGGATTACAGATGGTATAATACATCACATATATATACCGTCCATAATTACATTTACATTTCATAAAGTCGGCCTCATACAAATTAATAACATAAACTCATTCTTAAGTCGGCCTTACATAGGTGAACAAAATATTACTGAGTCGGTAGATACTCGGTTCCTCAAGCTGGCTCGGTGATCTTCTGATACACGGCATCCACTACAGTACTCGGCATCGTCATGCTCTCGGTAAGAGTAGAAGCTCGGTCCATACTAGTCCCGAAGTGTAGCTTGGAACTCGATAGCTGCGGTGACTCGGTAGATATAGTGTCACTCAGGTACCACTGGTAACTCGGTAAGAACTGACTTCTCGGTTACTGCTGTTTGTCTCATATGCTCGGTAATAGTCTTACTGCTCGGTATGAACTGTTTAATCGGTAAGCTTTACCGAATGCTCAGTATAGGCCGTGGACTGAATGATGAGCTCAGTAAGCATTCAAAATCAAATAAGTGTTTTCACTAAGTGTTATTCACTAATGACAAATATATCATTATTCCAACAGTATTAAGATGAATGAAGTATGTTCTGAGTTATGCATTGTAATATTTTAAGATTGCGATAAAGGTAAGAAATAGGGAAATGAGTGAGAAGACATATTATTTGCCTATACATCCCTATGAAATATCAAATGTAAATGTGCAAAGTATGCAACCCTTGTCAAGTCACAACAAAATGTTCTCTATGGAAAGATATAGACCATTAAGTTTTAATGGTATTCAAGGTTTCCCAAACCTTGTTCCTATCAGGGTTAGGGAATATTTACCAAATTTCAATGGGAAAAACTCAGAATCAACATGCCAACATTTGTAGGGGTCTTTTTATTTAATGGGAGATTTTGAGATAAGTCAAGAAGATTTTTTCATGAAGCTTTTTGTTCAATCTCTAAAAGAAGATGCTAGAGATTGGTTTTTATATTTGCCGACATGTTTTATCTCTTTACGGGATGAACTAAATGTAGCTTTCATGGAACAATTTGGTGAAAGAGTTAATCCAAGTTCAGTTATAAAAGGATTCAAGGGTATTCAAAAGGAAGAAGATGAGTTGGTCCCTACTTTCAATCTCAGATTTACAAGAACATTAGATGATATTCCTAGAAGTTATAGGCTAAATGATGCAGTGTTTTTGGTTGTTAACCTAGCTGCATTTGATGTGGAAATGAGCTATTTACTGAGAGACAAAGATTCTAAAACATTACATCATGCTTATAGGACAACAATGGACATTGAGAACAACTTGAAATATGGGATACCAAGGGGATATCTATCTGCAAGAGTTTGTTGTCCTAATATAGCAAATGTCGAGGAAAGGTGTGAGTCAAGAGGTGATGATCAATGTCAAAGCATCTACATCCTTGCTGATCATACTAACCATGTTATGATTTATGATTTAAATAGAAATATGAGTGAAGAGAACTTGTCCCAGACTGTGGTTATTCCTCATATTAGTGAAGAGAATGTTAGTGAAAAATTATGTGACACAATTGATACAAAAATGGAGATGATTTCAGTCGCTACACCATATGATAGAACTATTAATCATTCCAACAAGGATGCCACACAAAAGGTCCATCTACAGTCTTATGGTTCAGATGAGTCTAATAGCTTGTATGAGGAAGAGTTGGAAAGTTATGCATCTGATATAGATAATTCTAGTGTGCAAGATTTTAATGACATAGATTCATTCTCACATGAATCAATTATGTGTGATGCCAAGAACTTAAATAATGAGATGCCACCATTTTTGGTTGATAGTGCTTGTAAACTAGAGAGCTCCATGGTGTGTTCCAATGAGGAGAGTATGCTTTAGCTTATGCTTATGCCACATAAACTTATCCAAAGTAATGCGTGTGAAGAGTTAGTTCAGGTATGTATGCATGAAACAAATATTACTAGTAGTAGTACACCAACTATCCCATTACAAACAACTCTTCATGTAGTGGATCAGATCGTTCCTCAGTTTTCTTATCATAAAAATATTTTTGAACAGACAAATGTGGTTGGGAAAGATGAAGTTCAAAAGGGTCAAAATAGTCGAGATAATTTTGTTGAAGCCTATGAGGATCATAACATTGAGGATTATAATGCTAAGAGTTGTTCTAGTTTAGATTGTGACTCTCTTATTCCTGGTGAAAATAAATGTGAACTTGAGATGGGCAGTGGTTTCAGTAAAACTTTTAATACAATGTTTGATGAGGATGCAAATATGGACCAGATAGTGCTTTGCCATAATGTTTTTGAGAAGGGATTTTATATGGTTTCTAATCCTTTGTATGAAGAGATAATTGAGAGTCTGGACATCTTTGATGCCTTATCAATTTGTGAAGCAAATTATTGCAATGACTAGGATGTGATTTCTGATTTGATGAGGATGAATTTTCTTCTGTTGATGGTATAAATGACATCAAATGGGACTCAAAACAAGAGGCTAGGGTTCCTTTTCAGTTTGATGATTTGTAGTTGCATGGGAGGGTCAATTGTGATCCTTTTCCTTCTCTTGATAACAATTTGCCTATTATGTATAGTGGGTGGAAGGATTCTTTTCAGAATTCCACTTTCGATGAGAAAACTAATGACTTAAATGAGGCCTATTTTCCTAGTGAGCTTCTTCTTTTTCAGCAGGGAGATGTCCTTCTTGAGTGTGATAGTGATTTTAACCATGGTGCATGTTGTGTTCAACATGTAAGTGTGTTTTTCAGTAAGAATGACTTGTTTTGGTCACACAGTATTTTAAATTTTCAATCATTGCACAAGTTTTAGAGGTTCAATAGTAAGTGTAATGATAATTTTGAGCATGGTAGCTGGATAAGAAATTCCAACATGGTTGATCAATGGCATTCCAACTATACTTTCAGATTGATTTCAATGTAGTCAAAGGAAAACCATATTTATGACAAAGGAATGCATTGGTTGATCTTGTTAGATGGCCTAGGGCCATCGCATGTGGTATGACCTTCAAGCCACAAGAAGCTTGGGGTAGAGTTAACCTTTTTGACTCTATGCCCAATGGAATAGCATTCCTTTTCCTCTTGAATTTCCTGTTCATGGAAAATAATTGAAGCTCTACTTCTCTTGAAGTATTCTTTTTCCATGAGCATTAGATTAGGTCTTGTACATATTAGAGTAGTTTCCTTTTCTATTTGAGTTACCTTGTCCAGGTAACTTCCGTTTTGGTCTGCTTTGTAATGGTCTGCTCCACCAAAGATTCAGGATTCATGCATCATCCTTGAGTAATGATCATCCCCAACCAGAGCCATTGATAGTCCTGAAAAATGACCTAGCAATTTTTTTTCATGTCTTAGGCAAAATATTAGTTATTTTTATTTTATCTTTCTCTGTCCTATGTTTCATGCTTAAGGTCTAGGGTTTATGCATTTTGATTAAGTCTTGGCTAAAACCCTAAGCCTATTATAATTTGGCGTTACCTTTTTCCACTTAAGGCCAAGGGTCTACTTATCGTTGGTGGGGCCATGTCTTTCCCTACGAATTAAATTTTTTTGGTCTAGTCTCCCTTTTATTCCCTAAGGTTATGTATTCCTTATCATCCTAGGTAGGTCCCCTTTATTATTTTAGCCAGTGCCTTGTTAATTATCCTAAGCCTTATTATTGCCAAAGATTTTATGATAATTGTCAGCCTACTAAAAGTTTTTGCTATCTGCATGTTCTTGAGTGGACGAAGATCTTTTAATCATGGTCAAGAAGATTCTTGACTATTAACATGTTAAAGTTGGTGGTTACCATGGCAGTGGGGTAAAGATCGAGCAAATCCAATGACCCTCGCAACCCTATGGTCGAAGATGCACGAGAGTTATGGATCGCAACATCATGAGATGATGCCACATGTCGAAGGCTGCTAATAGAGTTGAGTTGGAAGATGACTTGGCGATGCCTAATTAGGCTTTTGATGGGCCCGCTTGCCACATGTCAAGTTGACTGATGGTGATCACGTGATACTCTAGGCTGGCTAAAATTGACGATGGAAGTTCTGAACATATTTCAAAAAGGTGATTAAAGTCGTTTGCTTATCACCCGCATGGGAAAATAAAGGTAGACATAATGTAATCTTTTTGACATGGGATGAATGAAGACAAGTCAAGACACATGGACACCGACTAGTTTTCAGAAGACCTGTTCTAAAGGTTGTTTGTTGAATCAAGGCAAATTAGAAAGAAAAATTGATAGTTCTAGAGGTGTCATCTCAGCAAATTTCATTGCCACAACAATGAGAAGTCAAAGTTTTAGAGGCATACAAGGATTGGGATGATTTCTGAGTTGGCAATGAAATGATTAGGGACCTATCAACAAGATCTGAGGATGCGTGTTGTCAAGGATTTTCATAGTAAGGTAAGATCAAGGAACTATCTCCGAGAAGAATTTAGAAGATAATGACTCAGTGTCCAAAAAGGGATTCTGAAGCATAAATTACGCAGTCAAGGAATAATAAGATCAGAATAAAATCATTCATGTAAGGTGAGCCTTAACAAAAGGCAGTGGATTGATAACTTAAGTTTGATGGTATCCTGGATTTAATAGACATGAATTCTCAAGTCCATAGTTGGCGTGATGAGTAGAAAGCATCATAAATGATGATTTTTCACATGAAAGAGCACCGCCAAATGAAGTGATTTTTTATTATAAATACAACAAGGTGGTGGTTTAGTTGGTAGAAGAGAATGAAAACCTCGTTATTTTCTTAAGAGTTTTCATTATAGATAAGGATGATGTTTGAGCAATATTGTACAAGGAGTGAACTCTATGATACCAGATGGAAGTCCCCTTTTATGAGTGAGTATTCTTATAGTCAGTTGAGCCTTGAAAGTTGGGAGGATAGTCAGTGGAGGTTTAAAATTCATTTCATTTGAAGGAGCTCCTCATGACACATCCTCTGCTTCTCCTTTGCCACTAGTTGGCAAGGGGTTTTAGGAAGGATCCCATAGAGGGATAGGAACAAGACAAGGTTCGGTTGGAGGTAGTAACCAATCAGCTCTATAATGACATGGAGTCTGCGACCCTTTCCCCTCCTATTATGTTCCCCAATGAGCTCTTTTCTTCACTTTCCCTAATCTTGGCATGAAGTGTGGAGCTCCTCCTCTAGTTTGAGGGTGACTTTACTTCTTGTTGGTCTCTAGTTACCCTTCTAAGAAGGGAAATGCTTTGTAGGACAAAATAATGCATCTCACGGTCCATCTAGAGGCATCAAGGGTGACAATGGAATGGATCAAGGAGTTTTTGGTTCTACCAAAATGCAGTTAGGAATTTTGGTTCTACCTCATCATGAACGCTAGTGTGGATAGTGTTTTTGGGAGATTGTGAGGAATTTTTTTGTAACACAATCATGGGTAATTGGTCACTTTTGAATGACAGGTGTCTCCTCTGGCTTGTAGCTTGTTTTCTCCCTTGTTTCTATAAAAGGGAATTCAAGTCCATGAGACAGGGTTCCAAATTTGATTTCAAATTTATGTTCCAAATTCTTGGTTCCAGGTTCCAAGATCTCTATTTTTGGAAAGGATAGGTTCTAGTAGAAAGTCTAGGTGAAAATGAGAAAGCTATAAAGTCATTTACAGAGCAATTAAAAGCATTTAGTGTTAAGTTTTGTGCAAGTTCTTGAAGGAGTTAGATGTAAATTGTTTTGTGGCAGAAGATAGCTGATCAAGTCAATTAAATATATTTCGAATCCATTTCTCCAGTGTAAAATTCTATCATATTTTGAATGAGTAGAATCAAGGGTTTTCTTTCTTTCGTTGCACTATTATGGTGTATGTATTTTCTGTTCATGCTTCAATCTAAGGGGTCAATTAAATGCTTGATTGGAATTGTAGAGTGGTAGGGCTTATGCATGGATTTCGATAAGTAGTTTGGGTTGGGGTTGCAGATGAGATATATTGTTAGGCAATATTATCTTAGATATTATGCTATTAGATAAAATTCTGTCATATTTTTATTTTACATCTTGTAAATTCAGGTACCCAATGGAGTAAGGCACTAATCACAACTTGTAACTGTCTCTAATGTCATTTTTGTGTTCAAACTCACCGTCAACTTGTTATAATTTTCTAAATATCAGAATATCTTTTCTTTTCATGTATGTTACTATTTTTTGAAGATATCTCATGCTCCAATAGGTTGAGGATCACTGAAGAATTCACCATTCTTGAGCTTTCTCCCTCTTTGTTGAGCCTTTGTATGAGATTATCTGCTTAGTTTTGGTGAAGATTATGAGTATGGTGCAAAGATTACAGATTAAAGAAGGGATCACCCTCCCGGGTCTTGCAGAGCACCAAGTGTAGAAGGATTAGCATAATCCTTGTCATATGTTGGTCCAAGTTCTTATAGATATTGATAGTTGGCATTGGGTTCTCCATAGATAATCTAAAGAATCAACTTGGTTTCTGCCCTCTTGTAGTGTAAACCCCATTTTGGGGAACCAACACTAATCATAAAGGATGTGGTTTGTTAAGTCCTTGATCTAGATCAATCTCACATGTAACATACTCTTGGGCCATCCATGGATACATGAAATGAGAGCCATACCATCAACATATCATCAATGTATCAAATTTATTTACAATGGAGTTGAAGTAATAATAAAAGGTGACCCAAATCTGTTCATATATTATAATAACCTATGACCAGGATAAAAAATAATAGTTATAGTCAATTGACAAGAAACTCCATCATTAGCATATGTGGATCCAAATATTTGAAAGCTTCGACATCAAAGAAAGCTAATCTCAAAGAAAAAATCAAGGTTAAAGACATGGGATGTGGTGAGTATATCTTTCATGTTGATCAAATCCCACTATCTTCTAAGATATTTAGTTGGCAATAACAACCTACAAACTATTTGCAATATCAGGTAATTGGGTGTGAACCACCTAGTGTTGTGGCTACTAAGTCTGGATGCAAATCTCCTCTAGTGGTGCAATCACCCCCTGATATCAACAGTCCTAAGAGTGGTTCTAACAAAGAATCTATTGAATATATCACCAACCCTCTTGAGAACTCATATAACCTTACCATTTATACTCCACTCCTAGACCTGGATAAAAAAGAATTAAAAAAGCCCTTACTCATTGGGGATCAAAAATCAAGCTTTGAAAAGTAAAATCTAAAAGTGAAAAATAAAGAGAAGTCCTTTAGTCCAAATCAAAATCAAAATCTATTGGACTCTGCAAAAATCAAAGTGAAGCATAAAAATCCTATGAAGGAAAAATAACAAGAGTTGATCTCCCCCAATACCAAAATAATTGGGGGCAAAAATTATCCAATTTCAAGTTAAAAGGTATACTTGTTGATCCTAAGTCTCCATAACGCCATGCTACTTTCACTTCTTTTAGCAATCATAAACCTTCATCACTCATCCACTTGTTCCACACATCCATCCCCTTTTGGCAATATATCACATCAATGGACCTTTAATGGAACTTATTCGAAGGACTTTGTTATTAGGGATACCCAAACTTATTTAGGTGACACGCATATGGGCCTATGTAGTTCACACATTAGTAATTATACCTTATTTCCTTCATAAAGGAAGATAATAAATGGAGCAACACATCATTCAATCAAGGAATGTCGAAGCTACAATCATAGGGTAAAACCTTGCACATTTGAGGTGGGTGACTTAGTTCTCAGAGAAAATCCTAAAAATCAGCAAGATTGAGAAAAGAAGGGCATGTTCCAACCAAATTGGCTTGGTCCTTACATCATCACAATAGTATATGGATCAGGTGCATATCCGCTGTCAACACTAGATGGAGAACCTTTGGAGGATCTGCTTAACAGGATGCACCTTTGCAGGTTTTACACATAGTTTTCCAGAATATCTCATTGTCAAAAATACAAAAAAAATAAAATATCAAAAATACAAAAAATAAAAATAAAAATAAAATACAAAAATAAATCATAAAAATAAAAAATCATTACTTGGTGAAAACCTGGTAAACAGGCGCCTTGTGACACAAAAAAATTGAAAAATTAAAAAAATTAAAGGGAAATAAATCCATCCAATGGTGAAATCCACTTCGGTGATGCCTTGGGGAAGTACTATGGTGAAAATCGGGTTACCGGGGCCATGTGTAGAGACATTTCTCCTCCCTCCTTCAGGATTCAATCTCATCCTTTCATAATAAATTTACCCATTCCCATCATGGCTTGTTATTGATGTACCTAAGATTGGCTCACCATTCATAATAAAGCCCCCTTTTTTTACCCCTTCCTTCCATAATAAATCAGGTTCAATCTACAACTAAGGCAAAATCCTAAATCTAGTGATGAAAGTGGTACCCTGAGCATCGTATGTTTTGAGGAGCATCATCTTTTCATTCCTCCTTTTTTGCACAAAAGTCACAATAAAAGGTCATCTTGCATCTCCAATCCACAATAAAGTTCCATTCTTCTTCGCAATAAAAGTACTAGTTTCATGGATTCAGTCAGTTTCATATGAGACACAATCAACAATGGGCTTTCAACAAATCAAGTCTTTCAGCAGACTTTGGCAACAACATATTTTTTCAGCATAATCTGTCCTTTATTGTGATAACAACATTGTGACCAAATTAAACATGTTAATGTATGTGGCAAAAAATACAAATAACTATGGGATTTCATTGTATGCTGGTGTCAAGTTTTGGTTTTCTTTTGACTTTATCTTTTGGCAACATGTTATTTAGCTTTTCCAGGATGTCTCTGACTAGAGATTCTATCTCCAAGATGTCTTTGACTAGAAAGGCGAGGATGGGATATGTTCACCTATTTTGATGTCTATGGATTGTCTCTTAGTAATTTTATGGCTTTTCCAATGATATGAGGATGTTGTGAGTCTAGTATGAATTGGGGCATTCCTTGTTTGTGACTGTCTGATCTCCATGCAAATGGGTACAATGACTTTCTGGGTTGAACCTATACCTAGATTGTCATAATAAAGCTCAATGATGATAAAGTACAAGAAGCTCTTTCACTTTCATATATTCTACCTTCCACCCCCCCTTTATTGATTGACCTCCATCATTCTTTCTTGAGTTCGTGTAGTTTGCTATCACATGACTAATTATAATCACATGCCGAAAATATCCGCATTTCATGTAGTTTGGACCTGCATTACCATGTATTATCATTTCATGCATACATATAGATATCATAATCACATCACATCTTGCATATATCATTGATTAGCATATGCATTTCCATATAAAACATAAAAAAACAAAAATAGCACATCATGCATTCCATCTTGTAAATAATCATATCACATCATTATCATACATCCATCTACATTTAGTACATTCACATTTACATCATGCACAACATATAAAACATTAAAAGAACCAAAAATAAAAATGCATCTCATCATGAACGTATATGCATCCACACATCATAATCATCATAAGCATCATAATAAAGCATGCATACATAAGATTGCATCATCATAATATCTACATACATCATATAAGAATAACACATAGATCACATAGAACACATGCATAAAGCTGCCGCAAGGAATGAGTCATCTCATATATATCAAAAAATAATAGTGTCATGATAAAATGATGTCAATATCATATATGGCTATAAAATCACCCGTAGGTGTCTATATCATCATACGAAAACTTATACAAACTGGATCCAAGAGAGTTATGATGAAGACCCTCCATCGGAGCCAACATACCTTGAAGGAATCTGAGCTCGTGAATACCAAACCCCTAGATCTCCTCATCTATCCCTGCATCCTAGTGATGTGGGTGGACCCATGACTCTGGCACTAGATGCTCTCCTCCTATCCCTACCAGTAGTGGTAGTAGAGCATGATGCTCTCATATAACTCCCTGCTTTCTGCTCTGGAGGTACTATGGCAAAGTATAGGCTCCTCTAGTAGGCTATCTCATCTCCTTCTTGGAGACAAAAGGAAAACCCAGATGTTGTGTCTACTGTTGTTTTTGCCCTAGCCACCCTCAAGGTATCCTCTACAATAGTATACTACTGGATGGCCTCATCCCTCTCCTTATGCATATCTGTCAGCTATCACCTCAATCGAGTCACCTCTCTCTCGAGATCGTCAATCTCATCGACCTACCCTACTGTGAGCTTATCCTACTCCTCCTTGTCTCCTCCCTAGGATCCCTCTTCCTATTCTCTTTTCTATGGGATGACATGTCCCCAACCACCCTATACATGTCCCTTCCTCTATCCTTGTCCCTGTATCTGTCCAGGATCCTATAGGAGTTGTCCTCCTCTCCCCCTAGGTATCCTCGATGGCCTATCCTCCCGCCCTTCCTGTGCTACCTCTCCCCACTCTGCCCTCTCTCCTCCATCTCTAGGTTCACCCCTCCCTCTCACCATCCTCCTAGCTTCTCCTCTCATCTGTCTCCCTCCACCTCTATCCACATCATCATCATCATCATCCTTATCCTATACCATGATTGTCTTAGCTGGATCTATCAACCTAAGAAAAGGATGTGCTGCAAAGTATGTTTTGTACTCCTCATCCATGCCTGCATCAATAATATCTAGTAACATGTCCAAAGGCATCAACACTAGCTACTCAAACTGTGTCATGACTACATCATATGACAAAATAGGCCCCCAAGGACTTTTCTCTCTCACCGTCTGAGAAAAATCACCTAAATCCCGTGGCATCCTCTATTGTTTGCCAAACTACGTACATACCCTGTCAATCAAGTGCCTGTCTAATATGTAAGGAGTCCAACCAATCAGATATCTGCTCCTAAAATAAAATGGCAACTCCATAGCATCCTCTTCCCAGGCCTCATGGTCTAAGTATGGCCTCCATATAATGTTGTCTATATTGTCTATCACCCTCCACCAATACTCTAACTTCCCAATCCATGGATGAGAAGTGATCATTCTATATAGATGAACATATGCCTACCTGATGCCTCTCAAGCTGAAATGTATAGGCCTAGTCACAACTATTTGCTCATACACCCACACCTGTAGAAGTGTCACTGTTGGTATTATAATAGACAATAAGAGATTGTTGGCATTTCAATAAGGATATTGAGAAGGTTTTTGATGATTATGGATATAATTGATTAAGGATGTTTACTGTCTTAATATTATTATTTTGTCATTGATGTCAAGAAATTGATTTTCTAATTCAGTATGATGATGCCATATCTTAAGAAGTATGATTTGGTGAGTATAAAGATGTCGGTAAAAGACACATAAAGAATACAATGAATAAGGGGAGGAATAAGTTATTCAATGGGCAGCTATTACCGAGTTAGACAATGATGAGATCATGATGTTTAGATTGTTTTTATATCCTACATATGTTGTTGATTGCAAGGTTAATACTATACTATATTACTGAGCAAAGAACCTAGTCAGTAAACCCTAAAGAACCTAGTCAATAAACCCTAAGGAACCTAGTCGGTAAACCCTAAGGTTATCGCTATCGATTAATGAAGGAAGAATGTCTACTGAGTGAAGTTTAGTATTTACCGAGTTGCAACCGAGCTGTAACAGGATGCATTAAATGATTAAAAGCGTTGTTTAATGAAGGAAGCTGATGAGATGGAATTGATTAAATGATTGGTATGTCGTGCATGAAGTTTGTTAAAGAATCTATGGCAAAGGAAAATCGGCAGAAAGACCTCTAGCACAAATTGAACCGCAACACCTTAGCACAAGTTCCAAGAAATGTATGCAAGTTCCAAGGCAAGGTAAAACATTTTCAGATCGAAGGATACATTGAACCTGGTCAAGTTTGAAGATCTGATGGCTATGATTGATCATGGGATATGTGATTAAGGAGATTAAGCAGTTAGCAATTGTTTATAAATAAGGAGCTATTGATAAACAATGTATGCAGGCAAGTGTAAGCACAGGGATGCTACATAGTGATTACCGAGCATAGAAGCTTGAAGACCTGTTTGAATAATAGAGTATAGAGCCCAACAGAGGGACAAGATAAGTTGTATGACTAGATTGTATTAAGAAAATAAGAATCTGCTTTAGCATTTTAGATGTGAAGTTGCAAATAGATTTTTATTACTGTTATTTTGTGAAGTGATAGAAAATCTCTTAACCGAGTGGACTTAACAGTCTTATTTGTAAAACCCTCTAGCAAGGTGACATTCTGATTGAGTGTTTGAAACCCTTTAACAAGGTCACTTCTAACAAGGTGAAGATCCTAACAAATCTGAGGGAAATCCCTTAACTGGGTCACATCTAGCAATGTGATTGTAATCTTTAACAAGATTTTCTTTTAACCGAGCATACTCTAGAAGAGTATATTTCTTAGTGGGTCCAAAATCCCATAGTGGTTTTTCCCTATTTGGGTTTCCACGTTAAATCTGGTGTTATGAGTGTTATGATGTTTATATGCTTATGAGTTTGCATGTTTAGCAGTTTTGGTTATATTGCTGAAGTATATGTTACCAAGGTTGAATCTGTTGTTTTTATGGAAGATTAAGTTTGTATGATTCACCCCCCCCTCTCATCTTGTTATCTTGGCATCTGTACTTAACATTAAGTATCAAAACTATCAATTGGTATCAAAGCTTTGGACTCTAGAAGAAAAAGTTTAAAGGTACTTGAGGAAAAGATCCAAAGATGTATAAGAGGGATGCACCGAAGCTGAACAAGTCAAGTTTCTCTACATGGCAGAAAAGGATGAAGCTGCACCTATCAGGAGTTGGAGAATATGTTGTATATTATCTGGAGAATGATTTCATTACACCAAGCACTTGTCCATTGACAATGGAAGAGATAAAGGCAAAGCAAGAACATATTCAAGCAATGATTGAAATAACATCTGCATTGACCGACTTAGAGTTTAATGATCTAGAAGGCTGCAATGTGGGACAAGCTCATATCTTTGTATGGAGGTGATGAACATGCTCAAAGAGAAAAAGTGGATAGTCTAAGAGGACAACTTGAATCTATGAGGATGAATGAAGATGAGAACATAACCCAGTACAGTACAAGACTAAAGGAGATTGTCAATCAAATCAAAGGAGCAGGAGGAACCATTGAAGAAAAGGATGTCACAAGTAAGTTATTGAGAACCCTTCTACTTGCTTATGCAATCCGAGTCTCTGCAATCAATGAATTGAGGTATGTACCCAATATTCTAGTTTCTTTGGATGCTACTATTGGTAAGATACATGCATTTGAATTAAGTAATTTTGATAATAGTGGGTCTTCGGTAAATAAAGTTGAATCTGATGATTACAATGATAGAATGAGTAAGTATTCTGAAGGGGATCACTGTGGAGCAAGTGAAAGATTTCGTAAGAACATGGAAGAAGTACACAAACTATATGAGGAAATCAGAAAGCAAGAAGAGTTTGAAGCACTATTAGCCAAAAAGTTATTGAGAGGAAAAGGTAAGTACAAAGGAAAACTACCTTTGAAATGTTTCAATTGTGATAAGATAGGACATATGGCTTCTAACTGTCTTGATAAAGATTCTACTAAAAAAAGAGATTACCGAGATGATAGACAGAAAAATAATCAATACAGAGGATACCAAGACTTTAGAAGAAGAGATAGAAAGTCATGCCTAATAGCCGATGAGGATTCAAATGATGATAAATCAGATGAAACTGATACAGAGGACGTAGTTTATGTGGCTATCAAAGATGGATCAGATGAAGAAAGGTATAAAGAAAAAGCCCTAATATCTCACATAAATACTAATGATTCTTGGATCATAGATAGTGGATGCTCACATCACATGACAAGTGTTAAACACAAGTTTGTTATGTTAGAAGATTATGATGGAGGTTATGTAAGATTTGGTAATGATGCACCATGTCCGGTAAAAGGTAAAGGATCCATAACATTTCTTGACAATGCTAAATGTAATAATGTTTATTGGGTTGAAGGGTTGAAATATAATTTGTTGAGTGTAGCACAGCTAAACAACATAGGTTACCGAATAGAATTTCATAAAGGAATTGTGAAAGTTCATGACAAGCATGGAAAGTTAGCTACTATCGGGACACAAACAAAAGGTAACACATTTCACCTTGACTCAACTTGGAACAAGTGTCTTTATGCAAATATAGATGATACCCGGTTATGGCATAAAAGGTTTTGTCATGTAAATTTTGATAATCTGATCAAAATAAGTAAGAAGCACTGAGTAAGAGGTCTATCAAGTTTGGAAAAACCTGAGAATGCTATGTGCTAAGGATGCCAGATGGGTAAGATGACAAGATCAAGCTTTACAAGTAAGTCCTACACTTCTAAGGGAATTTTAGATCTTGTGCACATTGATCTTTGTGGTCCTATGAAAGTTCAAAGTTATTATGGTGATAAATATTTCATATTATTTGTCGATAATTATTCAAGGATGATGTTAGTTATGTTTTTAAAAGAAAAATCAGAAGCTTTTCAAATGTTTAAATGGTACAACACACGAGTTGAAAATGAAAGAGGAAGACAACTAAAATGTCTTAGATCTGATAGAGGAGGAGAATTCACTTCTAATGAATTTAACTTATTCTGCAATGATCATGGTATAAAAAGACAAGTCTCTGCACCGAGAAATCCACAGCAAAATGGGATAGCTGAGAGAAGAAACAGATCTATTATGGATTGTGCCAGAACCCTGATGATTGAAAAGAAAGTGCCACAAACATTTTGGAGAGAAGCAATAAGCACAATAGTTTACACCCTGAACCGAGTACAACTGAAGAAAGGAACTTTGAAGACACCATATGAAATCTAGTATGACAAGAAACCTAATGTAAGTTACTTCAAAATATTTGGAAGTAGATGCTATGTACACAAAGATGATAGAAATGGAAAGTTTGATCAGAAAAGTGAAGAAGGAACATTTCTTGGTTATTCTTCTAGAAGTAAAGCATTTAAATGTCTGATCAAATCATCTAACAAAATAGTAGAAAGTGCAAATGTGAAAATTGATGAATTTGCAGAAAGAAATGATGAAGGAAACTCCAAAGAACCAGAAGATTATGAAGAATTTGTCTATGTTCAACCGACAAGTCCTACAGAGAGAGTTACTGAAGAAAATGAAGATAATGTCCAGTTACTGAGTGATGAAGAAGATCATACAGAGCCTACTGTGCCTGTATTAGCCAAGTATGTCAGAAGGAATCATGCATCAAGTCAAATTATAGGAGATAAAGATGATCCAATGATGACAAGGAACAAACTGAGACATAACACATGTTTGCTATCTGAATTTGAACTAAGAATAGTGAAAGAAGCATTTAACATTGAAGATTGGATAAATGTTATGATAGAAGAGATTGATCAAATCAAGAAGAATGACACATGGACACTAGTCCCAAGACCGAAGGACAAAAATGTAATCGGTACAAAGTGGATTTTCAGAAACAAGCTGAATGAAAAAGGTGAGGTCATTCGAAATAAAACAAGACTAGTTTGAAAAGGTTATGCTCAAGAAGAGGGAATTGATTATGGTGAGACTTTTGCACCTATGGCAAGACTTGAAGGAGTAAGAGCATTGTTAGCATATGCTGCTTTCAAAAATTTCCAGGTATATCAAATGGATGTCAAATCTATATTTCTGAATGGTATATTAGAAGAAGAAGTTTATATTGAACAACCTGAAGGATTTGTTGAAGACAAGAATAAAGATCAGGTATGTAAATTGAACAAAGCTTTATATGGTCTGAAACAAGCACCTAGAGCATGGTATGAAATATTGCACTCTTATTCAATCAAGGTTGGTTTTATAAGGACAAGTGAAAACAACAATATGTACATGAAAAATGATGAAAATGGAATACTGATCTCAGCCATATTTGTTGATGATATTATCTTTTGTGGAAATGACTCTTTATGCAAGAAATTTGGAAATGAAATGAGCAAAGAATTTGAGATGTCATTAATCGGTGAGATAAAGTATTTTATAGGTTTACAAATACTGCAAATGAAAAATGAGATTTTCATTACTCAATCCAAGTATGTAAAGGAAATCTTGAAGAAATTTGGAATGGAGGATTCAAAACCAGTAAGTACTCCTATGACTACCAACTATAAACTATCAAAGAATGATGAATCTGCATCTTTTGATGAGACACTTTACCGATCTATGATTGGAAAGCTACAATATGTTGTTCACAATAGACCAGACATAGCACATGCAGTAGGTATAGTTGCAAGATTTTCTACAGATCCCAAGGAAACACACATGATAGCAATCAAGAGAATTTTTCAGATACTTGAAAGGCACTGAAGATTATGGCTTAGTATATAACAAGAGAAATGATTTTGATTTAAAAGTTTATATTGATGCTGATTGGCCAGGCAACATTGATGAGAGAAAAAGCACAAGTGGAGGAGCTTTCTTTTTAGGAGAAAGACTAGTGCGTTGGCTTAGCAAGAAACAAGGATTTATTTCACAGTCAACAACAGAAGCTGAATACGTTGCTGTAGCATTGAATTGCACCAATATAGCATGGATCAAACAACTTTTAGAAGGTATAAATGAGAAAGTTACCAAGCCAGTAACTATATTTTGTGACAATACTAGTGCCATTAACATTTCAAAGAATCCTATTATGCACTCTAAGACAAAGCACATCTCTATCAAATATCATTTTCTTAGAGAAGAAGATCAAGAGAAGAAAGTGGTGCTGGAGTATGTTAGCACAAAGGAACAAATAGCAGATATCTTCACCAAGCCACTGCCAAGGGACACTTTTGAGTATCTCAGAAGCAAGTTAGGGGTCCTACCCCTATCTTCTACTCACTAACAGAGTTCGGTGAAAGCATCAATTCGATGAATCTACAAAATATTATGTGTGGATTGATGCTTATTTACACAATTTAGGATGTTTTTCTAAAGGTGTGCAAGAAAACAAATACAGGGAATAGGAATTGAAGACATAATGCTCTGATCGAGACTGAGTTGACACATAACAATAGGGAATTCACTTCTCAGTGGAAGAAATCGTGTTTTAGCTCTTTTACTTTTTGGCATTGTTGTCAAAGGGGGAGAAGTTTGATGACAGGGGGAGAGAATTTCAGAATCTCACAGCAATCCGAATCAATTAGGTCAAATCAATTGGTTTTGCCATTTATGCCAAAGGGGGAGATTATTGGCATTATAACAGACAATAAGAGATTGTTGGCATTTCAATGAGGATATTGAGAAGGTTGTTGATGATTATGGATATAACTGATTAAGGATGTTTACTATCTTAATATTATTATTTTGTTATTGATGTCAAGAAATTGATTTTCTAATTCAGTATGATGATGCCATATCTTAAGAAGTATGATTTGGTGAGTATAAAGATGTCGGTAAAAGACACAGAAAGAATGTGATGAATAAGGGGAGGAATAAGTTATTCAATGGGCAACTATTACCGAGTTAGACAATGATGAGATCATGATGTTTAGATTGTTTTGATATCCTACATATGTTGTTGATTGTAAGGTTAATACTATACTATATTACCGAGCAAAGAACCTAATCGGTAAACCCTAAAGAACCTAGTCGATAAACCCTAAGGAACCTAGTCAGTAGACCCTAAGGTTATCACTATCGGTTAATGAAGGCAAGATGTCTACCGATTGAAGTTTAGTATTTACCGAGTTGCAACCGAGCTGTAACAGAATGCATTAAATGATTAAAAACGTTATTTAATAAAGGAAGTTGATGAGATGGAATTGATTAAATGATTGCTATGTCATGCATGAAGTTTGTTAAAGAACCTATGGCAAAGGAAAATTGACAGAAAGATCTACAACATAGATTGAACCATAATACCTTAGCACAAGGAACAAGAAATGTATGCAAGTTCCAAGGTGAGGTAAAATGTTTTCAGATCGAAGGATACATTGAACCTGGTCAAGTTTGAAGATCTGATGGCTATGATTGATCATGGGATATGTGATCAAGGAGATTAAGCGGTTAGCAATTTTTTATAAATAAGGAATTGTTGATAAACAATGTATGCAAGCAAGTGTAAGCACAGGGATGCCACACCCCCCCAAACCTGCATAGCCCCTCGCATTCCATTATTGTAGTTGTGAGGGGGTTGGCAGGAGTTTGAATAACAGAGTATAGAGCCCAGCAGAGTGACACGATAAGTCCTATGACTAAATTGTATTGAGAAAATAAGAATCTGCTTTAGCATTTTAGATGTGAAGTTGCAGATAGATTTTTATTACTGTTATTTTGTGAAGTGACAGAAAATCTCTTAACTGAGTGGACTTAACAGTCTTATTTGTAAAACCCTCTAGCAAGGTGACATTCTAATTGAGTGTTTGAAACCCTTTAACAAGGTCACTTCTAACAAGGTGAAGATCCTAACAGATCTAAGGGAAATCCCTTAATCGGGTCACATCTAGCAATGTGTTTGTAATCTTTAACATGATTTGCTTTTAACCGAGCATACTCTAGAAGAGTATATTTCTTAGTGGGTCCGAAATCCCATAGTGGTTTTTCCCTATTTGAGTTTCCACATTGAATTTGGTGTTATGAGTGTTATGATGTTTATATGCTTATGAGTTTGCATGTTTAGCAGTTTTGGTTATATTGCTGAAGTATATGTTACCGAGGTTGAATCTATTGTTTTTATGGAAGATTAAGTTTGTATGATTCACCCC
This sequence comes from Cryptomeria japonica, assembly GCF_030272615.1. Lineage (NCBI taxonomy): Eukaryota > Viridiplantae > Streptophyta > Pinopsida > Cupressales > Cupressaceae > Cryptomeria > Cryptomeria japonica. The sequence continues at coordinate 412,356,365 of NC_081414.1, read as the reverse complement.
CCCCTCTCATCCTGTTAGCTTGGCATCTGTACTTAACATTAAGTATCAGAACTATTAGTCACCCCACATCCCAATCCGCAACATTGAGGTACATAAACTTATGCAACTCATGATATAGATGTGCCAATATGTGAAGGTCCCCATGCAAACCTCCTCCTCTCTATGAGTAGGATCTCTAATGTTTGCCCCCATCTGATAGCCAAGCCTTGTGTCACTCTATTTGGACATAGATATCCACTAATGATCCCTTCTACCACTACTACCAATGTGTGTCTATTGTTAGCCATCACCTCCCAACTCAGGTGTCCTAGTCTCAACTCAAGATCTAGATCTCTGAAGACTCATCTTAGTGCATCCCTATCTCCCTCTTAGTCATAGATCATGAGATTCCCATGGAACGACACCCATATTATCCTGTATGCATCCTCTAATATGACTGACATCTTGCCAGTCGGTAAATGAAGAGTGCATGTCTCAGAGTGTCATCTCTCTGCAAGAGTAGTTAGTAGTCCTGTGTTCATCCTGATCTCTGGCATATACATCAAATACCTCAAGCCCATCGTGTCAATAGCAACATGATCATCACCGGTCAAATATGTCTGTAATCCCTATCACAGGGAATCTCTATCTAGACTCTAGTTGGGGCAAGTCCTCTTGCATTCAGCCGAACCAATTGTGTCAATCCTAGTGGCACTCATGTTTATCACATTGTGCTACTTATATCCTAGTGCTAATGTCTATCACATGTCACTGTATCCTAGTGTATATGTTCATCACATTACATTATATCTATCTCACTAGAACACTCACCATATTTTATCAATTCGATGACTTATCCTATACTCAGCTTAGCAAACCTACCTATTTTAGGGCACCTGTTGAGTGAATCGTCTCAACAGTTTGTCCAATTGGCAAAGTATGTTTATCACATAATTGTCAATTCTAGCCTATCCTTCAGTTGGTCTTCCTAGGGCACCTGTTTGAGTGTATCCTCTCGACAATTTATCCAATTGACAATGTATGTTCATCACAGAACTGTTGATTCCTGCCTAATCAAACATAGATGCATTTTTGCTACGCAGACACAGTTTTAGCCACACTGAATGCACTTTTGCAACCTAGACACACTTGTTCATCATAAACGTGCCTATATCTATACCTAGACATGATAACATTCTTAGACATGACCTAAACCTACCTATACATGATTGTTTTCCATAAACACATTCAAACCTAACACAAATGTGTTTCTACCCTAAATTTTGCTTTCACGTTTTTGCAAAACTAGCTTAAAATACATTAAATGCAATAATAAATGCAAAATCATACAAGATGAGTTTGAGTTACTTACCAGCTCACCCATGTTGTCTGGCCTCTAGAACCGGTGAATGCACTCGAACCTATGTAGCCTATCTACCATCTCTCCTGCTTTGTTGACTTCTCTCTAAGCTCTTGTTCATTGAGAGATTTATCACCTAATTATATATTCTCACACCCACAAAGGTGACAAATGTAACCACAATTGAAATAGTTTTAACAAACTATCTACTGGTTGATTCTCTGCTTATTTTACAAGGTGGCAGCTACCTTCAGATGATATTCAATGAATAAAGAATTAACTAAAATGCTTTTAACCAAAAATCAAATAAGGAAAGAGCTTTTAACCAGAAAGCTTTGTAAAGGCATGCATAAAATACAAAACAATTTTTAGATTTTCCAAATTTTGAATTAACTAGATCACCACAAAATATCAATCACAAATGATATCTTTGCAACAATAGAAAAACTAAAACTATTCACCATCTCAATATATAAATTCATCCATAGATAACCATTCAAAAGAACAGAAAACATCCACACATCATAATTCAAAGATTACAAATATCTGAAAGTCACCATCAATTTATCTATATTCAAAACAATAGAACACAAATATTCTTAAAAAAGCTTTTTTTTGCTCTTAAGAGTAAAACAAAGTTTGCCCAAAAGATCCATAAAAGAAACTAAGTCCAAATATTTAAAACATTTAGAAAAATGGTTTCTTCAACAAAACCGTTATTAAAAATAAGTCTTTTAGGCTTCCAAGCCAATAATCAACAAAAACAATAAAACAATAAAATTATGAAACTGCCCCCACCTATTTAGCTTCCGGTTAATTATCAGCAATGATGTCCACCTCCTTTTCAACACTTGCCACTTCCTGGGCTTTAAGTCTTTGTCTGTATTCATAGTACCTATTCACGATTAGCTCCATGCTTGGGTCCTCTGGTACTATTGTGATACACAGTCTTGTCCTCCATTTTATAGTTAACCTATTAGTAGTGGCAATGTTTTTGTGCATTTTATCAATCTTAGACTCAAAGGCAATGGTATGCATCCGCAAGTGACACAATCCCTTAAAGGATTCCAAAGAAATATTTTGAGGATCCCTAATGCTTTTATGATAATTATCCTTGAATTGGCCCATCATCTCACCAACTTCCAGTACATTTTCTTCAAAGTTGTCCATGAGGTCAACATCCAGAGCATCATCAATATCATTGATATAGTCACGATAGAATCTCTCCTTCCATTCGAAAGCTTCACGCCGGGTAATATCGACTTCCATAGGATATTCTACCAATTTTTCAGTCATTAGAGTGGCATGACTCAATGACATGAGCTTTGTAACCTCCTTTGAAAGCACAAATATGCTCCCATGTTCTTTTCTGACCTACTATAGCTCAGCTAATAATTCCTTTCTTTTATTCCAAATATTCACATATAACACTTTGAATTTGGTAATGTAACTGACACCAACTCTATACATTTCATCTATCCATTTAGTGACAACATTAGCATATCCTAAATTACCTTTGATCTTTTTCACAATATCTGGATCAAATCCCTGCACATGTGAAATTGAAGCCTCCCCAGTAGCAAGCTTTATAATAGATGAAATGAAATCCTTCAATGATAGCACTTGGGATTGCAGCTCTAGGTTCTTTTTCTTCTGAGCTCCTGAGCCCTTTTAATCAATACATGAACTAAAAAGTCAGCATGGTAGATATCCACTTCTAAATTAGAAGGTCCCATATCCCCATGGCTGATTTTATAATCCTTTTCTGTCATGTCACTTGCATTCATATCCTTAATAGGATTGACAATCTCTACGAGCTTATGACCAGATACAGAGTCATAAATGATACGAGACATTCGCTTAGCCTTTTTAGGTTTGCGACAACTTTGTAGCAATAGTGCAACTATATCTACCTCATTGGAAATAAGGGTGAACACATTTCTTTTCTACTTCCATCTTCAACCATGCTTGAGAGGCTATTTCAAGTCTTGATTCTTTATTAACAGTATTGGAAATATTCTATACAAGAGATGAGGGGATTTCAAGAAAATCAGAAAAAGAAAGATCATCAATTATCTATTGGTAAATACCTCTAGAATCAACCAGGGGAGAATTCCCTTTTGGTTGCACAGTTCCATCATCCCGCTCACAGGTCGACTTCAATCTGGTAGCAGTTTCTTCAGGTCTCTCCCCATCACCACTTGACTGAGAGTTTTGGTTTGGTAAACTATTTGCGGACTTAGCTGTTGATGTTGGAACGGGGGAAGAGGAAACTGCCCCTTTCTCTCTACGAGATGATGACTTCTGGCTTTGTAAGGAGCTGACCTATTGTTTCTGTGTGAGGGAAATGAGGGCAGCATAAATGTGAAAGTCTAGTTTCAAAGTGTCCACACACACCAATGAGACTCTTGGTGCAATTTATAGGAGCTATATTGAATGGCTCAACTTCCCAAGGGGTGTCCCATTGTTCTTGTTGGTATTTTGGTATGGTTTTATCATTGATGTCAATACCTACTAAACACTTATCAACTTTGGCACTTTGGAGAATTAACAACATTCACTGGCAAGCAAGTGACTTATGCAAAGTCATCAGTATCTGGTACACCGACAGGATATAATGATCACTGGCACTTGGAAGGGCATGGAAAACACTTGGTTATGTCAAAGACATCGTGTGGACACCTTGTCTTGTAGTTTTGTTTATTGGTATATTCATATTTGCATATTTGCTGTTACCGGCAAATAAGTCTAGGTTACATTGGCAGATTTATCTTTTCCAGATCAGCATGGCATGCTATGGAGATGACTTATTGTTGTTGTAAATGCATTAAGCCGACATGGTGAATCGGTTATTGCATCGGGTATCAATTGATTTGTAAATTAATTTTATTGTATTATCTTTTAGAGCCGACCTACTAAAATTGGTCTTAGGGTATGGTATGAATGTAAAGATCTTATTTGTAAGATAAGATGTGGAATGCGAAAAAGGATTGTGTGAAGGTATATGCGAGAATAAGCAGAGCTATACATGCATACATCATTTGAAGTTGAAGGAGGGTTTTTGTGAAGACAATCAAAACTACACTGGTACTGAATCCAGCATATGAAGATGCTATTTTGAATAGTACACTCTTATTGGATTTAACCATCCAATTGTAGTCAGTGTGACCCCTATTTGTGTTTGAGCAGTGAGCTCTAGGCACTTGGCCTTTCTACATATGCAGACCCCATTTGTATACACTTACTATCTGCAGTAGTATCTTCTGATTGTGGGTAAGGTTTCCCATCGTGGTTTTTCCCCTTACAGGGTTTCCATATACAAATATTGGTGCTATGTGTTGTGGATGACTTTGTCTTTTTGTTCCATGCATTAATCCTTACTAGTATTGCAATTAACTATTAAAACTGTCTACTGGCATATTAGACTAGTTTATCGGTATTAAGCATTTAGTTGGTTAAGTTGTTTTTGGTTTGAATTTATTAGACAACTAATTCACCCCCCCCTCTCAGTTGTCTCCAGGACCTAACAATTGGTATCAGAGCCTAGTCCTCTTTTGCATAAGTTTAACAACTTGAGGAGATCCAATGTCTACTAACTATTTCAGGAAGGACAGTCCTAAACTTGATGGAACCAACTATGGCATATGGAAGATTAGAATGGAGACACATTTAAATTGCATTGGAAAGGACATCTGGGATGTTACAAAGAATGGTTATACTGCTCCTACTCCTGGTCAGCCTAATCCACCTACCTTAGGAAAAGATGAAGAAAATGATTGCAAAGCAAGAGAAGCACTTTTGAGCGCATTAACAGATCAGCAAATCATGGGACTATCATATAGGTCTATTGCTAAAGCTATTTGGTATTATTTGGAAACATTGAATGAAGGAGATTCCATAGTCAAAATTGCAAAACTTGAAAGCTTCTGGGTCAGGTATGAACATTTGAAAATGGAAGAAGATGAAAGGATTTTTTCTTTTATGGAAAGAGTAAATGAGATTGTTTTTGGTATTAAATGTTGTGGAGGAACCTTAAGTGAGAATGAAATTGTTTCAAAAGTTTTAAGAGGATTTCCATCGGCATATAAAATGAAGGTTACTGTTATAAATGAATTAAGAACAATGCCTAACACATCAGTAACTAGAGATACATTGATTGGAAAACTTTCAGCCTTTGAAATTGAGGAATTTGGTCTTGTTGCTACTATAAAGATAGATTTAGCCTTTAAAGCATCTACATCATCTACACCATCATTTGACAAATCTGATTGGAAAGCCTTTTATGCAAGAGAACTTGAAGAAAGCAGGAAAGAAAATGAAGAACTTGAAGCACTATTTTCAAGGAAAATGCCTAAAGGTCCAGTTGGAAGTAAGTATGAAGGTGAAGCACCCTTTAAATGTTTTAACTGCAATAAAATTGGTCATATGGCTTCAAGATGCCTTGATAGACATGCTAGACTAAGAGAAGAAGCTAGAAGAACATACAAACCTAACCCTGAATATCAGAGATACAAATTTAAGAAAAATAAAGACAAATCTTGTTACATTGTTGATGAAGGAGTGACTGATGATTCTGATGAGGATCCGACAGACAATGGATGGGTTTTTGTTGCTATAACAAAAGATCAACCGACACCTACTGCTCAACTGGTAGAACAAGCCTTGGAAGCTAAAGTTGAAGTAAAAGATGAGTGGATCATTGATTCAGTATTCTCACATCATATGACAGGAGATAAAGGTAAATTCTTGAACTTTCAAGAATACAATGGAGGCTTAGTGAGATTTGGAGATGATAAAGCTTGTTTGATCAAAGGTAAGGGTACAATATCTCTTAATGGTAAGATTAATACTCATAATGTCTACTATGTTGAAGGTTGAAAACATAATCTTTTGAGTGTTGGTCAATTAGTTGAGAAAGGATTTCAGTTACAATTCAAAAATGGAAAATGCAAAATCATGAATAGAACTGGTTTGGAAATTGCAACTGATAATCAGACTAGAGGTAATATCTTTCATTTGAATAACAGTGAAAAGACATGCCTGATTGCACATATTGATGAAAGTTGGCTATGGCATAAGAGACTCTGTCATGTAAACTTTGATTGCATGGTGAAAATCAGTACTACTAAGGCAGTTAGAGATTTACCTAAAATTGTCAAACCTCACAAGACACTATGTAAGAATGTCAATTTGGAAAACAAGTTAGAGCTAGTTTCAAAAGTATTCCAGAAAAATCAAATAATGCTCTTGATTTAATTCATACTTATTTATGTGGTCCGGCTAGAACTAAAAGCTTACAAGGTGATAGATATTTCATGCTAATCATTGATGACTATTCTAGAATGTGTTGGGTTACTTTTCTCAAAGAAAAATCAAAAGCACTTCGAAAGTTCAAACTATTCAAAGCTATGGTAGAAAATGAAACCGATAAGAAAATCAAATCTCTAAGATCAAATCAAGGAGGAGAATTTACATCTAAGGAATTTAATGCATTCTGTGAAGTAAATGGAATCAAAAGACAACTATCAGCACCTCGGACACCACAACAAAATGGAGTTGTTGAAAGGAAAAATAGAACTATCTTGGATGCAGCAAGAAGTATGTTATCAGAAGCAAACCTACCACATGTATATTGGAGAGAGGCAGTAAGTACATCGGTCTATACATTCAACAAAGTTCACATCAAAGGTGAAACCGATAAGACCCCTCATGAACTATGGTTTGGTATTACTCCTACTCTTAAATACTTTAGAATTTTTGGAAGTAAATGCTATATTAGAAGAGATGAGTATATTGACAAATTTGATCCTAGAAGTGATGAAGGAATATTTCTTGGTTATTCATCTAAGAGTAAAGCATATAGATGTTTTAACAAAAGATTGTAGAAAATTATTGAGAGTACAAATGTAAAGATTGATGAACAATTCAGAGGAACTTCATGGTATATATACTCTGAACCGGCAACAGAAATTTTGACAAATGAACCTACACTGAATCCATCGGTATAGAATGAAGATCCAGTTACCCCGGTATCATCTAAGGATTCCATAGTAACTGAGGAACAACAACAAACAAAGACACCCCGATATGTAAGACTGAATCATTCTGAAGATCAGATAATTGGAAACAAGTTTAAAGGAGTTATGACAAGAGGAAGATTGGCAAATGAAGAGGTATGTCTTATTTCTCAAATTGAACCATCATCTGTTAATAAGACATGTGAAGATAAATATTGGATTAAAGCTATGGAAGAAGAATTAGAACAAATTGCAAATTGAGAAGAATAACACCTGGACATTAGTTCCCCAGCCTAAAGATAAAAATGTAATTGGAACAAAATGTTTATTCAAAAATAAACTTAATGAAGATGGTAAGGTTATCAGAAATAAAGAAAGACTAGTGTGTAAGGGATATTCTTAGATAGAAGGAATTGATTACAATGAAACCTTTGCACTAGTAGCTAGAATTGAGACAATCAGATTATTTTTGGCTTTTGCAGCACACAAGAACTACAAAGTATATCAAATGGATATTAAATGTGCATATTTGAATGGAGATCTTGAAGAAGAAGTTTACATTGAACAACCTAATGGATTTTCTTTGACAGATAACAAGGATATGGTTTGCAGGTTAAGGAAAGCTTTGTATGGGCTAAAGCAAGCTCCAAGAGCTTGGTATGCTAGATTGGACAAATATCTTTTGAAGATTGGTTTTTCTAAAGGTAATGCTGACAACAACTTATACTATAAAGTGACTAATGATGACATCTTGGTTATAGAATTTTTTGTTGATGATATAATATTTGGAGGAGAAGATGGATTATGTAAAGAATTTTCTATTAAAATGCAACAAGAATTTGAAATGTCTATGATTGGAGAAATAAAATTCCTTTTAGGATTGCAAATTTCTCAGACTGATAAAGGTATATTCTTGAGTTAATCCAAGTACTTAAAAGAGTTACTAAAGAAATTTGGGATGGAGAACTCTAACCCGGTAAGCACACCTATGACTACAAATGACAAATTATCACTAAGGGATGAATCTACACCTATTAATCCAACTAGATACAAATCTATGATAGGAGGTTTACTGTATTTGACACAAACCAGACCTGATATTATGAATGCAGTATGTATTGTTTCAATATTTCAGAGTAATCCTAGAGAAAATCATGAATCAGCTGTAAAAAAGATTTTCTGGTACTTACAAGGCACTATAAATCTTTGATTATGGTATCCTAGAGATGGAAAATTTGAATTATGTGCATATACAGATGCAAATTGGGCAGGAGATGTGGATGATAGAAAAAACTCCATCGACGGAGCATTCTTTCTTGGAAACAGATTGATTTCTTGGTTGAGTAAGAAACAAAGTTGTACATCTTTATCAACAGCAGAATCAGAATATGTTGTAGCAGCAACTAACTGTACACAGGTATTATGGCTTAAGCAAATGTTGAAGGACATAAAGGTAAAATACAAGGAACCTATTACTATCTATTGTGATAACACTGTAGCAATTGATATATCTAAGAATTTGGTATTACATTCTAAAACCAAACATGTTTCTATCAAACTGAATTTTCTAAGGGAAAATGTTGAAGCAAAGGAAATAAAACTGGTTTATGTGAATACTAAAGAGCAGATTGCGGATATTTTTATTAAACCTCTGCCTAAGGAGACTTTTGTATATCTGAGAGACCAACTTGGGGTCATACCCCCACCGGTAGAGACTTAGGAAGTTGATGATTGTCATCAACCGACAAAATTAATAGAGAAATCTTTTATTCCAGCTATGATGAGGAAGCTACTTCTCAGAGGGAGTAGTTGGTATACTGAATTGGTTGGTATTTTTTTTACTTTGGCATTTGATGTCAAAGGGGGAGAGATTGGTATGGAAAAACACAAGGAAAACACATGTTGCTCCCAGGGGGAGAGATTGTTATTTGGGAGATTGTTGGTTTTTGGTATTTGGCATTTCTATTTTGGCACTTTGGTGGTTTTTCCATCTTGTGTTGCCATCAATGCCAAAGGGGGCGATTGTTGGTATTCTGGTATGGTTTTTTAATTGATGTCAACACCTACTAAACACTTATCAACTCTGGCACTTTGGAGAATCAACAACATTCACCGGCAAGCAAGTGACTTATGCACAGTCACCGGTATTTGGTACACTGACATGATATAATGATCACCGATAGTTGGAAGGGCATGGAAAACACTTGGTTATGTCGAAGAGATCGTGTGGACACCTTGTCTTGAAGTTTTGTTTATTGGTATATTCATATTTGCATATTTGCTGTTACTGACAAATAATTCCAGGTTACACTGGCAGGTTTATCTTTTCCAGATCAGCATGACACACTATGGAGATGACTTATTGTTGCTGTAAATGCATTAAGCCAACATGGTGAATTGGTTATTGCATCGGGTGTCAATTGATTTGTAAATTAATTTTATTGTATTATCCTTTAGAGCTGACCTACTAAAATTGGTCTTAGGGTATGGTATAAATGTAAAGATCTTATTTGTGAGATTGGATGTGGAATGAGAAAAAGGATTGTGTGAAGGTATATGCGAGAATAAGCAGAGCTATACATGCAGACACCATTTGAAGTTGAAGGAGGGTTTTTGTGAAGACAATTAGAACTACACCAGTACTGAATCCAGCATATGAAGATGCTATTTTGAGCAGTACACTCTTATTGGATTTAACCATCCAATTGTAGTCAGTGTGACCCCTATTTGTGTTTGAGCAGTGAGCTCTAGGCCCTTGGCCTTTCTGCATGTACAGACCCCATTTGTATACACTTACTATCTGCAATAGTATCATCTGATTGTGGGTAAGATTTCCCAACATGGTTTTTCCCCTTACAAGGTTTGCACGTACAATTATTGGTGCTATGTGTTGTGGATGACTTTGTCTTTTTGTTTCATGCATTAATCCTTACCGGTACTGCAATCAACTATTAAAACTGTCTACCAACATATTAGACTAGTTTACCGGTATTAAGCATTTAGTTGGTTAAGTTGTTTTTGGTTTAAATTTATTAGACAACTGATTCACCCCCCCCCCCCCCCTACTCTCAGTTGTCCCTAGGACCTAACAGTTCTCTATCTCACAGGATTCCTAAAGTCAATGTCTTTGCTCTCAGATCATTGAACAAAGTGACTTAGGAATGACACCTCCAAGAATGAGTGATGTTTTCTTATAAGTATGAATGCAATCCTACAACATGTATAATATTGAAACTAGAATGATTTAAACTAGTATGAATATGATGCTATGATAAAGATTAGTAATCCTATCCTAAAAAGATATACTAGTCTAACATGGATATGCTATGATATTAAAAATGCTTCTAAATGTTTAATGTGTTTTAACAAAGAGAGACTAGATGCTTAATAAAAATGACTATAAATTAGATGCATGAAAGATTTCTATATCAAAATGAGAGAAAGAGAGCTATATTTATAGGGAAAATAGGGCAATAGATGGTCAAGATTGGATAATCTTAACAAGGGCCAGGATTGAAAGTTAATCAATCCATGTTTACAATTCTCACCAATGAAATAGTGACAATTATCAACAAGAGGTTTCTTGAGAGGAAATGAAAGATGCATTAAATGCTTGAGAAGACATGAAGGTTACTTTAGGGGGTAAGGGTTATGGTTAGACTAGGGTTATCCATTGGATAAAGCTTTTACCCAAGGGGTAAAATATTGTGCAAGGGTTAAAGGGACAACCAAGGTTAAATCCATGAATTCTTGATGAGGCCCTTGGGTTAGATGAGGGTTGAGTTAGAGAGAAAGTCTCTAATCATGTAAGAAGGTTGAGTTTAACCATTAATGGTTTGGAAGACTTTGAGGGTTAACTTGTTGAGGGCATAAAGCCTTTAATGGTTTTCAAAGACTTTGGAGACTTTGAGAAATGACTTCCCTTTGCTTAGGGATGTGACAATATTTAGGAGATGGATTAGGCTAAATTGGAAGTGATTAGAAGAATCTAGAAGGGGGTTAAGGAGGCAAGTGGGAGATGTAGGAGAATGCAAGTGGAGGTTTTAAATAAATAAATTAGATTTATTTATTTGCAAAGATACATGTAATGAATAAATTGAAGTGTTGTGCTTGCAACTACAAATCCTTATTCCACTTTTCACACACACATTTCTGGAGCCCACCGTGGGGCAGAAGACTACATTTTTCGGCCTCTAAGACTGACTTTTTAAATTTTTGTTATTTTTCAGATTTTCAACTTTTTGGATTTTCATCGATAGATTCTTTGCATCATCTCGTACGACATTTCCCATAGGCTGAAACAAAAAACTATAGGTATCATATGAAATGGAATTCTATATCATACGAGAAGGAATCCTATATCATACGATTTGGTAAACTCTATCATACGGCTCTGTATTTTTCTGGTTAAAAAGACAAAAAATAAAATTTCATGATTTTGGTTTTTTGTTCAAATTAATTATCTTGACGCGTAAACTTGGTTGTTTATCTATCTATCTTAGAATTTTTCACAACCTAATCAGTTTTTGCAGAACGCTTGTCAAAGAATATGCTTGTCGCACAAAGACAATATGCCTACTGATTTGTTGTCTTTGCAGGTTGCCCGAGGAGAATTGACCAAACATCGTGTATTCTTTCAATTCATTTTTAGGCACCTAAATTGCTATCTGGTTAAAGAAAAAATATGTCTTATGTGTTTTTAGAAGATTCTGAGAGGTATGAAAGTATGCTCTTGTCTTTTTCTAGACAATCGGAAATCCAGACCTTTGAGGCTTTTTCTTTGTTTGATATTTATACATCTTTAGAAGGCCTACCCTCCCAAGGAGCTTAAAAACTCTTAAAGCCTTTACAGCTGGTGTGAGGGGAACGACTTAAGTGGGAATGACTAAATGCCAAGTATTCCAACCCATTATAAAATAAACGTGATTTGATGAAAATCAAGTCAATGATAGTGCTCGGGAATAGCTCTCCTCCATACCTTCTAGTATATTAAACCTTGGTTTTCAAGGATGGGAGACCTCTTAATTGAGTTTATACCTCGATGTGCTGAACGGACCCCTTACTAGATCCAATTAAAATTAGAAGCTACCTGATTCACCTCCAAAAGGGGGATAATCTTTGTGCAAGAGAGATAGTAACTCTCCCAAGATACTTGTCATTTCGTGCCCCCATTAGCATTTGGAGTCAGATAATACGATGTTAAGAATCCATTGCGTGAGACTCAGCAGCTGTATTCTGATTAGCTATTGGGTGTGTACTTGAGTCTACAAGAAAATATTTTCTTCTCTCACCAAATTTCTTAGGGCATGCATGTTGTGATTGGAGTTACTATTCATACTACGTGTTTTCTATGTTTTCATCCCTAAAACAAAAACTGAAATACCAAAAAACTGGAGAAAATAGGAACAACTCAGTGATAAAAAAAAACTCTATCCATGTTAGAACTAGTCCATTTTAAGTCAAAATTCTATCCAAATCTAGTCTATCCTAATAAAAAATCACTCCATCTTAGAATTGGTCATACTCAGTTGTCATACTCAGCTATCGAAAAACTCAGAATTTTAGTCTCTACCCTATAAACAGTCATATGAATCTGATCATTTATTGTCCTGCACCATATCTTGTGTCTTACGAGCCTGCTAATTTGTCATCTGAGCTCAATCCTCTATCATACGAAGCCTAGCAGTTTGTCGTTAGAAGCTAAATCCTGTGTCGTACAAAACATAACTGCACTGAATCTTTTGTTATTCTGGACATACCCATTTGTCATACGGTCTTAGGCAGCAACTCGTACGAAATAGAACTGTTCTCATTCTAGAATTATTAAATTGTCATCCAACTCAGTAAATCCTATCATACGAATCTCTGGTTTTGTCTGTACAGAGAAGTCAAACATGCCTCAAAAAGTCTACAACAAACATAATACTGGTTATCATCATCCTAAGCATAAACAGATCAAGACAGTGTACCTCTGTCATTTGTGTTGCACGATTTGGTCGATCATGTTTTCAGCTAGTTCAATCAACTACCTATCAAACCTAAGTCACTTAGATAACGTCTTATACAGGATAGATCGTTCCTGAAACTAGACCAAATCTTAGTCACTACTCTCGAATCAACTTAGATAAACATCTTATATAGGATAGATCTTTCCTGAAACCAGACTAAATCTCAGTTGCTTCTCTCAAACAAATATGTTAACTAAACAACTAGCTTAGAAATTGATCTTGACCTCTGCATCACAAATAGTTTTAGGTCACACTAATCCATAAAAATGCCTACTCAAACCAAGAGTTCTTGTAAGAAAGAGGCCAAAGGTAGAGGAAAACCCTTCACATATCAAGATAACCCATACTACGTGAAGGACCCGCTCACTGATAAACCTTTATCATCAGGGGTACCAATTTTTGATGAACCTGAATCTCCCACCATACATGAGACAAAATACAATGACAAAGACAACCTTAATATTCATGGAACTGATAATGATTCCTCATCAAGTGAAGCTGAAGAAGACATTGAACCTCCAGAAAAAGAAATTCGTGACTGTCAAAACGATAAAAACTTCTGAAAAATGAAGAAAGCTATCCTAGCTTGAGAAAAGGAAGACTATTTCTTAGAACTAGAAAAACAAGGTGCCAAGCTTCCTACTAGATATGATGTTCAGACACTCGTTACTAAAAAGGAAGAATCACCTATACTCATGGTACACAAACAATTACTAGCCTTACAGACTGAGATCACTGAACTAAAGAATAGGGATAAGTCCCCAAAACAATATTCTCTAAAGACAATATGCCCTTTTCCATTTGACAAGAATCTATACATGCCTCCATTCCCTTCAAGAGTTGAGATCCCAAAATTTGACAAATATGATGGTACCTCAGATCTTGAAGCTCATGTCAAAGAATTTTGTGTAGCCTATATGGAGGTCATGCATGATCAAATGTATCTCATGCACCTTTTCCTGAGGAGTTTGGGAGGACAAGCCATGAAATGGTTCTCAGGTCTACCTAAGGGGATAAAACCTTTTGAAGAACTAATCCAACTAATCTTACAACAATACTCATACAACATTCAACATCCTGTGACTATGATCGAGCTTTGCAACACCAAACAGAAAACAGGGGAGCCTTTTCACACTTTCCTCCAACATTGGAGAAAGATGTTCTCTACGTATTCACAGCCTATCCTAGATGCTAAGAAAATGGATATATTCATCAGCAATATGATCCCTGAATTGAAATATAGTATCTAAATGCAAGTGCACCCATCATTTAACAAAATGGTAGATAATGCTATCTGAATGGAAGATGTGCTTATAAAGAAAGGAGATATCATGCCTTGGAAGAAAACACAACCAAGATATAGCTCTAAAAATAAGAACAAGTATTGGAAGTATGGAAAAGACAACAATAAGAATGTTGTTAATGACGGAATAGTAGACATTGTTAAAACCAACTCAAAGCCCATGATATTCAACTTGGATAGTGGCACACAAGCACTCAAAGTAGCTGAAACCACAACAGAAAATCCTCCAAAGAAAGCAAAAGAGTGGTTCAAAGAGAAACCTTGGCTTTTGAAACCTAGACGCGAATTCACTCGTCTGGAAGAATCATACGAATCCGCTTTCAAAACTCTACTAGAAAAAAACTTGATAACATTACCAGATAATTCTAGGCCATATGATTTGGAAGTCAAACCAAAATAGTGGAGAGAAAATGAATACTGTGACTTCCATGGGAATAAAGTTCATAACACAAACAAGTGCATGAAGCACAAACATGAGATTCAAGATCTCATAGATGCTAGTAAAATTGTTGTCGGGAATCACCCAATAAATGTTGATCATAAATCTTTTAAGGATCCCTTACCTGTTTACGAACAAGGTGATTCCTCAAAGACCAAAGGAGGTGCCAAAGTAAATTATACTTATACCAGCAATGACAACATCATCAACATGATTGAGCCTTCCAAATCTGAATATTGCAATGTGATTATAGTCGAAGATAAACAAAATGAATCACGATATACAAAGGCTATCACCCCTTCCCAAAAGAAAGTCACTCTCCAAGGAGCTAGTTCTTCAACTCCAGTTCAAGCAACAACAAACCTACCAGCCTCGTCAAAAAAACAAAAAAATCAACATTTGATAAATTTAAAAGGCTAACTTCATTATCATCCTCTGGATATAGCATTATTGAACAGTTGAAAATGACAAATGCTCAAATTTCCATCTTTGAATTACTAAAAATCTCTTCTTCTCACAAAGAGATCTCAGACAATGCCTTGCTCACCACTAATGTTCCAAAATATTTAGACATTGATTGGTTTCAATCCATGGTGCGTCATCTGACTTCACCTCACTATTTGAACTTGTCTGAAGAAGATGACAACTCGCTAAATCATCCACATAACCAGCCATTACACATTGAAGCCATGATCCATAAACACATAGTCAAACATGTTTTGATAGATGGAGGCGCGGGGTTGAATATTTGTACTTAAAGTCTGCTTACACAACTAGGATTTTCTGAAAATGTCATTGATTTGGTCAAGAAAAAAACAATTAAAGCCTATGATGAAGAGGAAAGGACTTCTAAAGGTCTGGTATCATTACCAATCAGGGTGGGACCTATAGAAAGAGATGTCATTTTCCAGGTACTTGATCTTCCTCTATCATACAATATCTTATTGGGTAGGTCGTGGATTCATGAAATGAAGGCAGTTCCATTTACATACCATCAATATTTAAAATTTTCTTATAATGAAACAGAAGTCAACATTCCTGATGATACAAATGTGACCTGTAATGCATTAATAAAAGGTGTTGATACTTTTGTACCTCATAATAGGGCAGCCTCTACAAATGAAAATCCGAAAGCTTTGATGAAAGACTTGGAAAAGAAATTGAAGATTACAAATATCGGCATGGATGGCTACAAGATAGAACCGGTACTTTCATTAGTCTCTCTCCCTCCATCACCAAAACAGTTGGGCAAACCATCAGAGGCTATGAGAACACAAACTTCAGCTCTGAATATCATATATCATGGTCTTTTTGTATAGTCTTCTACTTCCTTGGTAGATGAAATAGAAGAGGATGTTGTTCTTAACTGGTTTTTCAAGGAAGATAGTCAAAACGAGGAGGTGCGACATTGTGAGATTTCTTCATCCCAATATGGTCTTGGCTACAAGATGATTCAATGCATGGGATATTCAGGTACTAGTCCCCTAGGTAAACATCAAGAGGGTATTATTGAACCAATTCAGCTACAAACAAAATCAGCAAATGATAAGGCTGGGCTGGGGTACAATCCAAAAAAAACATCAGACCAAAAACATGCTTCTAAATCTAAGTTGTGGAAAAATATATCACCTTCAACATTATATGAAACAAATGCTGAACAAACTCAAGCAAAGTGTGTAGAAAAGAAAGAGGAATCAACGGTCAAGAAAGAAGAAACAGTCAACACTCAAGCTCTGATGGTATCAAGCACAATAATACAAGGAGTTGAGGTCCCAAAGGATATAAGAGATGAAGTAGTAAGAATCAGAGAATTGTTTGCACCACTAAAAGTTCCAGTCACATACACTGGTAGGCAGAAGTAGACAATTCAGAGACTAACTCAAATGAGTATGAATGGGGTACTGACCACCTCTCAGATACATCCAGTACAAAAAATCCAGAAGAGTCTAGTGGTATCATAGATAATACTCAAGAACTGATGCGCATAAAACTAGAGAAGGAAATACAGGAAATCAGACTAAGAAGACAAGAAGACTATGAACAAGGACTAAAGGAAGGAAGAATACCAGAAAGCTTTTCATCCATTATATACCCCTCTAATAAGACAAAACAAACCAGGTATAGGATTACACAAGAAGAATTGGAAGCTACAGAAGCAGAACCAGTCATCAGTCCAGAGGAAGCTTAATGTAGTAGATGACAGGGAGTCACAAAACCATCTAGATCATGTCAACAGGTGTGTCAAATACAAATGCTAAATGAGACAAATCTTGAAAGAACTTGCAGCATTAAAGATGTTGGTGTTGATACCATACATAAATTCACTCAACCACTTGAAGAAGACTCAGAAACTTCATCCAATGATTCTGAGGACTCTGACAATAGTCCTATTTATGACAATATCTACTCAGCATCAAACTCTGAATCCTCCAATATAAATGGCAAGAATTTGTCTACTGATCTTGTTACTATCGAACCTCGATATGAATTTCAGCTTAGCATATAGAACGATGCCACAACTAGGGCTATTGGATTAGGTCGACTAAATATTAACGTGCACTTTAATAATCATGTTCTAACTTTTCCTAGTCTCGAGACATTTATGCAAGGTATCCTTCTGGAACTCAACTTTTCGATCCATAGTTATGATGACAATACCGTGAACTCCCTTGAACCTATCCATGCTCTATCCTTGGTACATCCTGAATTAATTGACTGTAGTCTACAAGACCAACCCATGAATGTACCTACTTTTGCAATAACTATATGCTAGCATATTACCTAAACGTGGTTGAACCCATATACTCTTCCACCAGTGAATAGAGTGAAAACATGACTGAAACAGATATCAAGTATCTTAGTCACAAAAAATAGAAAAATGAAAATAAAAGATCTGATACCGAAAACCACATTGTGGCGGTGTCAAAATCTAAATAAGAGAAATTAAAGGATGTACCTAAGGGTGAAAACCTCTCTAAGGTGCTTGAAGGTGAGATACTTGATATACTACCAAGTCACTTCCAGGAGAGATCTTTTATATTGATTGAGCCAACTCAGCCAGTGAACATTGGGAGTCAAGAGACACCACACATCATTCATGTAGCTCAATCATTATCAGTGAAAGAATTGAAAGATTTCACTCATCTCTTTTCAGAAAAGCAGACCAATTTTGCATGGACATACTCTGATATGCCAGGCCTGGATTCTGATCTTATCATGCATCATCTTTCTATCACACCAAGAGTTAAACCAGTCAAGAAAAAACTCCATAAGATGCACCCTCATGTGGAACTACTAGTCAAAGTTGAGTTAGAAAAACTGCTAAAAACTGGATTTATCAGAGCTATAGACTATGCGGAATGGATTTCAAACATAGTACCTGTGTCAAAGGTAGACAAATCTATTAGGGTTTGCACAAACTTTAGAGATCTTAACAAAGCTTGTCTGAAGGATGACTTTCCATTGCCAAACATTGATATGATAGTTGATATGACTGTTGGGTATGAGATGTACTCACTAATGGACAAATTCTCCGGTTATAATCAGATCAAAATAGCTCCTTGAGATCAAGAAAATATAGCTTTCACCTATGCATGGGGAACCTTTTGCTGGAATGTCATGCCATTTGGGCTGAAGAATGCAAGAGCAGCTTATCAAAGAGCAGTAACAACTATAGTTCATGATATGATGCATAAGAATATGGAAGACTATGAAGAGATCCACGAATATTCAAGAGCTAGGCCCTATACTAGATAGAATGGAAAAATTCAAACTCCGGCTAAATCCAAAAAAGTGTGCATTCAGAGTGACATCTGGTAAACTACTGGGCTACATTATTTCAAAGAAGGGAATAGATGTTGATCCTAAGAAGGTCCAAGCTATAATGGAAATTCTGCCTCCGAAGAACCTCAGTCAAATGAGAAGTTTACGTCTCCAATCAATTAGACGCTTTATTTCTTAGCTGGCAGACAAAGCTCAACCTTTCACAAAAGTATTGAGGAAAGGAGTAATATATAACTAGGATCGAGAATGTGAACAACACCTTGAGTAGATCAAAGAGTACCTATCCAATCCACCAATACGGATGCCACCAATTCAGGGAAAACCATTGATCTTATACATATTGTATATGGTGAAAATGGATAACAATAATAACAATATTGAAAGGCTAAATGAATTCAACCACAAAACCCTAGCCTAACAACAACAAAGATCCACCATAACATATGAAGATTACCTAAGACAATGCAAATCAAATGAAATCCCAAAGATTATACCATCACATGTCCAATAGGGTTTGGATCTCCATTCTTCCTATCTCCATTGATCTTGCTTGATATATTTGCTCTCAGATTTTATGTGCACAAGAGCTCAACAAAGAATGAAATGTGGTTGCAAGTAGGATCCCATATGTCAAGTAGTCCAATTGATCAAGTGATTAGCCAGGTCGTTAGGGTTTGATAATGAAGGAAGCATCTCCTTATATAGAAGACACAATATGAAATGGAGGGATAAGATTGAGAGGTGTAAAAGGAGGTCGGCTATGATTAGAGGGTAGGTAAAAGAAATAATAAAATAATGAAAGGGGTAGGTAGTGTATGAATTAAGAGATGAATGACATGTGTCATAAGTAGAAAAGGCTAATGAATTAATTAAATAAATAAATATTTATTTAATTAATAGAAGAAGTGGGATCAATTAAATAAATAAGATATTTATTTAATTTAGGAAAATGATAATTTAAATAAATAAATGTATTTATTTAAATGAGAAATAAGGTTAAAAGAGGATAAATGAATTAATTAAATAAATAAATATTTATTTAATTAATAGAAGAATTAGGCTAAAGTAATTAAATAAATAAAGATATTTATTTAATTAGACATGACAATTTTAGGTGTCTACTTTTTGCCCCTCTTTGAGACAATGCGGCTTGTCGCGTTGTTTCAAAGAAGATAAGAAGAACTGATACAGAGTTGCCCCAAAATGGGAATGATATGCCCCTTCGAGAGATTGGATGAAAAAATTTCTGAAAAGATCGCAGACAATCTCTCGATAAAAAAGATGGGGTAGAATGGACTGACCGGATAAAGTGACAGAGTCACGGGATAATGAAGACTGACTCGGGAGACGAGGGCTAGGGCTAGGGTAGTCTATAAGATAGACCACAAGGGAAAAGACATCCTCATTGTCATCCACACATCCAAGAGATCAGAGTGCAAAGCAAAAATAGAGTAGCAGCAGTCAACAGCGATGGCTTTTGTTCATAGATTTGATCGCGTTCGCCGATTCCAGAGGCCAGCAGAGGCAGGAGACCCAGTAAGTACCACAAAACCTCCTCGTACTTTGTTGCATTTATTGTTGTCATTAATGCATGCTAGATAGGGTAATAAATGTGCTCTAGGTTAGGGTCCAAAAAATGTCAAAAACGTCCAGGCGCGTTTGCATTGGTGCCAGGTGTGTATGTGCTCGCTAGGCGTGTCTGTGTTTGTGCCAGGCGTGTCTGCGCTAGAAAACGTGTCTGAGCAAAATGCGGCCACGTTTGTGCTATGCAGGTGTGTCTATGCTAGGCAGGCACATTTGTGTCATCCAGGCGCGTCTATGTAGAGCATAGGCACATCTGTGTGCTTTAGGCACGTCTATGTAAAACAGGCGCGTTTATGCAGTCTCTAAGCGTGTTTATGTCAGGAAAGTGCGTGTGTCCAAAAATGTGAATTTGTGTCTTCTAGGTCAAATCGGCAGTTCTGTGATGAACATACGCTGTCGATTAGATAAGCTGCTGAGAGGGTACACTCAAGCAGGTCCTCTAGGGAAGACTAGAATTGCAAATAGGGCTAGGATTGACAATTTTGTGATAGAACATACATTGCCAATTAGGAAACTACTCAAGAGGATTCACTCAAGCAGAGGCCCTAGGATAGGATAGATCAAGGCACTTTGTGATGAACAGTGAGTACCAAGATATAGTACTTTGTGATGAACAAGGAGTACTAAAATATGAGTAGCACTTTGTGATGAATAGTGAGTGCAAATGTGAGTAGCACTTTGTGATGAACAAGGAGTACCACTAGGATAGAAGCAACACTTTGTGATGAATAGTGAGTGTCACTAGGATAGAAGCAACACTTTGTGATGAACAATGAGTGTCACTAGGATGGAGTACCATATGCACTTAGATAAAAAAGTAGCATTTTGTGATGAACAGTGAATGCCACTATGACTAACATGATTGATTTGCTTGACTGCAGGAGTATTTGCCTATGCTGGAGTCACGGGAGAGATTCCCATCGACTCAAAGGTTGTGACCTGAGCTGACGTTCGAGGATAGAGCTGCTATTGAGGCTATGGGTCTGAGACATATTTTGTATGTGCTTGAGTTTCGGGTGAACATGGGACTGTTGACTGCACTGGTGGAGAGGTGGCACTCTGAGACTTGCACGTTTCATTTGCCTATGGGTGAGATGACAGTCACCCTAGAGGATGTATATAGGATTTTGAAGATACCGATCGATGGGGAGTTGATTCCCTATGGTCGAGATGGAGACAGGGATGCCTTGAGATGAGTGTTCCGGGATCTAGGACTAGAGATGAGGGCAGGGCATGTGGCATGGGATACCATGACACAGACAGGATTGGCACTACCGGTAGTGGTAGGAGGAGCGATCAGTGGGTTCTTGTGTCCGGATAGAGTGACATGAGGGTTGGCTGTGGGCTGGGGGAGCACATTGGAGATACTGATGCAATAGCACACCAGATATGCTTGGGGACCATGTGTACTGGCGCACCTATATTATGAGCTACCTCAGTTTGTGTACCATGGATCAGTGGGATTGGGCTACAGGGTCACATTATTATAGGTGTGGGCCTATGAGCATCTATCGGTGATGCGACTGATACACTTCAGGGGCAGAGGTCATGGACGCAATTTCGTGCATTTGTACGATATGATCACCTCACAGCCACGAATTGGCAGGTTGGAGCACTAGCGGTGGGTTATAGATGATATTGATATGGTTATATGGAGGTCGTACCTGGGATGCGAGTAGTGGGAGGATGATGCAGTAGATCTACCCTACACCTTCCGGAGTAGGTATCTGATTGGCTGGATGCCCTATGTACTGGAGAGGTAGCTAGTTGACAGGGTGGGCAGGCAGTTTGGCAGGATCCAGTGGATGCCCTGGGGTTCAGGCATGTATGCACAGACGATCAGGGATTAGGCGCAGTTTGGGCCGCTACTATCATATGATCAGGTTGTTACACAGCTAGTGGAGATGATGCCCCTATCCTGGGATATATGCCCAGAGATCAAGGATGCCGACATGGATGCAAAGTACACAACATATTGGGCTGAGCATCCATTCAGATGCCTCACAGATCCAGGAGAGCCACTAGATGGAGATGGTGGTGGGGATGGTGATGATGATGGAGATGATGGGGGTAGAGGCTGATGGAGGAGGAGGGGGGCAATTGGAGAGAGGAGGGTGGTGCCACGGAGGGAGGGTGGAGAGGACAAACAGGCTTGGGTGGTGAGGGGTCACGGTGGATTATCGTTATAGGTGCTAGCAGCACAGGGTCCTAGACAGGTGTAGGGATAGGGACATGTACAGGTACAGGTATAGCCACTAGTACAGGCATAGGCACAGGGGTAGGCACCCATACAGGGGGAGCCACAGGGGGATGAGGCAGAGGAGGATGAGCTGATTAAGCTAACGGAGATCTGCCAAGGATAGATAGATGAGATCCAGGACCTGGAGAGGGAGAGGGATAGACTCAGGAGGCGGCTCAGAGATACTGAGTAGGAGAGGGACCAGGCCATTCAGCTCTACACAGAGGCTGAGACAGCATTGAGGGCTGGGAGGCAGGCGGCAGAGGACACAGGGGCTAGATATGCCTATTTCCTGCGGGTAGGGGAGGAGATTTCCTACTGGCAGGATCTCTATTATGGTGCAGTGTCAGCTGATTAGTAGGCGAGGAGCTTCCATAGACCATCACGGACAACGACAGCCATGGGAGGGAGCCGGAGGAGACAGGCGTCTAGTGGTGGGGTTATGGGTCCTCCACCACCACCAGATAGAGGGGACAGGAGGGATGATCCTGGGGCAAGTCCTTCAGGGGCTCAGATTTCATCGAGGCCAGGCTGCTTTGAGGGAGGGATTTCATCATAGCCGTAGAGGGCTCCCTATGTATCAGTATTGTACCATTTTGTATGATGATGTAGACACCTTCAGGTGATTGTAGCCATATGATTTTGACATCATTGTATCATGACACTTATGATTATATATATGAAATGATTCATTGTTGCGGCAGCTATATGCATGTGTACCTATGTGATGAGATGTTTCATGATGTATGCTTCTATGTGATGGTTATGATATGGATGCAAATATGTACATGATGAAATGCCATATTTTTGTTCTTTTATGTTTTATATGTTATGCATATGTGAATGTGAATGTATGAAATGCAAATGAACATGATAATGTGGAGAACTATTTACATGATAAAAATGTAAGATTGCTAACATGTGTTGTGTGCAGGATGTGATGCAATTGTGATATCCTTATATATGTATGAAATGCTTAATATGTGGTAATGCAGGTGCAACTACATGAAATGCAAATATTTTTGGTGTGTCATTATACTCAGTCATGTGATAGCAGGCTACATGGACTCAAGAAGGACGATGGAAGTCAACCAAGAAATGGGGATGGAAGATAGAAGATATGGAAGTGAAAGAGCTTCTTGCGCGTTATCATCATTGAGCTTTATTATGGCAAGTAGGTTATGACAATCGAGGCATATGTTCGACCCAGAAAGTCATTGTAAATGTTTGCGTGGAGATAAGACAGTCACAAACAAGGAATGTCCCAGTTCATACTAGACTCACAGTGTCCTCATATCCTTGGACAAGTCATAGTATTACTAAGAGACAATCCAGAGACAACAAATACAAATAGGTGACGATACCCCATCCTCGCCTTTCTAGTCAAAGACATCCTGGAGATAGAATCTCTAGTCAGGGACATCCTGGAAAAGCTAAAAGAAATGTCACCTAAAAGATAAAAATCAAAAGAAAACCAAGACTCGACACCAACATTCACTGTAGTCCTCAAGTTTAGTGTCTCTTGTCACTTGTATAAGTCTTATTTGACTATGGTCACAATGTTTACTTTCACAGAAAGGATAGATAGCACTAAACCATATGTTGTCTGAGTCTGTTGAAAGATTTGATTTTGTTGAAGCCCATTGTTGCTGCTGTGTCTTATCTGAAACTGACTGAATCCATGAAACTGATACTTTATTGTGGAGAAGATGAAACTTTATTGCGGATCTGTGATGCAAATGTTGCTTTATTGCGGATTGTGCACGGATAGACTGAAGGAAGCTAGAAGAAATTGTACTCCTCGAAACATGTGATGTTCTCAGTTCCACACCCATCACTAGACATAGGATTTGCCTTAGCCACAAATAGGATCTGATTTATTATGGATGGAAAGGAGGTGAAAATGAAGGTTATTATGAATAGCGAACCAATCTTGGGTAGATCAATAACAAGCCATGATGGGAATGGGTAATTTTATTATGAACGAATAGGTTGTGAGTGTGTGCAAAGTGAAAGGATGAAAGTGAATCCTGAAGGAGGAGGAGCAATGTCTCTATGCATGGTGCTGGTGACCCAGTATTCACCATGGTACTTGCCTAGGGCGCCACCGAAGTGGTTTTCATTGTTGGATGAAATTTTTTTCTTTACTTTTTTGATTTTTTGATTTTTTTGTTTTTTTGATTTTTTTTTTTGATTTTTTTTTTTTTTGTGTTTTTGAAATTTTTTTGAATTTTTTTTGTATTTTTGAATTTTTTTGAATTTTTTTTTGTATTTTTGAATTAGGATACTCTGAAGAGCTATGTGTAAAACTTGCGAAGGTGCATGCTGTTGATAGGATCCTCCAAAGGTTCACCTTCTATAGTTGAGAGCTGATATGCACCAGATCCATATGTTGTTGTAATGATGTAAGGACCAAGCCAATTTGGTTTGAACTTGCCCTTCTTCTCTCTGTCTTGCTGATTTTTGGGGTTTTCTCTGAGAACCAAATCACCTACCTCAAATGTGTGAGGTTTGACCTTGTGATTGTAGCTGTGACTCATTCATTGTTGATAAGCCTTGAGATGATTAAAAGAAGTTTGTCTTCGTTCATCCAGTAGTTCAAGTTCTTGTAAGCGAGAGACCCTATAGTCTTCATCACTGATAATGTTTTGCAAAGAGACTCGTAAAGAGGGTAGCTCGACCTCAATAGGCAAGATGGCTTCAACGCTGTAGACAAGTGAATAGGGTGTAGCTCTTGTAGGTGTGCAGACACTTGTGCGGTATGCCCAAAGTGCAGGATTAAGTTGGATATGCCAATTACGGCCAGCGTCGTCGACTGTCATTTTTAGGATTTTAAGGATTGTCTTATTAGATGCCTCAGCTTGACCATTACCTTGGGGGTAATATGGCATGGAGAAACGATGGGAAATATGGAAGCGGTCACAGAGTTCACGAACATCTTGATTTTTGAAGGGACGCCCGTTATCAGTGATAATGGAAACAGGAATACCGTATGGGCAAATGATATAGTTGAGGATGAACGTAGCAATCTATTTTCCAGTGACTTGTGTGAGAGGCACGAATTCAATCCATTTTGTGAAATATTCTATGGTAGTGATAATGAATTTATGACCATTGGAAGAAGGAGGGTGAATCTTGCCTATGAGATCGAGTCCCCACTGACAAAAGGGCCAAGGAGATGCAATTGGTTGAAGTTCTTGTGCTGGCGCATGTATGAGGTCTCCATGAATTTGACATTGCTTACATTTCTTGACAAACTGATATGAGTCCTTTTCCATATTGGGCCAGTAATATCCAGTCCTAATGAGTTTCTTGGCTAAGGTAGGACCACTAGCATGTGGACCACATATCCCTTCATGTACTTCACGTAACGCAATCTAAGCTTCGTCGCTTTCTAAACATCTAAGAAGAGTGCCATCTAGACCTTGCCCATATAGGATATCAACAAAAATGACATATCGAGAGGATTGGCGAATGAAAGTGCGATGTTGGTTATTTGATAGATCAGAAGGTAGGGTATTGTCACGAAGGTATGTGAAAATGGAACCACATAGCTGGGACTCGGGACCGACAACACATATCATCTCAGTAGGAATGATTTCATATGAAGGAACCAAAAGATTATCCACCAAGAACTCATAGCGGGTCTCATTTGGAGGTAGATCGATTAGTGAAGCAATTGTAGCCATGGCATCCACGGCTTGATTCTGCTCTCTTGGTATCTGCTCAAAGTCTATCTTTGTGAAGTGTTGTTTCAGGTCATCCACCATTTGTTTGTAAGGCATTAATTTTTCATCTTTTGTTTGGTAATCATCAGTTGCTTGACAGATTACAAGTTGAGAGTCCCCAAAAACACGAAGTTCCTAGATCTTCCACTAAACTGCAATCCGTAATCCAGTTGTTAATGCCTCATATTTCGATATATTGTTAGTGCAAGGAAATGATAAGCAGTATGACTTTGGTATAGAATCCCCTTGAGGAGTTATAAAGAGGATGCCAGCTCCTACCCCATGTTGTGTGTATGAGCCATCGAAGTATAGTTGCCATGGCTTTGCATGTGACATTGTTAAAATGGATTCATCTGGAAATTCTGAACTTAGAGGAACATCATCTATCATGGGGGCATCTGCTAATTGATCTGTGATGGCTTGTCCTTTTATTGCTTTTCTGTCCACATACTCGATGTCGAATTCACTCAGGATCATTACCCATTTGGCTAGTCACCCAGTAAGTGTTGCTTTATTCAGAAGGTATTTCAGTGGATCGATTCTTGCAACCAACTTAGTCTAATGAGTGAGTATGTAATGTCATAATTTCTGCGAAGCAAAGACCACGGTGAGACATGCACGCTCAATTGGTGTGTAGTTTAGCTCATATCCCACCAATGTGTGATTGATATAGTATACTGCTTTTTCCTTGCCCTCAATAATTTGTTGTGCTAAGAGTGCCCCCAGTGCTGTTGGAGTAGCTGATATGTATAGTAATAGAGGTTGATCTAGAATTGGTGGCATCAGAACTGGCGGATTCAGAAGATAATCTTTGAGTGTCTGGAAAGCCTGTTAACAGTTATCATCCCATTTGAATTTGATGTTTTTATGTAGCAGGTGCTGAAAAGGATTACACTTATCTGCAAGTTGTGCTATGAATCTTCATATGGACTGGAGTCTCCCTTGTAAATACCGAAGTTGACTAATATTTCTTGGTGGTTGCATCTCTAGGATGTCCTTGACTTTTGTTGGATCGGCTTTGATTCCTCTTTTTGATACAATGAATCCTAGGAGCTTCCTGGAGGTTACTCCAAAGACACATTTCTTGGGGTTTAATCTTACTTTGTATTTTTCCAACCGATCAAAGACGACTGAAAGTATGTCCAAATGTGTATTTCTATCTATTGATTTGCCCAAGAGGTCGTCGACATAATCTTCCACAGTTACGTGCATGAGATCATGAAAGATAGTAGTCATGGCTCTTTGATATGTAGCACCTGCATTTTTTAGCCTGAAGGGCATGACATTCCAGTAGAAGGTTCCCCAAGGACAAGTGAATGATGTTTTATGTTGATCCTCAGACGCGATCTTTATTTGATTATAACCAGAGAATCCATCCATCAATGATAACATTTCATGACCTGCTGTGAGATCGACAATCAAGTCAATATTTGGTAATGGGAAGTCATCCTTAGGACAAGCTTTGTTGATGTCTCTAAAATCTGTATATATTCTGATGTTGCGATCTGGTTTACTGACAGGCACTAAGTTGGAGATCCATTCAGGATAATCAATTGGGCATATGAATCCGACGTCCAATAATTTCTCAAGCTCTACTTTAACCAATAATGCAACTTGTGGATGCATCTTTCTTAATTTCCATTTCACTGGTTTTGCCCCCGGTTTAACTGTCAAATGATGCATTACCAAATCTAGATCCAATCCAGGCATATCAGTGTATGACCAGGCAAAGTTGATTTGTCTTTCTTTGAAGAAACTTATGAATTTTGACCTTTCTGACTCCGTCAACGATTGAGCCAGGAATATGTTGTGTGGAACCTCTTCTGTACCAATGTTTGTTTTGATAGTCTCTTCTACCAACATGGATGACTTTTCCTCATATGATGTTGGGAGAATGTCAAGCCTTCCATCTTCGGGTGCCTCAGAGAGATTTTCGCCCTCAAATACATCCTTTCTTTTTACTTTTTTGGGGCCAGACAGTGCCACAGTGTGGTTTTCGCCGTAAGACCCTTGGTTTGTTCTTATTTTCACATTTTTGCGACTGGAAGGTCCGATGCCCTCACCAAAATATGCCATGCTATTGAGTTCTATAGTGTATCCTGTTTTATGGTCCCCAGGGGGAAGATCATCTCGTATGCCAAGACAGTCAATAAAAGCTTCATCATTTTGGAATGTGTCAAACTGTGCAGGTCCTTCATGATCCCAGTCAATGAGTTGGTGGTGAACAAGGGGAAGGCCTTTAATGTCTTCGAAGTTAGCGGGGCTAAGAGTGAAGATGTAGTTATATTCGGGTTTGTCAAGGTAATTATCGAGGTCATCGATGACACTCTCCTCATCAGTCTCGATCGCGAACGAATCCAAATTATCATCACTAGTAGCACATTCTGGGACAGATGTTCTCATCCTATGTGATTTCAACCTAGGACCTTGAGACAAGGACTGCGTGGAATCCTCATGGGTTGTTTCTTGACCAAATTTGAATCTTTTATAAAATTCCTCATCTTCTGTGGGTTCATCTGGCTCTCTGAATGTCTCGGTGAGCTCATAGTCACTGGAGGATTTGTCTGAACCCCATTCCCATTCGTTGGAGTCTGTGGAATAGAGATCCTCTTATTGAATTTTGGCATCTTTGATTTGTAAGGCTTCTTCTGTCCTTTGAGTGTGGACCTTGGAAGTCAAGAAACCAAGTCCCTTCGAGCATTCCTTTTTGAAAGTCAATTCAGGTTGTAAAGGTTCAATGATGCCTTCCTTTCGTAACCCAAGAGGGCTTTTTCCATCATACCAAAATTTTTGTAGGATCTTGAAACCTTTGCCATATTTCTCACATGGTAGACTGATGTGATTTTGTGTATCATCTTCAATGTCTTTGTAAAGCATTTTGTATAAGTCTTCCTCTTCCAGTTCACCCCATCTTTGAAAGGTAGTAGGGTCCCATTTGAGTACAATGATGGATACTTTCTTGTTAGGATGTGGTCTTCCATATTCTTTTGGTGAACTCATGACTTATTGTAAGTACATGGTCTGATTTAAAGTGTATTCCCCCATGCCCTTGTCCTGAAATTTGCCTTTAAGCTCACCTTGTTTTGATGTCGAAGGTTTTAATGACTCAGGATCAATATATGCTGAAGAAGGAATGGCTTCGCGATTACTGGGAATGATGGTCTCAGTTTTTTATCTTAGGTTATTGCAGTATATGAATGGATTAGGATCACTGTTAATTGTTACCTCGACTCCATTATGAGGAAACTTAATGAATTGGTGATATGTAGATGGGACTGCCCTCATTTCATGAATCCAAGGACATCCTAGCAATATGTTGTAAGTGAGATCTAGATCAAGTACTTGACAAATCACATCCTTCGTAACTGGCCCAACTCTGAGAGGTAAGGTGACTATGCCCTTGGATGAATTCTCTTCATCATCATATGCCTTGATGGTGATTTTGTTTGTAGAATTCACAGCTTTATTAGAATATCCCAATTGTTTAATTGTGCTCAATGTAAAAATGTTTAGACTAGCTCCTCCATCTATCAGGACTCATTTTATTTGATGTTTGTGTATGAAGGCTTCAATGTGTAGTGGTGCATTATGTGGCTGACTTACAGAGGCATCATCGGCTTCTATGAATGTTAGGGAATGTGGAACGGAAAGGTATCCCACCATGGCTTGAAACTGGTCCACGTTCAGATCGGTAGGAATGGCAGTGTCTCTCAAGATTTTGTCAAGAATAGCTTTATGTGTGGGGGATATGCGTAGGAGCTCAAGAATGGAAATGAGCGTGGTTGTTTTCCCTAATTGTTCTACAAGGTCATACTTAGGCTTGGTTAATGAAGAAGGGGTGTTTTTGGCTGGAGCACCTTGCAAAGTGAATTTATCTCCACGGGTTGTAACATGACATTTAGAGGTAGGTTCGGAAGAAGATCCAACACCTTTTAGGATAATCTTGGGTCTCCGGGTAGAATTCTCAGGGTTTTTGTTCTTGATGATAATGGTAGAGACGTAATTGTCCATCGAAATGTGATTGATAGTTGAATCATAGTTATAGGTTGCTCTAGTATAGTTGGTTTGGTCATCTATGGCTTTAGCTTTTCCCTTGTCATGTTTTGGGAATGGTTCCTTAAACATCTCATGTTCTTGATTGGATGAGTGTCCCTCAATCTCAATGTCACCTCTATCAATGAGATCTTGTATGATGTTCTTCAGTCGACGACAATTTCCTGTCTTATGACCCTTTCTCTTATGAAATTCACAATACTCATCATCATTCCACCAATTTGGTTTAACCTTTGGTTCATATGGAGGAAAATCTGGAACTGTGATTACCTTGTTTGCCACTAGCTTCTTGAAAACTAACTCAAGTGGTTCTCCCAATGGAGTGTACTTCCTTCGTGATCTAGAAGTTGTTTGAGTATTCACTTGATTGTTTGTAGAACTTGATCCTGAAAAAATGAATTTGGGTCGCACTGTGTTGGCATCAACAACACCATCATTGACTGTGTTCTTGTTTTTATTCCAAAATCTTGGCTTGTCCTTTCCTTTAAAGTCATCTTTGTTTTCCTTGAATATCTTAATGACTCCTTGTTCAATTGGGACCTTCTTTGTTGCTAAGCCTTTTTCAATGACGTCCTTGAAGGTGGAGAAACAAGCTTTCCTTAGATCATATCTAATGTCTTTGTTAACATTTTGGGTGAACATTTCTACCATTTGTTTTTGTGGAATTTCACAAGAGCATCTGTTGGCTAGATTTCTCCATATTTGCAAAAATGATGAAAAAGATTCCCCCTCCCTTTGCTTGGTGTTGCACAAAGTAGTGACTGATATGTCTGTCTCTATGTTGTAGGAGAAATGTTGGATAAATTCCTCTGCTAAGTCACCCCATGACTTAATTCCGGGTGGAAGTTGGGAGAACCATTCCATAGGTTGATTGCCTAGGCTCTGTGGGAATAATCTCATCAAATATGTCTCTTATGCTACTATCTCAATGCAAGCTATGAAAAACTATCTTATGTGTGCCTTAGGATCCCCTTTTCCTCTATACTTATCAAATTTAGGCATCACAAAGTGTGTAGGAAAAGGAGGCATTGGAATGCTCTTGTCAAATGGATAAGGACATATGTCTCTCATTGTGTATGTTGGCTTTGGTGTATTTATGTCCCCCATTTTCTTTTGTAAGTCCCTGATTTGTTGCTCCAAATTGCTCTTAGGTGGGGATCGACTTCTTGGACCATACCCCATGCTTGAGGCACCAATTTGAGGAGGATCGTGTTGCATATATGGATGATATTGATCATACACATGTTCATATGGAGGAGGTCTATAGTGATGCTCCATATATGTACCACTTGGTATAGATTCATGTTGAGGAACGCCATATCTATTTTGTCCATGTATACCATATTCTACAGGCATGTCATGTTCTAATGTGTTACCCCCAAATTTGACACAGGGTTTCCTTGTGTCCAAATTTTGAGCATGCCTTTGAATATCCAATTGATTTGGTGGTTGATCCTTAGCATTGGTATGTGATTGAGCATATCTTTCTGCATAAGACTTCCATAATGGTCTGCGAAGGTGAGTATCATATGCTTGACCATGTGTATGTGGGACCTCTGGTTTTTGAAACAAAGAAGATGGTGATTCAGGCACCATATGTGGTCCTCTATTGCCTCCACAATTAGGTCTCCTTTGACCCATGTTGGAGTGAGTTTGTTGCAAAGATCGATTTTCCATTATTTGAGACATGTCAAAACCATGAGGTATCTTGGCTCCACTTTGTGCCATCATTTGTAAGAAGTATTGTCTATCTCTCCTCATTATTTCCTCAATCAATCGATTGAAGCAGGGGTCCATAATGGATTCTTCTACATCTGCTGAATGCATGAAAAAGTTGTCCATATTGTCATTGTGTGTATCATTGTTGTTTGTAGTGTCCATGTTCTCAACATTTGGAATATTTCTATAGGCATCCATGTCAGGTAATGTGTTATGATCAATATTGAAAAAGACATCATTGTCATACTCATAGACACTCATGTTTGCGGACTCTTGAGCTTCTTTAGTTTCTCTCCTAGATTTTTGAAGACGGGTTTCAACCATGAACTAGGTATTGACCAAGATGTGTTAGACTAGATGAAAATGGAAAAAGTATGGAAGACCAAGAGATGGATGGAATGTAAATGAATCTGAGGTGTTCTTGCAATGTCCAAAGTGTAAGACCAAGTATGTATGTAGTAGAGTAGGTGTGACTTCCAAAGAGAGGATAGTTTCTCTTGATGAGGTAAGTTGACCTTGACTCTAAGTAAGACCAAATGAAACCCCAAAGGTGATAGACCTTGATGAGGGACCACTTAGCAAAGTGTTGTTGTATGTAGTGTGTTGACAAAGTATGATGAGGACAAGCAAGTGACCTTTTGACTCAAGTTTAGACAAATGTGAATGTAATGTGAGGTGTAAAGCAATGATGGACTTTGTGAAACTCAAAGACAGGTTGAATGCTGAATGAACCCTGGAGAAATGACCTAGGAAGCTCAAGAATTTCGAAACTGATTGTGTTTGTTTGCTGGACTGTACAAGTTTTGTTTTTTTCAATTTTGAACACAGACGCACCTGTATACTACACAAATGCAATTTCCTGACACGGACGTGGTTCTATTTAACACAGATGCGCTTCTGAGATTTTTGTAAAGTGCACTGTTGATTCTAGAGACACAGACATGTTTCTGCCCTTCACAGACACAGTTATACAACATAGACGCTATTATATCAGACACAGACGCATTTCTGCAAAATTTGTGCAATTTTTTCCAATCTGTGAAGTCATTTTTTTGTGACCAAATCTGACTGTTTGACTATTTTTCATGATATGAGGACACAGTGTTGATGAAGACCCAATGTTTGCAAGTGTCTAGACTCAAAATGACTCCAAAAAAAAGTGTGTTGTTTGATGTACAAAAAAATTTGCATACACTTGAAAACACAAAAGACACAATGTTTTTGTTGTTTGGTCTTGAATGTTTGATTGTTCAAAATAAGTCAAGTACCATTCTTATGGCTGGCCAAGACAATAGTTGCTGATCCCACATGGGGTTTTACCCTCGAGGCTACGCTATTTAGAGCGGATACTTAGATGCCTGACCTCACTGGCTCCACCCTCGGCACTCACTTCTCGAGTCAGCCAAGCATCAGTCCCCACAAAAACTCCCCGTGGTGAACTTTGTATCTCTATTAAGAACCGTATGTGTGTGGGCCGCTACCAAAGGTTCGACCTCCTGCCTCAACAACTAGAAAGATTTGGGATTCTAAAACAAAAAGGTGCTAGTAAGGGCATCCACTTGCGTGGCCATACATGCGGCACTTTTAGCTCTGTAAATATAGAAGGCTCTCAGCCGGTAGGGGTTACGCCCTACAACTGATCAAATAAATTTGATCAAACAGGTTTATGGGGAGATATAGTGTCGGTATGAACTAATCAGCACACGTTATCCATAGTTTTCACCATGAATACAGTTGTTTATAGTGGTTCAGAAGAGGTGGGTTTTCCTCACTACCACTAGGTCGTTCTCTTCTCACTAGTAGTCCTAATGACCACACGGGAAGACGGGCCCTCTAAAGATTAAACAAAAAGAGCCTATTTCTCAAGACACAAAAGACAATGATTCAATTTTAGTGCACCAATTGAAGTGTTTTCTAGTCTGTGAAAACAAGGCACACAATAAAAATCCAAAAACCCTTGCCAAGGACCTACAACAAAGACTTGTTAGTAGTTTGGATTGTTTGAAATAATCACCCCTTCCTACAAGCACACAAGTTAGGTAAATTTTAAATCCAAAAGACTTTGTGGAAATAGGGGCCTTCAACCAATCGATTTTGCTTTCAAAACAAGCTGCACTAATTTCGTTAGCTAGATCTAAAAATGTTAGCTCAAAATAAACCGGATCTGAAACCTTAAATGCAAGACCCAAAACTAAATCAATAAACTCAAAAAAAAAAAATGAAACTAATGCACATAGACGCGGTTACCTTCGACACAGACGTGAATCCCTGACGCAGACGCGCTTCTGTGAGACGCAGACGTGACTCCAGAACCCAAACATGACTTCTGGACACAGACGTGTCTAAAAACACCTCAGACGCGACTAAGGAACATAGACACAGTTTTTGAAATCTACAAAATAAAATATTGTCAAGGACATAGACGTGATTCCAGATGTCACAGACACGCTAGAAAATCAAAAACGCGATCCAAAAGTACGCAGACATGAAAATATCAAAATGCTGTCGAAAATGTCAGATCTGCAACTTCAAAACACAAAATCTGCAACAAGGATGTTAAATGCAAAAAGGGACAAGTGTCTCACCAGGAGTGCCAAAATGTATATGGTGAAAATGGATAACAATAATAACAATATTGAAAGGCTAAATGAATTCAACCACAAAACCCTAGCCTAACAACAACAAAGATCCACCATAACATATGAAGATTACCTAAGACAATGCAAATCAAATGAAATCCCAAAGATTATACCATCACATGTCCAATAGGGTTTGGATCTCCATTCTTCCTATCTCTATTGATCTTGCTTGATATATTTGCTCTCAGATTTTATGTGCACAAGAGCTCAACAAAGAACGGAATGTGGTTGCAAGTAGGATCACATATGTCAAGTAGTCCAATTGATCAAGTGATTAGCAAGGTCATTAGGGTTTGATAATGAAGGAAGCATCTCCTTATATAGAAGACACAGTATGAAATGGAGGGATAAGATTGAGAGGTGTAAAAGGAGGTCGGCTATGATTAGAGGGTAGGTAAAAGAAATAATAAAATAATGAAAGGGGTAGGTAGTGTATGAGTAAAGAGATGAATGACATGTGTCATAAGTAGAAAAGGCTAATGAATTAATTAAATAAATAAAGATTTATTTAGTTACTAGAAGAAGTGGGATCAATTAAATAAATAAGATATTTATTTAATTTAGAAAAATGATAATTTAAATAAATAAATGTATTTATTTAAATGAGAAATAAGGTTAGAAGAGGATAAATGAATTAATTAAATAAATAAATATTTATTTAATTAATAGAAGAATTAGGCTAAAGTAATTAAATAAATAAAGATATTTATTTAATTAGACATGACAATTTTAGGTGTCTACACATATCAACCACTGATTCATCATTGGGGGCACTTCTGGCATAACATGATGAAAATAAAAAGAGAGAGCTATATATTACATCAGTAGAACATTGGTGTCTTATGAAATGAACTACACTATAATAGAAAAAAAATGCTTGGCATTAGTCTTTGCATCACAAAAATTGAGACACTACATGTTGGCACATTCCATCAAGCTAGTAGCTAAGATTGATCCACTCAAGTATCTTCTCAACAAAGAAACACTCACTAGAAGATTGGCAAAATGGGTCATGGTACTTACAGAGTTTGATATTGAATATGTAGAACGCAAAGCCATCAAAGGATAGGTAATTGAAGATCAACTTGCTGAAGCTCCACTTGAAGACACTCAATCGTTGCATATAGAGTTTCCAGATGAACCAATAATGCACCTTACTCAACAATCATGGAAGATGTTATTTGATGGATCTTTCACCCAAAATGGTTCTGGTGCTGGAATACTATTTTTCACTCCTCATAAATATTCAATCCCAAAGGCTTACAAGATTATTTTCCCTTGCACAAACAATATTGCAGAGTATGAAGCTTTGGTAAACAGGATGAAGCTACCTATTGAATGGAAGGTTCTAGAGTTATATATCTATGGAGATTCTCAACTAATTATCAATCAAATCAATGATACATATAAGACTTGAGATGAGAAACCGATACCTTATAAGATGATGGTTGATGATCTCAAGAAGTATTTTACTTTTGTATCATTCCAGCAGATTCCCAGATCAGCAAACAGAGCAGCAGATGCTATGGCCACCTTGGCATCAATACCTGAGTTACAGGAATCTAATTTTCACTTTGAATTCCTGGTGGAAGAGTTACATTACCCTACCTATGATTCTCCTGAATCCCAAATAGTCTGTTCTATTATTGGACATTACTCGTCTTGATATAACCACATTTACTCTTATCTGGGTGACCAAATTATTTTAGAAAATCTTACCCGTAATGAGAAAAGGAACTTAACCCGAAACACTTCACGGTATGTCATCATTGCTAGCGATTTGTTTAGATGAAGTTTGGATGGTACATTGCTTAGGTGTATAGAAATTGACAAGTCTAAACGTGCATTATCGAAAGTCCATGAAGGTATTTATGGATCTCATTTGAATGGTCTTACTTTAGCTTGGAAACTACTAAGTGTTGGCTACTACTCGCCAGACATGGAGAAGGATGCTATAAAGTTTTCTAAAACTTGTGAAAAATGTCAGCTCCATGGAAATCTCATACATGCTCCAGCAAGGGATCTCATATCCTTCATCACACATTGGCCCTTTGATCTCATTGGTCAGATCTATCCTACATCATCCAACGGACACAAGTTTATCATAACTACCACTGAGTACTTCACTAAGTGGGTAGAAGTGGTTCCGCTAATCAAAGCAACTGGTAAACAAGTAGCTCTATTCATTCTAAACCATATCATTTACAAGTATGGGATACCTTCATCCATCATGACTAACAATGGAGGACAATTCAAGAATAAAGATATGGACGAGCTCTATGAGAAATTCAAAATTAGACAACACTGGTCATTTGTATATTACCTTCAAGGTAATGGACAAGCTGAGGCATCTAACAAAAACCTGTTGACTATTTTACACAAAATAGAAAAAAAATCTGGGAAGGATTGGCATCTACAACTTAATCCTGCATTATGGGCTTACAAAACAAGTATCAGAACACCTATTGGGGCTACACCTTTTTCTTTGGTGTATGGGTCCGAAGCAATATTACCTATTGAAGTAGAAATATCATCTCTAAGAGTTTCTTTACAAGGCCTTGTTACTGATGAAGACTATAGGACATCTAGATTGCAAGAACTCGAATTGTTGGATGAACGTCGGCAAGTGGCATTTGATTATCTTAGAGTGTATCAAAAGAGAATGTCCAGAGGATATAACAAGAAGGTTTGACAAAGAGAATTTCAGGTTGGTGACCTAGTTCTGAGAGAAAAACGTAAAAAATCAACAGTTTCGAGACAACAAAGGGAAGTTTGAACCCAATTGGTTGGGTCCCTACATCATTACTGCAGCATTTGGCTCTAGTGCCTATCAGCTCTCAACATCAGAAGGAGAACAACTTCGTGAACCAATTAACACCATCCATTTGAATAAATTCTTCACTTAGCATTCTCTGCTCCAAGCAACTTGTATAGCTGAAAAAGTCCCGTAGAAAATTAAAAAATTCATAAAAAGTCTTGTAAAAAATCATAAAAAGTCCTAAAAAAAATTTAAAAAATCATAAAAAGTCTTGAAAAAAGGAAAAAAAAGGAGAAAAAACAAAAAAAATGCCCTGGTGAAAACATGGTAATTAGGCACCTTAGTAAAAAAAAAAAGAATCTTTGCCAATTAGGTGAAAACCTAGCAAACAGGTGCCTCTTGTACTCAACGCTCTATCTATCAACACAACATTGGCATTTCCCGCATTCATGCATCTTTATTATCGCTTGTACATATATTTCAGTCACTTTTGTGACATCCTGGTTCATTGGAACCCTCATGGCTTGAAACTGATTAATGTCCTAGTCTTAGGTTAGTCGACAGAGCAATTTACATGTCCTAAGCAGTATCAACCAAGTCATCTTTCCATCAGTGAAACGTGGTCGTCCACTCTGAGTCAGTTACCTGTCTCCTAACTACCAAAGAGTTTTTATCACTGAGTACACAAGCAAAACAACAAAATTGAAAACAATCACTAAACATTTTGAGCTATGAATGAAAATTTACTTTGTATGTTGTCTTTAATATTGATTTTTGATTATTATCCCTCTGCGTAACTCGAGGAAGTCTATCTTAACTAAGAGGAGCAAGGATTGGGAGGCATAATATATTCTTTGATTTCTACTTGTAGGAGTGATTCTGATGATCTAGAAACATCTAATAAGCTGGGTGTCTGTGATAAGAGCCTTCACATCAAGATGAAATCGCCACACATACCTCGACTCCACTTATTTGTATGCTACAGGGAGGTTCCCATCATTTCTTTGTCTATTTTGAGGGAACTTCTTTATCATGCAATCCAAGTCCCTATGAAATCTATCCAAGGATATGAACGAAAAAAGGGTCATTGCGGACAACATAATTAATATTGCACATGAAAAGAAAGGAACTCTAATATGCCTGTTATGTTTGTTATGCTCAGTGATGAAACTTAAGCATTTTAAATCCAGTGATTAGGTTTAGGTTGCATTTCATTTTGCATCTCATTTTGCATTTCATTCTGTATTTTACGAAATTAGAGTGATTTCGGTATGGTAATAATCTCTTTATCTTCTGAATGAGAGTTGGACGCATCATCATTTCTTAGCTAAGTGGCCTCTTTTTTATCATTTCTCCGATCGAGTACTTGTGTATTGAGATGTTCGCTGCATACATAAGCATCTTATATAGATTCATTCATTTCATTATCACTCATTTGCATTACTCATTACTCATTTTCATCATTTATTTGCATATTAAAGAAACAAAAACAAACATTCATATTCATCTACATTACATACATCCATGCTAAATAAAAAAGGCATACATATAGAATAAAGCATATATAAGACATATCATAATTGATCGATACAAGTACCATGAAGTCCAATCAAATCTCATATATATATAATCATCAAGTCTGAGGGTACAAAATAATGTCAACTAACAAATACAAACTCCCATCGGAGAAAGAATTGTAAGGGCTAAAAAAAATGGGTGTGTCTACAAAAGATCTCTGAGCTACAAAAAGAAAATCTAGCTCTTGGCCTCTCCCTCATCGCCTAGTGGAGGAGGTGGAGCCTGCTGACTGGGATCTTGACAAGGTGCTTGCACTCCCTCAGACCATGCCATGTATTGCGAGTAGGGTACAACCTATTGCACTCTAGAACAGCTACGCTGTAAGTTGCAATGCAATAAGCTGCCCGACTAGTCTGGTGCAAAACCTCTTGCTGAAGAGCATCTCACTCTTCCCTTATCGCCACAACCTGATGATCATTCCTGCTCTGAGCTCCACATGATGATGATCTCGCTCAGCCCTAAGCTCTACTAGCTGTTGGTCTCGCTCCGCCAGCTGAGTCTGTGCCACTATCAGCTATGACTGCAAACCCGCTAGGCGTGCTCTCATTGACCACACTACGTTGATCCCCTGCTCTCTCGTAGGTTCTCCACCCCCATCTCCACCCCCATCTCCACCCCCATCTCCTCCACCATATCCACCTTCAGCTCCACCCTGCTCCTCTCATCTCTATCTCACCTATCTTGAATCTACTCGCTCCTCCTCACCTCCACCCTTAGGCATCCTCACTCTACTCAACCTCACACCCACTGCCCCAAGGGATCCACCCTCTCCCCTCTGCTGCCTACCTCCAACTGGAAACTTGTTGCTCCTAGCACCAAGATCACCACCTACCCACCTTGGAGCCTCCGCTCTTTGTCCCTATCCCAGACCCTACGGGGGGGCATCATCCTCTATTTCCTCTATGCGGGGTACCTTCTCAACTGGATCTGTAAATCTAGGGAATGGATGCTACTGGAACCAATCCTTGTATTGGGGAAATACCCCCACATCTGTAATGTCATCCATATAGTCCCACCTGAGTCTCTATAACCCAATCAACTCCTGCATACTCAAGGCATAAGATAGTCTCGGTGCCCATCCCTTCCTCTCATCATCTGCATAATGTGCGTATGTAATGTACTCCTGCGAGATCCCCTGAGGTCTACCATACTACCTCATCACTTGGGAAATAATGAATAGCTCGACTACTATCTATGATCTACCGATGAGTGGGCGAGTCACGAACAAATCCCTTCGAACAACCCTCCAATCATCCCACAGCTTTAGACCCCTGTACAGTCTCCATGTCACGGCTATCAAATCATCCAGCTGTCATCTCCAAAAATTTGTCTTGCCCAGATGGGGCTGAGTAACATATCCTAAATATCTATATACAATGGGTTGGCTAGGATCTGTGCCATCATTTACAATCAACTTGTAAACTGGGAGGTGCTCCCAGGCCCATACCTACAATATCAAAACTCCTGCAGCCATACTCTTCCCCTCCCAGAAGATGATCTCATGCATCTCGCAATACATATGTGCTAGTATACAAGAGCCCCAGCCTAATCTCTGAGGGGTCTCAATAAGCCTCTCCAACATCCTTCCCCATCCACACAAAAAACCCTGTTGTCCCCTATCCGGCATCAGAAAGCAGTCGATAAAACCTACCAAGACACAAGCTAGTGGAAAATTCTCACTATACCTGGTCATCATCACATCCTAATTGATAGAACGTGTCAAAATGTCACGATCTCTGAAAAAATGTCTAAAAACGAGTAACCCAAGAAGCTACATTGCATCATAATCAACCTTCCCTCCAACAAAAGGGATACAGAGAATCCTATAAACATCATCAGGAGTGATGGTCATCTCCCCAACTAGCAAGTGGAATGTGTTATGCTCAGAATGAAATCTCTCTACAAGCGTAGATTGAATTTCGTGATTCACATAGATATCAGGTAATTCAAGAAGGTGGGTCAATCCACACAAATCAATGTGTGTTCGGTCAACCTCTGACAACTGACGCACTAATGTCATCGTCGATGGATATACACATCTGAAAAGAACATGAGGCAATCGAACCTACAAAAATCAAACAACAACCATCAGGAAACATTTCAAATTAGCCTATAATAGAAGCAAAACATCACCCAAATCCAACTACATCAATTGCAAAATCAAAATTTTAGGTTTACACCTTCAAAAATGCTCACTATTTTTCAAACGACAAAACACAATAGAGGCAACAGTTCGTACAAGTCAGAAATAGGTCTAGTATGACAAAAGGGGCTCTTTTGAATGTTCTCGTATGATACAAGGGTAGGCCTAGAATGACAAAACTGGTGGTCTAAAACAAAAAAATAGACTTCATCAGTCTATCATATGAGACAAGATCCTGTCTCGCACGACAAAACGAGAAAACTCAACTTCAACGTGCCAAAAATTAAAAAATTCAACAAAAAAATTCAAAATTGGAATTAATAACAGGCTTAAGATAGATCACTTACTGTTGGCTCATAGTTCTGAGGTCGATTATGTCATCTCTGGCACTTGAACCAATGCATATGAGTGGGAACCACCATTTTTCTTTATAGAAGGTTTTTCAAATTTTTTAACTTGGAGGGTTACAATGATTTGAAAATGACACTTTTACCTAATATATAGCCAAAACCCTAATTTTTCAACTTGCTCCGATGGACATAAAAATTGTACCCTTAGCTAATTTGCTCGTTCTGATTCCTTTTTCGAGATCAAAATACAAGATCATTCTGCTAGTCAATTTCACAATTTTGGACCACTTATCGCTTTTTCATCAAAAGATCATTCTTTTTTTTAAAATTGCACCCAATTTCTCATGAATCAATGTTGAATCTCAATTTCTCATCAATTAACGCTGAATTTTCAAAATTCCTCAGAATCAATTTGTGCACAAATTATTATCATTGTTAACAATTGCCTAAAATATTGTACCCTCGCTATCTTTCGATTTTGCTCTCGAGGGGGCATACTCATGACCTCATGACCTCACATCTTCAAAGTCGAGAAAAAAAATTCAAATCTTTACCAAAAGTCAAGCAAAAAATATTTTTCAACTAAAGAGAATCAAATTCTTATTGCTAAGGGGCATCTCAGCTTCATTGCTTCACATCAAGTTGAGATCTCTCGATCATCCAAATTGAATCAATCAATAGGGGCATATCAATTTCATCACTTCAAATCAAGCTCATATTGTTTTCATCTAAATTAGTCTATTAACGTTAATCAGTTTCATCGCTTTTCATCAAGCTGATTATTCATTTAAACTCAATCAAGGGTTTAAAGAGTATCTTTGATCACACACTCAATCTAAGAAGGTGTTCAGATTCATCGCATCAAATCAAGCTAGACAGTTTATCTTCGCTCATCGTATCTTGATCCATCAATTTCAAGATTGATTTTATCTTTGCTCGCTGAGTCTAGTTCAATCAAGTTCTAGATCAATAAGATCCACTTCTTGATCAATCAAGTTCAAGTTCAGTATCTTTTCTCTCTATCATTCCTAGTTCAATCAAGTTTGGGATCGGTATTGCTTTAATCAACTTTGTTCAACTTCATCGCTTCAAATCAAGCTAAACACCTTGCTCTTCATCTGGTTCATGGTCAATCAAGATCAGAATTGGCATCTCGTAGACATCGACTATTATTTGAACCAACACGCTACTCGCACATTATTTCAAAGAGGGGCAAATGTAATACCCTAAAATTGGTCATCTAAACCATGGGCCCCTAATCTCGACAACATCACCAAGGTCCTAACCAAAGGCAATTAAATCAATCTTGACCACATTAATTAAATCCTTTAATCATCAAATATTGCATGGCAAGTCAATTACTCAATATTAATTAAATATTTATTTAATTAATTCAATCATTCCAAGAATATCATTTTGATCAATTTAATTTATTAAATATCCTAGCATATTTAATTAATTGATAAATTTTCCATTTAATCATGCAAAAGAGGAATTAATCTAAAAATAGAATAAAAGAATTGAGAGAGAAATCAAACTTGAGATATAATTTCTTTCTCTAAATTGAGAACTTGAAATCAGAAAAGCAATTAAATTGAATTATTCTCTAAAATTAGAACTCAAAGCTTTTGAGAAAAAAGAAGTCCAGTTGAATTAAAAAGACTCTTTTCTTGAATAAATCAAAGAATTATCTATTTTTATCACAAATGCATGGAATTAATTAATTCTTATTTCTAATGCAACTTGAACTTCTTATCTGAATGCATTTCAATCAAACTATAATTGGAATCTATCTCGAGGTTAACTGAACCCAATTTCTCAATTATTCAATTAATTCTAAATTGTGCTTTTTCTTGATCTCTCTTGTGAATTTCTATAAATTCAGCCTTCAGCTCTCATTCAAATCACCCCAGAGATACTTGAGAAACACCTTGGAGATTATTATTATGTTGAATTTTCTCTGGATTCATTGAAGATCTTGTGCTTGCTTTTTGAGATTATTGCATCTTAGTTTAGCTTTTTCCATATTTAGTTGAATCCATATTTCTTGAATCCATATTGTTTGAATCCACCATTGCTTGAATTATTCATCCAACTTGCATCCATATAGCTTAGTTTAATATCATATAGATTAAATCCTTCATCTTGGTGTAGTCTAGTCACTGGTATTGCTGATAAAAATCTGAGAGCAATCTTATACTCGCATCTTTTAGAAGGCAATTAGTTGCTTTGTTATGGTTGATTATATATTGATTATTGATTTACTAACCATACATGTAATGACTTAATTGAAGTGTTGTGCCTGCAACTATCAGACATATTTTCACATTTTCACACACACAGTATGTATGATGCTGATGAAGATTTTGGAGAGATATACAAGGTATGTGAAACCTTTGGTGAGAGGTATCATATTGAGTTTTCTGAATTTCTGATACAAGATGGATTGTTATTCAAAGGAGGACAGTCGTGTATTCCTAAGTGTTCCATGAGGTTAAATATCATTAGGGAGAAGCATTGTGGAACTATGGCGGGTCATTTTGGCCTTGAAAAGACTCTAGACCTTGCGAAGAGACACTATTACTAGCCTAAGCTGTAGACAGATGTAAGGAAGTTTATGGAAACATGTGTAATATGTTAGAAAGCCAAGGGGAAGTCCACTTATGCAGGTTTGTATCAGCCCTTACCATTCCTTCTAGGCCATGGGAGAGCATAATTATGGACTTTGTGTTGGGTCTGCCTAGGCAAAGGAGAGGATTTGATAGTGTCTTTGTAGTGGTGGACAGGTTTAGTAAAATGGCTCATTTCTTGCCATGTAAGACTTCTTGTGATGCCTCATATGTTGTAGACCTATTCTTCAAAGAAATAGTCCAGATACATGGAATGCCTTTAAACATTGTTTCAGACAGAGATGTGAAGCTCATAGGTCACTTTTGGAGGACCCTTTGGAAGAAGTTGAGAACTAACCTAGCTATCTCATCAGCCTACCATCCTCAAATGGATGGGCAAACTGAAGTTGTAATAGTTCATTGGGAAACCTATTAAGGTGTTTGACAAGGCAACATGGAGAAAAATGGGACAATATACTATCACGGGCAGAGTTCTCATACAATGACACTATCACTAGGAGCACAGGGAAGTCTCCTTTCTAAATTGTGTATGGCATCCACCCAAGGGGAGTATTGAAGTTAAGGGATTTTCCCAAGGAAAAGCCCATTACTG
This sequence comes from Cryptomeria japonica, assembly GCF_030272615.1. Lineage (NCBI taxonomy): Eukaryota > Viridiplantae > Streptophyta > Pinopsida > Cupressales > Cupressaceae > Cryptomeria > Cryptomeria japonica. Next base: position 412,311,463 of record NC_081414.1, on the reverse strand, counting down.
CAGATGGTGAATCTTTTGCATCAGCCATCAAGGAGGTGCATGACCAAGTAAAGTCTCATCTCCAACAGTCTGTAGTGAAGTACAAGGCTTTTGTTGATAAGAAAAAGAGGGATGTGCAGTTTAGTGTTGGGGATTTGATATGGGTACATTTGAAGAAGGAGAGACTCCCAAAGGGTAAGCACACCAAACTCATGCAGAGGAAGATTGGACCATGTCAAATTTTGAAGAAATGTGGACAAAATGCCTATGAAATCCAACTTCCTCCTGATCTTAGATTATCACCCATTTTTAATGTGTGTGATCTTACACTTTTCAAAGGTAGTGACAATGAAGTGGAGGAACCAATGTAGGCTGCAACAGACAATGACATTCCAAGGCATGAATCACCTAAGTTGAGAAAAGTTTTAGACACTAGAGTCACAAAGAAGACAAGGAAAAAGGAGTACATTGAGTACTTGGTGGCTTGGCAGGACAAACCAGACTCTAAGGCAATTTGGATGATAGATGAACAAATTTCCAACCATGGTGCAGACTTACAAACTCTGATCTCAAGTGGGCTTGAAATCTCTTCTCCTGAGGAGTATGGTGTAGGGGCACCTCATCAACATTCCAATCATGGCTCTAAGGATGAATACTAGGATCATTATAGTGTCTTAGTGTGTCTTGTGGTTATGCAATTTTGTTTCATGTATTCAATAAACCCCACCATGTAAGCCCATTCACCAATTAGGCAATTTGATAAGCCAATTGGGACAATGTGGTCAATAGGGGTAGTAGATGGTTTAGTTTTGTGCTTGATAGTTTTTTGACATGTTTTAGGAGTGTTTGGTTGATCCAACTGTGTGGATCCCAACCTTAGCAAGTGTGAAAACATTTTGTGCAAAATTGCAAAATTGCAACTTTTGGAAAATGCAACTTTTGAGTGCAAAAGTGCAACTTTTTTGAAATGTGGCTGGGGAAGCCTTTCAATGCCTCCAACCTCCTCCAATTTCAGTTGGAAACTATTGGAGAGTTGTATAAACCTTGTGGACATGATTCCCAAGGTTGATGATGTTGTGAAGTGAAGTTGTGAAGCAATTGAACACAAAAATACTGAAGTTTTCCCAAAATTTGTCTTTGCATTGATTGCACGTGCCTGTACGGATTAGATTGGAGCATACCATTCAGGAATTAGATAGAGGGGTGAAGTAGAATTGTTTTGATGGTGATCTAAGGTTCTAATTGTTTCTGAGTGGAGATTACCTTCAATTTTTTTGGCTGTAACCCAGAAAGTGAGGGTTTGGAGAGGGTTTTGGATAAAAATGGCCTCATATTGCATTCTAGTCCATTAGAAGACTCTTCCTTTGGTGGGATGCAGGATAGGCCTCTATAATTTAGGTTTTTCATGGGTTTTTTTTGGGGGAGACTTGATTGTGTGGAGAAAGAAGCAAAAATAGGTAGGCATCTCTATGTGACTACCTAGGACAAGATTTAGGACAATCATCATAAAATATTATAACGGTGGATTCCAGGTGTCCAACCATGGAATTGGAGGTTACTCACCATCCCCCACATTCCCATAAAGTTGGTTTTCTAGTTTGAGTTCATTTATTTGTATTTGCTTTGTAAAATAGGCCTAATTGCCTCTATTGGGTCTATTGGTCTCCAAGTGGTTTAGACCTTGGAAGTACAAATCTGATCAAACCACTTTAAGGATAAATACATCTCCCAAAAGGGTGTCTGAAATGGTGAGTTCTCTATATGGTTGTGTGAAAATTTTTGGAGTTAAGATCCGTTTTATCACCAAATAGGGCTACTAGCCTAGGGGGTAGGTTTCTAAAGGAGGTATAAGGAATTCGAGTCTAATCCTAAAACCAATGCTTGGACCAATCTCTAATAGACATAAATGAACCAAGTCAAATCCCTTAGGATCAGGGTGTCATGGGATGGTGTAGGGTAGGTATTGAGGCATTTACTCATCTTGAGTAATCCCAAGCCTAGTGAATTTGTGAGTTGATTTATCCAAGGTGCGGAGTCCTTCCTTGCAGTACCCTTGTGATCATTTGAGGGGTCAGAAGTCTAACCTTTTTTGGGATTTTCCTTAAGTGTATGGGTAGGGCTCTGCATCTCTTTACTGGTAAGCCCTCTTTGGTAGAGCAAAATATTTAAATGACACAATACAAAATAAGTAAACATTAGTAGACATGAATAAACATTAGTTGCCAGCAATGACAACACAAATAACTGATCAAAGTCATCCATCATGCAATCTCAATCTCTTCATCACAATTTCTTCTCAAAGAGTCTTGTATCCATTCAGTCATCATTCTCCATATGTATCAGTTATTCCAAACATTCCAGCAATCTCCCCCTTTGGCATTGATGGAAACAATAAACATCAACATACTCAACTAATAATGTTCCACTCTGTTCTGGACCTTCTCTGGAACTCTACTCTTCTCTTCTGCAACTCATCTGCTGGATACACATCTTCTCTTCTCCTTATCATATTTCTTCTCTTATGACTAATCATATTTCTTCTCCCCCTTTGACAGCAATGCTAAAGGTTCATAAGCACCACAAATCATCAAATTAATTGTTGTTGTTGTTGTTGTTGTTGTTGTTGTCTTCAACAAATCTACAAAACTCATCTAAGTTGCTTCCCCTACAGAGTATCCTACATCTCATCAATCCATAGTGAAAAATAGTCATTAAGCGCACTGGATTGATGCATCTCTTGCATCCTAGTTCTTCTTGTAAGGGGTCTAGCCCCTAATTTACCTTTGAGGTACTCAAAGGTTATCTTCAACAATGGTTTAGTGAAAATGTCTGGTAGCTTCTCTTTGCTAGTCACGTACTCCATTCTGACTTGTTTTTCCTATAATCTTTCCCTTAGAAAATGATATTTCAATTCTATATACTTTGTTCTTGCATGTAGCACAGGATATTTTAAAATATTATTTGCATTAGTATTATCATAGTAAATAGTTTCTGGTTCAAACATATCAAATCTGAATCCTTCAAGCACATGTCTCATGTAGATTTCCTGCATGCAATTCATTGATGTTGCAACATACTCTTCCTTTATTATTGACTGAGAAACACAAGTTTGCTTCTTACTTGTCCAAGCAATCAATCTGCCTCCAAGAAGAAAAGCTCCACTGGTAGTGCTTTTTCGGTCATCAACATTGTTTGCCCAATCAGCAATAGTAAACACATTCAAAGAAAAAATTCCTTTATAAGGATACCATAAACCATGATCTATTGTGCCTTCAGGTACCAAAATATCCTTTTCACTGCTACCAAGTGAGTCTCCTTGGGATCCTTTTGAAATCTGGCAACCAATCCAATAGCATGTGCAATATCAAGTCTTCTATGAATGGCATAATGCAATTTACCAATCATAGACCTGTATTCTTTCTCATCAATAGATGGTGAATCATCTTATTTATGTTAGACACAATGCACCACTGAGAGGGGGGTGAATTAGTGGTTCTCAAATTTTCCCTTTAATGATTCTAGGTGAGCATACCGCTTAACAGATTCTAACTCAATGTAGACTTACTAGTTAGAGAAGAGACCACCACAAATGCAAAAACACACAAAGGGACATCACATAACACCCAAGATGGGAAAATGCAAGATGGGAAAAACCTCGGTGAGAAATGTTGCTAGAGTCTACTGCTCCAATCCAACCTCACAATGAATCTATGTTACAATGTTTAGGGCACCAACCCAGGGAGCTACAACACCTGACTTGTTTATGGGCTACAACCCAAAGGAGCTACAAACCCTGATTTAGGGCACCAACCCAAGGAGAACCAACCCCTAACTGATTTATGGGATACAACCCCTACACCGAGCTACAACTTAGTGATCACAATGAACATTCAAATACAAAAGTCATATCCTAGTTACAAAAGAGTTTTGCAACCTCTGCACACAACCTCCTTCTATCAATGAGACACCTTCTCTACAACACCGGTTCACTCTTCTGCTGCTCTTATTTGTTGCTACATTGTCGGTAAACTCTATCGGTTCACCTTCACTCTACTTTTGCTCTGTTGGATCTCCTCCTCACTTCTCTGTTCTTTATTCCTCTCAACTATCTTCTTGTCGGTACAAGCTCCTACTGGTTATCTCTTCTGATTCACTCAAGTTGCTATATCAGTTGCACAAACCATACTAGATAACCCTCTGTTAAACCCTATCACCAGTTTAATCTTCACTCCCTCAGATAGTTCTATCCTTAGCTATTTTCTCTCTGACTGATCTATCTCTCTCATTAAGCACTCAAACACTCTGCAACAACTCTATCCTCTTCCATTCAGCAGCAACCTTTAATGATTTTGGCTTCCTTATTTATAACCTGGTTTTCCCTCCAAAAGCCAATTCAAAAACATGGGTTGTTAGGGTTTCCTCATCAACCTCGAGGAAAACCAAATCTAATCAGATCTTGTCTAATCTGATTGCCTAGACAGTTGTTTTCTCATCACCTCCATTAACGCGCCTTCTTGATCACACCTTCTATTTTTGGCAATCTGCTTTTTGCTCTGTTAGCTAATTTCTTGGCCAATCACCAAGATTGTTCTTACAGTTTCCTTTATCTACCTCGATCTCCTCAATCACTCTGAGTTGGCTCTCTGTTGTCCTCCAGACCTCGAGCCACAACCTCTACAATGACTTTGCAACACATCCCATAATTTACGATATCTTCCATTAATGTCAACCAACTCTGCAACTACCTCATCGGTGCACACTCCATTTACCACTACATGCAATTTTGCCACCTTGAACTCCATGTGCAATCCATGTCGACTCAACTGGTTCTTCATTTCTGTCGGTTTACTAACCCTGTCGATATCTTACACTTACCAATTAACTCCTCATGTCTGCTCTATACTGAACTATTAGTGGAACTCCTTAACTGGTCACCAGACATGTCTATCTATAGCATGTTCATCTTCATCAGATGGGAGTCACAACTCTTAGCCTCTTCGCTTCCTTACCAGTTCACATGCTTATCGGTAGTCATCTTGATGGCATCATGTCATCAACCTTTAGTGGATTCCATCTAAGGCATCTACATGCTGATTTCATTCTTTATTTCCAGCTGCTCCACTTTGCCTTCTTCATCATCAGACCGAACAACATATATGTCGGTTTGTCAAACATGACAAAACCATCACTCTTCATCTGCACTGGCATCCCAACATCCCTTCTATGTTGGTCCAGTGCATAACTCTAATTTCAATCACTCAAGGCATCCCTTTGTTTCACCAGTAGATCTGGTGTGAGCCTTCAAACACTTGCCTTTACCTCTTCTTCCTTATCTCATAGAACTATAATGCACATTACGCATAATAGGATATAAGCTCCACTTACCAGTGGATTGACACCTTGTCATCTGCATCCTATAATGCACTCATGTGACTTCCTTGTTTGTGTAGCACATCTTCAAATAGGCACATGTGATCCGGTGTGGGCACATTCACTGCCAATCATCTCTTCACATGGTGACTGCATCTTCATCCAGTGGGAGTCTTGTTGTTCTACAACCATACAACATACCAGTGACCTATTCATTCATCTCCTCTGGTGTTGATGTGTTTAGGTAACATTCTGCCTCTTCATCACAAACAACAACTCAAGCACCTTGCCCATCCTGCTTGTACACTGGTCATGAGCTTGCCAGTTGGTAACTACACACTGTCAACACATAACTTATCAGTGGACATACTTTCCTTATAGGTGATACACTATACCAGTAACCTTGCCCTTTCATCCCCACAAGTCAGGAACTAACTTGTGTATCGATGACTCCAATGATCATTCCTCTAAATGACATTCTCTTCCTTACCTTACTGGAGTTCTACAACACAAGGTGATATCAACGATATCTCATTCTATACTCCTTCATGATAGTGTTGCACATACATCTCTCATACCAAGGGTCATCCCATACCATTTGACATCAATGACAACACAATGCCAACAGTTTAGATATCTTGTAGCCTATCACCATCAGAGTACCAACCAGTTTACAATCCTCCATGCCAAATGTTTTCAACACCTCTGTGACATTATTCCTCTGATAGATAAAAAATCCACCATCCAATTGCTAAACCTGCAACCCAATGAAAAATTTAATTTCACCAATAAGAGACATCTCAAATTCCTTTTTCTCTCATCAATAAAATCCATGCATAAGTCATCATTACCACCAAAATTTGTGCCATCCACAAATACTTTTGTAGACACCTAAAAATGGTCAACGCTTGCGGAATCATACTTTAACAATTGCGCATTGCCTCATTTTAGGTTTTTGCGTCGCATTAACATTTCTCCTATGTCACGCACTTGGTCTTTATCATTTGCGAACATCAAGTCATTCTTCTATATTCTTCAATCATCTCGTCCTCAAATTTGGTCTTGTCAACAACATTATCCAGTCATGATTTTGATCGATTTTATCTTATTGCATCAATGAGCATGCTTATTTGTCATCATTTTGGACATCGTCAATCCTAATTAGGGTTTTGTCCTCTTTTCAATCCTGTCAATCTTGCGATCAATTTTTCATTGATTGTTGTCCTCTTATCAATCTTGTCGAATTATCATCAATCCTTCAATCTTGTCATTTTAACGATCGATTTGTCATCGATCGTTGTCTGTCTCAATTATGTCAATTTGGATCAATTTGTCATTGTTCCTCGTCAATTGGCACATCTATCAATCAAATCATTTTGTCGCATTGGTCATTTATCAATTCAGAATCATGACATTAATTATCTTTAATCAAGACCTAATTGTCATTTTTGCATTTCTAATTTGTCTTCTAGGGTTTTATGATTTAGTCATTTAACCTAATTTTCCATTTCTTCCTCTAGGATTACTAAATTATTTATTAATCCTAAGTTTCCTCATTACAATTAAATCTTCATTTAATTGGCTAATTATTCCTCTTTGTGAGTGAATTAATTAATAAATGAAAAATTATTGATTAATTCACTAAATTCTAATTTCCTTCAATTTCTAATTCCTAATTGTCATCAATTTCAATTTCCTAATTTTTCAAATTTCTAATTCCTTTTCCCTCCTAATTCATCTCCTAATTCTATGGGAGTGACATTTCAATTTGTCATGAAATTGTCATAATTGATAATCAATCAATGTTGACATGAAATGTGTCATAATTTGTCATCAATTATCAATCAATCAAATTGTGCATGGGAAATGCATAATTTGTCATAATTTGTCATATTGATTTGCAATTTTCCTTTGAATTGCATCATGCTAATCTTGTCATTTATCCAATTCTTCTATAAATTGGATGTTTTTTTAAATCAAATCCTTAATTCTTAACCTTGATGCTTCAAATCCTTCATGAATCCCGAATTTCTATCAAACTACCGAATTTTCGTTTCTAGTACTCTTGAGCTTTTTGCTTTCAATTGTGTGAGCACTTGTAGGTGAGATCCACAAACCCATTGAAGAGGAAAGAACAACAATGGAGCCACATGGAAGAAGCATCCGAATTGTTATATGGTTTGCATGATATTTTCTTTTAGATGCTTTGTTTTCATACCTCTATTGAATGTGCTTTGGAATTAGGTTCATTTCAATGAGTGTTCTTTTGATTGAGCTATCATGTCTTGTGTTTTGATTTACTTATCTTGTGATGATTCCTAATTTCTATGCTACATTAACTGGTGAATCCGACGTGAATACTAACCTTCTAACCATCTTACTGTGTTTTGGAGTGCTTCTAAGTTGATTTGCAGGTCAAAAACTCAAAGACAGGGCCGTGCAGTGCATTCTGGACACTCCTGCGCCTGTGTGAAGCATTCTGCGCCTGTGTTGAAACATCTTGCGCCTGTGTTGAAACATTCTGCACCTGTGTTAGACATCCTGCGCTTGTGTCCTGACTTCTGCGCCTGTGTAAAGTCCAGAACAGAGGTGAAAAATGCAGTTTTTACTTGAAAATTTTTATATGTTTTAGTAAATTGCAATTTTGAGGGTCTTCGGTGAATTTGTGGACAAATATGGTTGCCTGAAAACATGACGAGACATCATTGATGTTTCCAAGATTTGGTTCTAGATTATTTGAATACCTTTCCAATGCATTAAACGGTTTGTAATTCGGAGCTAGGATGAGAAAGTTATGCCTTCTCAAAGTGGACTGAAATTTTGATAGTTTTCATAAATCAAATCATCTGTGCTTTGGATTTTGGTACTAATTATTTGTGTAGGATCTTGGCATACGCATGACAAAGACTACAAATCAAACTACTAACATGTGTTATGCAGAATCGATGGTCAAAGACAACAAATCAAACCTCTAACTTGGGTTTTGCAGGTTGCCTTGGAGAAACAACCAAATTGTGTGTTTGAGATTTTTAATTAGGCACTTAGTGATTTATAAATAGGTGGGAATGAACATTTGTTTGCTTTGATTGTTAAGTATGACATTGGAGTAGGAGAGTATGCTCTCATCCTTCTTAGGGTGATCAGAAATCCAGATCTTCGATACCATGCTTGTGTTGTTGATTGAGTGTCTCCTTTAGAGGGTCTGCCTTCCCGACCACTTTTCTTTAGCAAGAAAGTGATAATCGTGAGAAGGGAACGACCCAAAGTGAGTACGGCTAGAATTCCTTGGCATTCTAACTCACTATAAAAAAATACCCGATGAGTGAAAGCTTTGAAGGAAGTGTTATGTGGGAATTGCAGTTACTTGGGAAGTGATGACCCTTGAACTCTTTCTCATATCAACATCTAAGTAGGGCCTCTTGGTCTAAATCATGCTTGCATGACTACATTTGTTTGGTATCTTGATGGGCTTAATGTCTCAATCATGCTTGCATGACATCAAGGAGTAATGCTTAACAGAAATCCTTACTACATACCTTGTTTTTAGAGGCCAAAAACCTTTCTAGTTGCTTGAGAAGGACAAATTCGGATACTTGGAAGAGATACTAAGTTCGCCATGGGGAGATTCCATGGGGACTGATGCTTGGCTGCCCTGAGAAGTGAGTGCCATGGAGGGGAGCCCGTGGGGTCAAGCATCTATGTATTCTCCTTGAATCTCATAATGAGTCTACCTCTCAAGTACCTAATGTCTTTGCCTACCATAAGAAATGTGGAAATGAGCATGATTGTCTTGAGTCTAAGTTGTAACATCTTGTATTATTTGATTGTCAAAAGTTGAATGTTATCCCATTTCAAGAGCAAACACATTGATATAACATAAGATCAAACACAAAAGATATTCATCCAACAAAAATTCAACAAGATTCAAAGATCATCTTCCTAAAACATGGTTGTCAAACATTTGTCAAAATCTTGTCTCAACATTCATGTCACTTACATTTAGGTTCATCCTAGGTTTGCATTTTGTAAGATCAATGCCAAGGTTAGGTTTCACCTAAGTCATACTCCTTTGCATATCAATAAGGGTCATCCATTTGCATGTGTCCTCTTACATTAAAGTCATACCATTGTCATACATTTGCATTTGCATATCCCAAGTCTCTTCATTAAGCTTGAGTCATTATCATATCATATTAGGGTCATTTTCATAGCAATTGTCCTTTTGCATATAGTGTCAAAGCTAGGTTTTGTCATACTTGAGTAATCCAAATCTTTGATAAACCCTAAGTCATTGTTAAGAAGTCTAGACCTTATCAAAACTTTTGTCCTTTTGTCATCAATATCATTTCGTCAAACCTAGCTTAGTATCCAAGCATATAGGGGAGACATTTGTCATCTTGTCCTTTGCCATTTAAGTCCTTTTGTCCTTTGAGGTCTAGACATCATTTCAATTTCCTAAGGGTCTCTTTTAGATTTGCATTCAAAAGTTTGTCAAAATCTTCAAAAACAACCAAAAACATAGATTGCATTTTCATTTATTTAGTTTGCATTTAGTTGCATATCATATACTATCCTTGAAAAATTCCAAAAATATTGCATTTGCATAAGTGACATGTCTATTGAAACAAGGTTCCAAGCACCAATGATGCAACAAAGTTTGACGTATCAACCGACAATGCAATCGGATTTTAATCCAAGGCAATCACACTTCTATCCAACCCAACAACAAAGCAACATTGGTCAAACTTTTCATGATGATGTAAATGTCCAAATACAAAAATTAGAGGAGAAACTAGCTCAAGAAAAGGAGATATTGGAGCAAAGAGTGAAAAATAGTGAGAAGATAAGATCACAAATGTCCAAAATGCTTCGAAAATTTCCAGGTCAAAATCCAAAGATTGAGCCAATTGATGTAAGATCCCTTCTTGAACGATCAGACATACCAGCTCTCCTCTCCCAAATAGAGATGATGAAACGATTACAAGAAAAGAGACAACATCAATTTCAACATTATGTGCCTCCACAACAAGAACAAGGTGTTTTCTATCAATCAGGTTTTCCACCATCACAACCAATGGTCCAACATATGCAACCAACACAATCAATGGTCCAATTTCAACAATATGTCCAACCAACTATACAATGTCAACAAATAGTTCAACCAAGGGTGGAATATCAACAAGTTCAAGTTCAACCAACATATCAATGTCAACAACCGCAACCAAACATTCAAAAACAAAGGTTGCAACACACACCAACCCAATTTTCAAACATGTCAAAACAATTGAACCAAGTCCAAAATCAAAACATGACATTAGATCAGAACCAACTTCTTTCCAAACAAGTTCAAATTCCAGGTCCAACCATGTCAAAACCTAAAAAGAAAGGTGGCCTTATTGCAATGCTCTTAAGGAAACGACTAAGTGAGTCTTTTGAGGAAGATAAAGATAATACACTTATGTCTAGCAATGCCTCATCCCCCCATAAACAAATTGACTCTCCAGTGGCATCTATCCCTACACCTCCAGAAGTTCCGCAAGGACCTTCCATATTGTCTTCATCAAACAATACACCCAAGGATGCAATTACCCAAGAGCTATCCATAATTGATTGCCAAGATAATCCAATTCATGATGCACATCCTTGCCATGTTTTAGAGATACAAGACCCAATGCCACCATACACTTTATTGCCATTACCTGTTTTAGAGGACCCCATTCAAAGTCCCTCTTCCTCATATTTAAGCATTGATTCCTTGCTAGAATCCATCACAAATGTTCAAAGTGCATTTCCTTCATGCTAAAACATTGATTCCTTGTCAGAATCCTCCATGCATATCCAAAGTCCAACCTCATGTCAAGAGGATAATTTAGAGCATGAAGATATGTGTCCTAAAGAAGATGAAGATCAAGATCCTGAAACCTTATCATCCCATCCAATTGTTGACCAGGACCCCATCTTCCTAGAAACTCATGATGATTCTCCTATTCTTGTCCATCCTATCCAAAGTCCTATTGACATTCCACTCCCCGAGCAAGATCAAGATATCTTAGTCCATCAAATCCCAAATGATCCCCTTCCATTTCATGAACACAATGTCCTTTCAAATCCCATTGACATTCCACTTCCTGAGAAAGATCAAGATATCCTTTCCATCCTTTCCGATGATCCCATTGAACGTCCAGAGAAAATCACCTTTGAAGAGGATTCCAATGATCTTCCTCCTTGTCAAGATCAAATCATTCCTTCAGATCCTCCACAAGATCCACTTGTTCCTCCATCTCCTTGTCCTAATCCTGCATATCCACTCCAAGATCGCATTTCTTTTGACGATCCCATTATGTCTCCCATTCCATCTCTTGAAGAGCCTATCATTGAACCTAGTCCCCCTCATGATCCTGATACCCCTCATGATTCTAACATGTCAGTGCAAGATGTTCATGAACCCTCAACATGCATAATGGGTTCTTCCACTTTGGTGCAATCCGATCCACTTCAAGATCTCATTATTTCTCTCATATCAGATCCACCTCATAATGAACTCGCATCTTCTTCCCACAGAAAAGAGTCTCCTACAAGTCAAGATATTCATAAAGGCAAAGGGGTAGACCTTCACAAGAAAGAATCCCTTCGTATCAAAGAGTATACTAATGGTCATGGCTATAGAGCTCACACTCAAGGCGTTGGTATCCCTTCAAAGTCAAAATCCAAATGTCCACCTTCCCCATCATCGCTTCCATCCATTCTAGGTCCCTATCTCCCTCCATCTCCTATGCAACATCAGCAAAGGCACACATCTTGGAGAACCTTCCATCCATCCCACATGCCTCCATATCATTCCCATCCACACCGACATTCATTCCCTCCTCCAAGCAATTTGGATGCCAAGCATAAAAGTCGTAAGTCTAGAAATCCACATGTATTCAAGGATCAACATGTCCAATATAATCGACATTTCAAAACAAAGAACAAATTGATCTATAAAGAAAAAGAAAAATCCAAAAGGCTACAAAGGCCCACTGAGCAAAATAAAGCAAGGTCAAAATATATATGGGTTCCTAAATCCCTTGTGCAAGCAATGCACTCCAAGGAACCACAAAAGCATGAAAAATCAAAAACCATGTGGATCCCTAAGAAGCTCCTTGAAGCACAAAAAGAAACATCCAACTTGGCATCCAAAATTGCTATTCCTCCATCCAAATCATTCAAGTCTATTCCTCCATCACCTTCTTCATCTATTTTGAGCCCTTATGTCCCAAAATCCCAAGCCTTTCTTCCGTCAAAATCTCAATATCCAAAATACATCTTTCCTCCATCAGTCCATCACCCCTCAAGGTGTGTGCCAATGTCGATCTTGCCTTCATTTCCATCCACTCAAGCACAATTCTTCCAATACCCTATCCATTATCCAATGCATATTTTCTATCCTTCCATCCCTTTGGTCCAATCCTTGCATAAATACTTGCCTTAGTTTCATCTTATTTTCCATGTCCTTATCCTACCAACATCTTTGAGCATACTTTTAAAGGTCATGGTCTATTTTTTTTCAAGGCTACTATCCAAACAAAAAGACGCTTGAGTCCTTCTTCTATTCCCTATCATGTGTCCGTCTTCTTCTGAAAAAGTCAAAATCCAAAAAAAAAATACAAAAAAAAAATTGAAAAAAAGAAAAAAGAAAAAGAAAAAAAAAATAATAAAGAAAAATAATTCGTCCATTGGTGAAAACCTGGCAAACAGGCGCTTTGGGCAAGTACCATGATGAAAACCTGGCAAACAGGCGTCATGCGTAATTTATGAACTTCTTGCACACCACACTTGGGGGCAGGTTTCCTCCTTCATATCCTTTTGTCCTTCATTGTTCCATTATCCTATCAAACCCCTATCATTACCCTTCATATCCTATTGTCCCTCATGTCCAATTTCCTCTTTCCACCTTTGATCTTGACAAGGCTGAGAATAATCATGAGCATCACGCATCTTGTTTGCAGCTTTCAGTCTATCATAGCTTTTGGTCATTTATCCATTTGCTTATTATCACCTTTCATCCATATTCCCTAGCTTATTGCGACTTTCTGCCACCATCATGTATCCTATCCCGACCTTCAGTCCATGTCCTTTATCCATTCTTGGTCTTGCTTATCCTATCCATCTCTTATCACTATCCATACATTCTTTTTCATTCCTTGATCTTGATCTGACATAAGGACACAAAATTTAAACATGGTTTCAAAAACCTCTTGACGTGTCCCTCATGCCATGTCACTGCTTTACATTGTCATATCCAGTCTCTTGTCCCATCACGCAAAAGCTCTTGGAAATTGCATCTGCGTTGTCTCCATAATAAAAGGCCTTTGTCTTCCCTCTATCCACCATCATTTCAGCAAGCCTATTTATTCACCTGTCATATTCCTTGCCTTGCTAGACACTGGGGGCAAATTTTGAAAAAAGTCTTAAAAATTGATAAATTGTCCTGAAATAATCCAAAAAAATTCAAAAAAATCAAATAATGTCCTGAAATAATCCAAAAAATTGAAAAATGTCCTGAAAAAAAGTCAAAAAATCAAATAAAGTCCTGAAAAAAAAAAGAACAAAAAAAATTGTAACACTTCAAAAAGTATAAAACTCCCAAAAACAAACATTTTGCAATAAAGTATTCCCTTTGTGCATCGACAGCTCACTGCGTATACATCCAACAATTTGCAATCAAACACTGTGCTTTAATGAAATCATGCGTTAATAGATGAACTTTTTCAATCAAACCAAACATTCAAACTGATCAAAATTGTCTTATCAATCGCACATCAACATCAAAATCCTTTGTCCTTGTTCTTATTATCATGGGTCTTATACAGGGTGTGGTATACTCGAAACCAAATTGTGTCCTGTCTTAGACGGGGTACCACATCTCCTGAAACCAGACAGCATGATCGTCCTATCAGCACGTTCAACTTTTGACAATGAAGATCAAGATGTTTGTTTGATTTGCTTGAATTTGTGAGTCTTATCTTTTTATTGATTTATCTTCGATCATGTTCCTATGTTGCTCGATGATGTCACTGAGTGATTTAGAGTGACCGGGATGGCTCATGATCCTTTTCTTTTTTTGATTGTGATTGTCGTTTGTTTATGCTGTGTCTGTCTTATGCAAATCGGGTTGCATTTCAGCTCTGGCCTTCAATGCCATGATGCTACGCATCCATTTTGCTAAATAAAAATAAAGGTTCTCACCTACAAAGTGCATTACTGAAAGCAAATTTTCATCATCTCTAACTGTCTTCTTACTAACACTTCTTCCGTCCGGTCGGATAGTCAGTTCGGTCTAGTGCTCCGATATCCAAGCACATATGCTGCATCCTGCATCCATTTGGTTAGTACAATTACATTACATTTGCATTCCATATTCCATCAAGCATTTTATCCATTTCATTTCATAAATCCATAAAAAATACATAAAAATACATCCATACATGTTCATACAAAGTGCATAAGTCATCCATACATGAAAAATAACATCAGTCATAACACATTGCATCCATCATATCGATGCATATCATATCACATATCATAATAATGTCGGAGTACAAAATCGGACTGTCTGTCCTAAGTATGACCCGCAGGCTGACTACAAAATGTCAAACTACATAATGTCCACTATCTGTCATACGGAGCACGTGCCTCTGTCACTGGGTGCTCCCTCTGTCCTCCTCATCCCCGCAATGTCCCGTAAGCCATTAAAATTCATGAAATTCAAAACATGGGTTTTCGAGATTCATACCGCTGCTCCTATGTCCTCCGGTCGTCTGAATGTGCGTACACATTCTCCAAGGTGATCCGCCATTGGAATGTTCGCCATCTGTCTGCAAGTGTCCTTGTCCAGAGCAACAAATCCTCCTCTTTAGCTAGTGCAAATGAGTCATTTTCACCCTCTTGGTCCCATTTATAGCTCTTTGTCATTACATAGATGGACGTGCGTCCTCTCCATCTTATGTTGGTCGTGGTCTTGTGCACATTAAATTGATTGTCTTTCATGCATCCGATCTCCGATTGTCAGTCTGTTTGATCCTATCATTTTTTATCGATCAATTGGCCTCTTTTCCGCATGTTTCCGGCCAATTCCTCGAGGGGGCATGCATATGTCATTATTATTGTCTGGGGCATTTAGTTATTGTTCTTTGAAACAACACTCAGAATCGCATTGTCTCAAAGAGGGGCAAAATGTAGACACCTAAAAATGGTCAACGCTTGCGGAATCATACTTTAACAATTGCGCATTGCCTCATTTTAGGTTTTTGCGTTGCATTAACATTTCTCCTATGTCACACACTTGGTCTTTATCATTTGTGAACATCGAGTCATTCTTCTATATTCTTCAATCATCTCGTCCTCAAATTTGGTCTTGTCGACAACATTATCCAGTCATGATTTTGATCGATTTTATCTTATTGCATCAATGAGCATGCTTATTTGTCATCATTTTGGACATCGTCAATCCTAATTAGGGTTTTGTCCTCTTTTCAATCCTGTCAATCTTGCGATCAATTTGTCATCAATTGTTGTCCTCTTATCAATCTTGTCGATTTATCATCAATCCTTCAATCTTGTCATTTTAACGATCGATTTGTCATCGATCGTTGTCTGTCTCAATTATGTCAATTTGGATCAATTTGTCATTGTTCCTCGTCAATTGGCGCATCTATCAATCAAATCATTTTGTCGCATTAGTCATTTATCAATTCAGAATCATGACATTAATTATCTTTAATCAAGACCTAATTGTCATTTTTGCATTTCTAATTCGTCTTCTAGGGTTTTATGATTTAGTCATTTAACCTAATTTTCCATTTCTTCCTCTAGGATTACTAAATTATTTATTAATCCTAAGTTTCCTCATTACAATTAAATCTTCATTTAATTGGCTAATTATTCCTCTTTGTGAGTGAATTAATTAATAAATGAAAAATTATTGATTAATTCACTAAATTCTAATTTCCTTCAATTTCTAATTCCTAATTGTCATCAATTTCAATTTCCTAATTTTTCAAATTTCTAATTCCTTTTCCCTCCTAATTCATCTCCTAATTCTATGGGAGTGACATTTCAATTTGTCATGAAATTGTCATAATTGATAATCAATCAATGTTGACATGAAATGTGTCATAATTTGTCATCAATTATCAATCAATCAAATTGTGCATGGGAAATGCATAATTTGTCATAATTTGTCATATTGATTTGCAATTTCCCTTTGAATTGCATCATGCTAATCTTGTCATTTATCCAATTCTTCTATAAATTGGATGTTTTTTTCAATCAAATCCTTAATTCTTAACCTTGATGCTTCAAATCCTTCATGAATCCCGAATTTCTATCAAACTACCGAATTTTCGTTTCTAGTACTCTTGAGATTTTTGCTTTCAATTGTGTGAGCACTTGTAGGTGAGATCCACAAACCCATTGAAGAGGAAAGAACAACAATGGAGCCACATGGAAGAAGCATCCGAATTGTTATATGGTTTGCATGATATTTTCTTTTAGATGCTTTGTTTTCATACCTCTATTGAATGTGCTTTGGAATTAGGTTCATTTCAATGAGTGTTCTTTTGATTGAGCTATCATGTCTTGTGTTTTGATTTACTTATCTTGTGATGATTCCTAATTTCTACGCTACAACTTTAGCTATCAATAATTTATCTCCATTAGTCTTTAGATATATGTTGTCATCCTCACTGGTACGCTGGAATCCTATCTTGATTAGGTGTCATGAAACCTTTCAAATCATGCTCTTAGTGCTTGATTCAATCCATACATTGCCTTATGAAGTTTGCAAACCATATCTTTGTCCCCAGATAAAGAAAATCCATCCAATTGTTCTATGTATACTTCTTCTTCAAGGATGCCATTAAGAAAAGTTGATTTAACATCCATCTGATGGACTTTAAATCCTTTAAATGAAGCATAAGAAAGTAGCAATCTCACTCCTTCCAATCTCAACATAGGTGCAAAGGTTTCACCATAGTCTTCTCTTTCTTCTTGTGAATAGCCTTTGCAAACCAATCTTTCTTTATTTCTCACAACCTTGCCTTCTTCATTTAACTTGTTTCTAAAGACCCATTTAGTTCCAATCACATTCTTGTCTTCCAGTCTGGAAACAAGTGTCCATGTCTTGTTCTTCTCTATTTGATCCAACTCCTCATTCATTGCATTAATCTACTCATCATCCTTTAATGCCTCTCTTATAGTTTTCGGCTCAATAGTAGAAATTAGACAAGAATTTTCTCTGATTTTCTTCCTTGTTTGTACTCCAGCATTTTTATCTCTAATTATTTGTTCTTCTGAGTGATTTAGCCTGACATACCTTTTTATTACCAGTTTTGGTGTCGTTCTTCCTACTTCATGTTCTTCATCGCTCTCTGCATTTACCGGTTGAGCACCTATTTCTGCAACATTTTGCTCATCAGTCTTCTGCACTTTGGGTTCTATAAACATAAGTCTTTCATCATCTTTCTTAGGCTCAGATCTATTGGACTCTCCAGATTTCATAGAGTCCATCTATCTTCACATTAGCACTCTCAATGATCTTCTTAGTTCTCTTGTTATAACATTTGAATGCCTTACTCTTTGTAGAGTAACCAAGAAAAATTCCTTCATCACACTTAGCATCAAATTTTTCACTGTAATCATCTCTCTTAATATAACATTTACTCCCAAAAGTTTTGAAATAACTTACACTAGGAGTATTTCCATGCCATAACTCATAAGGTGTTTCCGTATTACCTTTTTTGACAAGTACCTGGTTCAAAGTATAAACAATAGCGCTGACTGCTTCTCTCCAAAACATCTTCGGTACTTCAGCAACTGTTCTATTCATATCCCATTCTGTTGTGGAGTTCTAAGAGCTGAAATCTACCTCTTAATTCCCTGTTCATCATAGAACTTCACAAATTCATCATAAGTAAATTAACCACCCCGGTCAGATCTTAAAATTTTTAGATTCTTCTCGGTATCTTTCTGTGATAACCCTCTATTGTATCACCTGATGTAAATCTTATAAAAAAACCCAATAATGATAATAGCATATATTACTGAGTCCAGTAGAAATATATAAAATGAAGAAATCAATTATTAAAATAATGTTAATATATTAAATAATATTAATATATTAAAAGAGGAAATAAATTATTAAATAGTTAATATATATTGAATATATTAAATGATGAAGAAATGAATTATTAAATAATTAAATAATGTTAATTATTAAATGGAATTAGGATATTATATAAGTTAAGTTCATTTGAGATATTATATAAGTTAAGTTTATTATATAATGTTAATTATATTAAATGGAATTGAGATATTAAAAAAAGGAAGACGTAACACCACGGTTACCCCCTGCAAGAAGCGGTGGGACCGGAGTCACAGCCTGGGCTGCGACCACCATCACACCACTTCCATGAAAGGGACCCCATGGTGGGACGCAACCCTTCCCCTCCACGGGTATAAAGTAAGACAACCCATAGAGAAAAGGGGAGGGACGGAAGAAGAGCAAACGGGAGGAAGAGAGGTTGCAGACTGCGAAAAAGGTAAGTGGTTGATTTACACACCACGGGAATATATATGTGTGTGGATGTGTGTGCCACACACACACATATATATTTATGATGGTTCTATCGTATGTGATAGTACACCAATCTCTTTGATAGATTTTTATCCTAATAGTGTCTCATGTATATATACAAATATATGTACGTGTGTGTATCCACACACGCATATATATATGTATGTATGTAGGATCAATAATAGTAATTAAAGAATATGTAGAGGCAGCCAGGAATTATAAATTAAAAATGCTAATGAAATACAAACTGTTATATGAATAACAATAATTTGACTGTGTGATGGAGGCTATTGGGAGAAAAACCCATTAGCCTAATTCGGGATTATGATAATCCCCGGTAGGCAGTATATACTGAGTACTCATATGCATATATGTTAAAGGCTTGGGTGTCGGAAGCTCACCCAAGAAGAGACGGATCTTGTCGGTCCTCTCTGGTAGACTTGGATGATAAGATGTATCATCCAAGGCAAGGAATTGATCATATATGATGATCTTCCTTGGTAGGCTTGGATGTAAGATGTTACATCCAAGACGGGAATCAAATTATCCATCAATTTCCCTGGTAAGGCTTGGAACCATGATGGGTTCCAAGAAGGCGGGCATTACAACCGCCTAAGGACATATCCCAATACTTCATTCGTATTCTTTTTATTACCTAGGAATTGAGATTAATTTTAATTAAGTAATTGAAGTTTAATTGCAAATTAGATTAGTAATATATATTTTTCTGCATTCTAATAGTCTGTTTTGCATGAAAGTGATCTCTAACTAGTAGGGACATTACACTTTCTCAACAAGATCTTTAAATGCTTTAAACTTACTGAATGCCTTAGACTTTTCTCTCAGAAAAGACGCCCACATCATTTTGGAAAAATCATCAGTAAAGATCATAAAATACTTATCACCAAAATATCTCTTAGTCCTCATAGAACCACAAAGCTCAGTATGCACCAAATCAAGAATATTCTCTGAAGAGAAAGACTTACTCTTATAAGATACAAAGGTCATCTTACCCATTTGACAATCTTTGCATAACACATTGTCCAGTTTCACAAGCTGGTGCAAACCTCTCACAATACTTGAGTTACTAACTTTTATCAAATTATCAAAATTGACATGACAAAATCTCTTGTGCCACAACTAGATATCTTGAATCTTCACTACAAAATAATCATTTACATTAGTATTCAGATGAAATAGATTACCTCTAGTCTACTTCCCAATAGCAGTTGATTCTCCATTATTTCCAAGAATACTGCACACTCCGCTTTTGAATTCAAGTAGATACCCCTTATCATTAAGTTGTTTAACAATCAAGAGGTTATGTTTTAGTCCATCAACCCAAAATACATCCTCTGTATTACTCTTCCCATTTAATGAAATTGAACCTTTACCTTTCACCATGCAGGGAGAGTTAATACCAAATCTTACAACACCTCCATCAAACTCTTCAAGGGATAAGAACATTCTTTTGACACCGGTCATGTGGTGTGAGAAACCACTATCTATTATCCATTCATCGTTGTTATCTATGTGAGACACTAATGCCTTCTCATCAATCAGATCCTCCTTCATAGCAATAAATACTATCTCCTCATTGTCATCTTCTTCTGATTCATCATCGGTCACACCTTCATCCGCTAGAACATAACAATGTTTCTTGCCTTTTCCTTTGAATCTCCTAAACTTCTCTTTCTTATCAATGTTAGGGTAGTTAGCAGCAATGTGTCCAATTTTACTACAAGAGAAACACTTCAAGGGTAATTTGCCTTTATATTTATCTATTCCTCTAGGGAATCTTTTAGCCAGTAATGCCTCAAGTTCCATTAGATGATCTTCATCATCACCATCACCTGTGCTACCACCATGAGTAGACCCGAGGTCACGATTATGACAAACATATTTTCCTTTCCTTGTTGATATAAAAGTTACGTAAGACTTAAATGCATATTCAGAAGGTTTAGAAACACTATTATCAAAACTATTTAGCTCAAATGCAATTAACTTTCCAATTAGAGAATCAACAGTGACTTTATCTTTTAAAATGGATCTCAGTTCTTGAATAGAAGAAACTCTGATAGAATACTGCGGTAAAAGAGTTCTAAGAATTTTACTAATAATAGTGTCATCTTCAATCTTACCTTTGACACTCTTTATACCACCTACAACTTCCTTAATTATTTGACCATATTGAGCTATGTTCTCGCCATCAATCATTTTCATATCATTAAATTTTCCTCTCAAGCTCTCTTCCTTTGCCCTTTATACATGTTCATCTCCTCCATAAATTATATTTAATTTCTCCCATATCTCATTAATCCATGAACATCAATATACTTAGAGTCAGACAAAGTACTTAGTGTTGGCATTGTGTTGTCATTGATGTCAACCGGTATAGAATGGCTACCAGTACAAGATATGTATGTGCAGCAATGTCATTGGTACATATCGAATGTGATGTCTTTTATGTCACCTATTATTGCAGCCCACCAGTAAGGGAGAGAATGACATTTAGTACAATGACCATTGGAGTCATCGGTACACAAGTTAGTGTTTGACTTGTGTGGAAGATATGGATAGGAGACCTATATGATATAACAACCGATAAATATTGATATCTGCAAGAGAGAAAGATGTTGGTCAGTTGATTGTGATGAAGAGGGGGAATGTTATCTAAATCATATCAACACAGGAGGTGAAGGATGTATAGGTCACTGGTATGTTATGTGAATGTCAAACAACAAGACTCCCATTGGATAAAGATGCAATCACCAATTGAAGAGAAGACTGACAGTGAGTGTGCCCAACTGGATCACATGTTCATGTTTGAAGATATGTTGCTCAAAAAGGGAAGCCTCATTGATGCATTGCAGAATGCAGATGACAAGGATCCACGCCCACTGGTAAGTGGAGCTTATCTCCTATAATACATGGAATGCATTGCATTATAGTCCTCCGAGATAAGAGAGAAGAATAGAAGGCAGATGATTGGAGGCTCACATTGGATCTACCGATAAATAAAAAAGATGCCTCAAGTGCATGAAATTAGGGATATGCATTGGACCAACAAAGAAGGTAGAATGAGGTACCACGACAGGTAAAGAAGTGATGGGTTTGTCACCTTGACAAACCGGTTGAAATGATGTTCGGGCTGATGATAAAGAAGGCAAAGTTGGAACAACAACAAACAGAGAACATTGTCAAATAGAAGATGGAGTTTGTTGAAGGTTGATGATTACCGGTAAGTATGTCCCCCGGTAAGCTGACAATGAGCAGAAGTGAAAGGTGTAGACACTTAAAAATAATTATTCTAATTATTTTAAGTTCTTGACATAATTAATTTATTAATTGTGCCAATCTTTAATTCCTCCTCAATATTAATTATAATCAATATTGTCACTATAGTCTGTTGATTGATTGATTTAATAAATCAATCCCCTTTTATTCCTCTAAAAATCCTTAATATTAAATCTCCTCAAATTCCTCCTCTTAACTAATTAATTTTAATTAATTAGTTAACCTAAGTTATTCCTACAAATCACCTTTTTCCTAATCCATCATTAACCTAATGAATTTTTCTAGAAACTCCCTAAACTCACTTAGCATTATTCTTCTAATTTTTAATTCCCTCCACTCATTCTCTCTCCTAGTCAAATACTCCTACAAATCTTATCTACCCTAATCCCACCTAGTCTTTCTTCTAATCCCTCTCCTAATGAGTTGCTAGTGGCTAATCATCATGATTAGCCACAAAGTCAACTCCTTGTCCCTTCCATCCAACCACTCTCCTTAAATGCTCTTTTCCTCCTTATTCCTCCAATCCCCATTAACATCCTTTTTGAAGAATTTTTAATTCTTCATCTCTATCCCTCAAGGAATATCTTATCCCTTGTTCTTCCCTAGGAACATTGGGAAGTCTTCCCAATGAACCTTGAGGAGTGTGGAGACAAGAAATGCCTCTAAGGCATATCTCTTGGTCTCCACACCTCCTCTTGGGCCTTGTGTGGGCTCACAAGGAATCATGACCCTCCATATTGGGTCAATCCTATTCCTCCATTTCTCCTCCTCTCTTCCTATAAATTGAGGACTCCATCCCCTCATATATCATTTCCAAGTTTAGTAAATCCATGATGCTTATTTGCGACCAATAAATCATCCTTATACCCTTACCATGCCAAAATTAGCACTCATCCATACTTAGCCATTCCATCCTTTAATCCTTAATCCATCACATCCATTTGTATGCAATATTGGAGAGCCAACCACATTCAAATCACTCAAAGGAGCATATCAAGTAGAGCATCATCAAGGGGCACCTTCACTTCACCAAGATCAATCGGAGGGAGAAGGTATAACCTTGCAAGGTATAAATATTGTGTTTATGTTTTCATGTGGTTTGTTAATGTTCCATGTTTTAATGTGTTCGAATGCTTTGTTTGCATACTAACCACCTAATCTTCCCTTGCTAGTTTTTATCCTCTTCATTCTGGCACATGCGGTGGGACCCACATCCTTGAATCTAATGTTTATTGCAAGTTTGTGTGAGTGTGCAAGTCATAGGTATCAAAATAGTGCGAGGGCCTATAAATTAGCGTGACTGACACGGGATCAGGATGACCGAAAGAACTTTCAGTGCGTGCGCAGGTGCATCAGCACGAGTGTTTCAAACTTAAATTAATTTCCCGCTTCCATTTGAAATCTGCTAAACATTTTGGTATTTTTTAGCGCAGGCGCTCGCATTTCAACGCGTATGTAGGTGCTTGAGCACAACTGATCTAGAACAACACGACAATCAGTTATAAATCAACAATTCTATTTATATTCATTTTCTATAATTTGTTTTGATTTCGGCCCTCTTCAACACATACACAGGCGTTTTAGCGCCTGCGTAGGTGCTTCAGCGTGCTTGACTACATTTCAATGCGTACGTTGTTTCTGTAGGATAGTAGCTACTATTTTTTTCTTATGTGTTGCAACTTCTTTGACTGTCCAAGACTTAAGAAATACAAAAACTACTAATCCAATAGTTTTGCAAGTTTCCTAGGAGTTTCAATCAAACATTGTGTCTTTGTTTTAACTAGGCACCTAGATCTAATTAGGGGGTAAATAAACCATTATTTTTTGTATTTGTGAAAAGTGTAAAGGTAGGAGAGTATGCTCTCATCTATTTAGACGATTAGAAATTCAGACCCTCGAAGCTTTTCATATTTGTCGCATGTTTTACCCTTAGCGGGCCTGCCCTCCCGAGTTTCTCTTTGAGTCGGTGAGAGGGGAACGACCCAAGTGAGTACACCCGAACTTGGGGTTCCCAACTCACCATAATAAATAGGCCATTGAGGATGATAGGTCACTCTCACATTGGGTGCTCAGTAAGATCCTAGAGATCTCAATCACGCTTGTGTGAGTACTAAGTTCTTGGTGCTTCGTTGGGCTCAATTGCACTTGTGCAACTACCAAGGGTATCTCCTAACGGGAAGCCATATTAAACACCTTGTGTATAGTGGCCAAAAACCTTCTAGTCATTGGTGCAGGAGGTCGAACCTTTGAAGTCACCCATATTTTTATGGCCTTTAGTAGAGACACAAAGTTCGTCATGAGGAGTTTTCATGGGAATTGATGCTTGGCTGCCCCAGAGAAGTGAGTGTCATGGAGGGGAGCCAGTGGGTTCAAGCATCTAAGTGTCCACTTTGGGTAAGTGTAGCTGGGAAACCAATTGGGATCCAATGACTATTGTCCTTGCTAGCCTTAAGAATGTTGTATATGAGCATGAGTGTCTTTGAGCTAAAATTCATTTGATTATTGTGTTTTCTTTGCTTGATACTTACTTGCCAATAGTAGACTAAATACATCATTATCCTCAAACACTTTGCAAAAAAACTTGTCTAAAAGAAAACAATCATCCAAGTCAAGGTCCTAGTCACCAATCCAATCATAGTCATACCCAAAGTCACATCCTAGTCACCATCCACACAAAGTCCTAATTGCATCAAAACTCCCTCTGTCTCATGTTTCATAAACCTATGTTGTATAAGCATCCTAAGAAGTCAATCCACCAACCTATCAAGAATAAGAATCTCACACAAGCACAACTCATTATATGTCAGAAGTTTTGGTACACAAATCGCAAACTCTTGCTTAACCATAGGACCTTCTTGCATCATTACCATGATTACGTCCATGGTCATAGCAATGAGTTTTATTCTAGTGATGAATTAAGAGTATGTGCCCTCCATCAAGGTTCAGGTTTTGTCTTTTAACACCAACTATCATCAAAATCAAGGTGGTTATGTCCCTTCGTATAACTTGTCATCCGAACCAATCATCTATTGAGTCATGTTCATGCCAAGGATAGCCTAGTCACCAAATTTCTTCTAATCATCACTATCATCCCTCTTCAATCAATCATCCTCAATCATTTCCTAAGGACTTAGCACATCAATCAATCACCTTCAATTATCAAATCAATTCTCAAAATCCAAATCAAATCATCCTTTAATCCAATTTAACCTCACATTAAGGTTGCATTCCTTTTGAAGATTCATTTAGACCTCATCCTTAATCACTTGGCTTTGTGCTTGAAAAAGGACCTCTCTAAGTACCTTTGCCTTATCCTTTGAGTCAATCAAGACTCTTATCTCACGTCTTTGTCTTACTTAGGGTCATTAGTCAGCCCTTAGTGGAAGCAAGGATTTTTTATCATCATTCCAATATCTAAATTCTACCCAACTTGTTAATTACCTTGCTTGTGGGTTCACCAACATTTCCTGCCTAAGATCCTCATCCAAGGACTAAGGTACAATCCTAATCAAATCTATGTCCTAATCCAAGGACCCTATCAATCAGAAAAATCCATTTTCATCAAATTCAAATCCTAAAATCCAAGAGCCTTGGTAAGTCCTCTCATCAAAAATTTCCTCCTTCAATAGTTTCTAAGGTTATTCTTGTATGGTCACAACTCGATCTCAAAAGAAAAAGATGGCTCAACAACAATATGGTATGTTGGACATTAGTGTCCTATAAGATCCTACACAAAGTGTGCAACCTAGCATTCAAAATCAAACACAAAATCCTAATATGGTTGACCAAGATGAACTCTCTCTAGAAGTGTAAAACTTTCCTAGAAGACTCTTATAATCAAGAGATGTTGGAGAAATTTATCCAACACAATCCTAGTGTGCTTCTAAAGACCCTCCTTGAAAATGGAGCTCAACTCCCACCTGATTTTGATAAATCCACCCTTGGTCAACAACTACAAGGATACCTTGCTCCCACTCATACCACCACACTTGTTATTCAAACTCAATCAATTGCGGCCCCATAAATCATTCAGCCCCAACCAATAGCGGTCGTGGCATCTGCCCCCGTGGTCTCCATTCCACCTTCTTACTTTTTATCATCTATACCACTATCAATTCCAATCTCATCTATTCTCCAACATGCCTCTATACCATCTTCTTCTATGTAACCATATATTTTTATTCCACAAACCTCCATTCTCGTCAATAATGTCACTAGCTTCATTCAGGCCGCACGTAATCC
The DNA here is from genome assembly GCF_030272615.1 of Cryptomeria japonica. NCBI lineage: Eukaryota > Viridiplantae > Streptophyta > Pinopsida > Cupressales > Cupressaceae > Cryptomeria > Cryptomeria japonica. Next base: position 412,284,960 of record NC_081414.1, on the reverse strand, counting down.
TGTCACAATAGTTTACGGGTTGCAACCAAATGTCACTCAAGTCCTTATGACGTTAGTCATTACCTCTCATATCCTCGCTTCCTCATCATATCAATAAATTAGTGGTGGTTCACCTTCCATGACTCATCCGATTCTGGGGGCAAACACAGTCCATCATGTCCAAAATCCACAACAAGACCTCATTAAAGAAATTCAGGACATGAAAAATATCATCAAGGACATGAAATAAGGGACTAACAAAAGGAAACCTTACTTATTTGAGTAATTTTGTCCTTGTCCTTATGACCCATCTATATCAGTTGCACCTTAACCCCCAGTGTTTGAGATCCCTAAGTTCACCAAGTATGAAGGAAAAGGGGACCCCCGTGGCCATGTCCGGGAATTTCACATCTTATGTCAAGAAGTCTCCTATAGTGACCTATACCTTCGAAGACTTTTCCCTAAGAGTCTCACGGGAGATGCCCTGACATGGTTCTTATCCTTACCGCGAGGTTCCATTTTCTCCTTCCCAGACTTGGTAGACAATTTTGTGGCTCACTATGCCTACAACATGGCTAATGATGTTTCCATGATGGACCCGTGTAACACAAAGCAAAGGCCCAGAGAGACTTTTGCTAACTTCTTGCAAAGATGGTGACACCTCATCAAGAAATTCCAATGGGACATGCCAAAACAACACCGAATTGAATTATTTTAAAATAATCTGGTGCCGGAACTATCAAGGCCTCTGACATCTCAATGTATTAAATCTTTCCAAAATTTGACTGATAAGGGCCTAGCCCTTGAACGTGTCCTGTTAGAGGAAGGAACCTTGAAACACTACCAAAGATCAAGTCAAAATTCTTCCTCTTATCATAATGATAAACCAAAATTATGGTCCAAGAACAAGAACATAGTCAATGATGGTGTAACTAGTGCAAAATGGGTCCAGACCGTGACCGCTCCTCCAAAACCCACCCCCACCAATCGCCAATTCAACAATCAAAATAATCAAAATCAATCTGAAAAGCCTCATAACAATGTCTCAATCTAGGGGTGACCACCTCGATACAATAATAGGACTCCAAGAGACTTCAATCCTCTTGCTAAGCCCATTGAAGTGGTGTTTCAAAAGCTTGTTCAAGCAGGCATAGTGGTTTTCTTGACTATTCTCCCGTTTGATCCCAAACGACCCAAACTAGGTGGTATAATGAGAATGAATATTGTGAGTATCATCGCATCAAGGGACATGATTCATGAAAATGCATGAAGCTTAAAATCTACATACAAGATCTCATTGATAGGGGTGAAATTGAGGTAGCAAATGCAAAACCTGGTAATAACAATGACAAACTCAAAATGTACCAGGAACCCTTTTTGAAACATGATAAAGGAAAAGGATCATCATCTAACACGGTGAACTATGACTACACTAACCACATAACTAAATTTGACTCTTTAGTAGGTCCCATTGAGCCCGCAGACAATCATGTCAATGTCATAACTGTCCAAAGAGCTAACCCCCTCCCTTCCCAAAGCAGACCTAACCTTGCTAGGATAGTCATTCAAGGTGCGACACCTTCCACCTCCTACTCTCCAAATGATTGCAATGTAACCACCCATCGAGCCAGAGTCACTGTGAAAGGAGCTCCTCCTCCACCAAACCTTCCCGCCATGTCTTCCATCCGTCAATATGACCTCCTTGACCAACTTGGGAAGACCCCCGCACAGATCTCCATCTTAGAACTTCTCAAGACTTCCCTTGTCCATAAATAAATTTTGGAACAAACCCTCCTCGAGTCTCGCATTTTCAATAATATCAATGCTAATTAATTCCAACCTCTCATTGGAAACCTTTCCGGACAGCAATGCCTTGTGTTCACTTCCAATGATGCTCCTACACATGAAGACCATAATAACCTCTGCACATAGAATCCCTTATCCACAAGCATAAGGTCAAACGTATCCTGATAGAATGTGGATCTGGACTCAATTTGTGTACATACAAGTTAATAAAACAATTGGGACTTTCTGAGGACCTGGTAGATACATCAGGAAGGATCACAATAAAAGCATATGATGATGCAGAAAGAGTTTCAAAGGGAATGATCCCCTTACCTCTTCAAGTGGGCCCTATCACAATTGAAACCCCTTATCAAGTACTAGATCTTTATCTCCCCTACAACATCCTTCTTGGTCAGCCATGGATTCACTCCTTGCCAGCCGTACCCTCCACTTATCACCAATGCATCAAATTCCCCTTCAATGGAAGAGAGATCACTATCAAAAGTGATCCATAACCTTTTCAATATTGCAAGCTCTTATAGGGGAAACATCCATATCATTTCCCACTAAATAGACCCTCGCCAACTCCTCCATATGACACATCAAATGTTGCCTCCACCTCATCCCAAGTAGACCCACAAATCAAGATCTTGGATAATGGCTGTGGAGAATACAAATTGGAGGATTTCTTATTAATAGGCAACCTCCCCTTATCTCCTAAGTCATTTGGCAAACCAAAAGAACTCAAAAGAGATCAAAAACTGGTTATACAATGCAAAAATACCACATTCTAGAAATGGGGCCCACTTGATGAGGATAGCCTCGACATAGATGTCTCTTCATGGTTGTACTAGAAAAAATACCTAAAAAATGTATCCAAAAGCATCATCTATAGTTAAAAAAATGGGTTGCAAAGGACACAACCTGGGACCAGAGGAGAAAGGAAGAAAAGCACCCATAAATCCTATCTCCTACAAGTAAAACAGAGGCTTGGGGTACACCCTGGTGCCTAAGATTACTATTGTTGGTGCCCCTTAAAGTCCTTCTTTGGATATCAAAAACTCTGATGAAGCGGAGTTCCATGACATTCCTTATGAATACAAAAATGACATCTTCCTTGACACTCACATCAACACCATCACTCCCATAACCCCTCCCATTTCATACGAGCTACATGTTGTCCATCCTGAACTCTTAGACTGGGGCCAACAAGACAAACCCACTTTAGATATCTGCGTCGATGATAACACTCTCATTACTCTCCTTACTATGAAAAATTTGGAAGACTACAACAAGATACACGGTATTCAGCTACATGAAAAAGAATACTTTGGTAGTCAAGTCAATGCCCTTAGCCACAAAAAGATAATAAAAAGAAAAAACATGATTCCCTAGGTGAAAACCTCTCCGAGGCAACTTTGAATGACCGAAAAGCAAAAACAAAGGGCGTATCTGAAAGTGAAAACCTGGAAAAGGCACTTGAGGATGAGGGACTTGACCTCCCTACCATTGGTTATCTTCTACAAGACAGGTCAAATTTGTTAGTAGAAGAAACATACAGTATCAATATGGGCACCAAAGACATTCAAAAAAATGTACTCATTGCCAAGTCCCTCACAGAGCAAGAGAAACAAGACTTCATCAATTTCCTCATAGAGACAAAAATCAATTTCGCATGATCCTATGCTGACATGCTAGGTTTAGATCCTGACTTAGTGGTTCATAATCTCGTTGTCCGCCTAGACGCAAAACCCATAAAATAGAAGTTGCGTAAAATAAATCCACATATTGCACTCCTGGTCAAGGCAGAACTCCAAAATATGTTGGATGCATAATTCATCAAACCAATAGACTACGCTGAATGGGTATCCAACATTGTACCTATCGGCAAACCTGTTGGGGGCATCCGCATCTGTACTGATTTTCGAGATCTAAACAAGGCTTGTCCTAGAGATGATTTCCCGCTCCCCAACATAGATATGATTGTGGACCTTACAGCAGGGCATGAGATGATATCACTTATGGATGGATTTTCTTGATATAATCAAATCAGGATTGCAGATGAAGATCAACATAAAACTAATTTCACAACACCATGGGGGAATTTCTGTTACCTGGTCATGCCTTTTGGCCTTAAAAATGTTGGAGCCACATATCAGCGTGCCATGACAAAAAAAATTCATGACCTCTTGCATAAAATTATGGAGGACTATGTGGACAATCTGCTAGGCAAATCAAAGACAAGATAGGATCACATCCCTATCTTACAACAAATCTTTGAAAGATTGGTAAAATACAAATTGTGCCTCAATCCTAAGAAGTGTGGTTTTGGTGTCACATCAAGAAAAATACTAGGTTTCATTGTTTCTCATAGAGGTATCAAGGTCAATCTTGAAAAGGTGAAAGCCATCATGGAAATGCCTCCACCAAAGACTCTCAGACAATTGCATAGCCTCTAGGGGAAACTCCAATCTATTAGATGTTTTATTTCACAACTTGCAGATAAATGCCATCCATTTGCACACCTGTTGCACAAAGACACAAAATCCAAATGGGACTGCTTGTGTCAAAAGGCCTTTGAAAAACTCAAAGAATATCTAGCATCACCTCCAGTGCTTATGCCTGCTACTCCTAGGAAACCTCTTATTTTGCGCATATGTGCTACCACAGTGGCATTGGGGGCATTATTGGCACAAATAGATGATCAAGGGAAGGAACATGCCATATATTACATCAGTCGGACACTAGTGGGGTATGAACTGAATTATACCCCCATTGAAAGAGCATGCACAAACAGAACTACCAAATGAATTCATTATGACTGTCACCACATCCTCCACATGGTAGTTATACTTTGATGGCTCTTGCACCCAAAATGGATCGGGGGCAGGAATACTACTGATCACACCTCAAGAAGATTGCATCCCAAAGTCATACAAGATAGCTTTTGCATGTACCAAAAATGTCACAAAATATGAGGCACTCATTATAGGATTACGCTTGGCTATCTAGTGGAAGATAAAGGAATTACAAGTCTATGGTGATTCCCAACTTGTCATAAAACAAGTCAATGATGAATACCAAACAAAATATTACAAACTTCTCCCCTATCATAGCATGGTTGAAGATCTTAAGAAGCACTTCACAACGATCAAGTTTGATCAAAGTCCCACAAACAAACAATATGGTTGTAGATGCAATGGGCACCATTGGCTCCCTCCTTGAGATGCTAGCACATAGTCAAAAGTGTGAGTTCTTGGTCGAGCAACTATTCATATCGGCATACAATCTACTAGAGACTGAAATGGTGTGTGTACTCGTTTGTCCCGAGTCCTCCTATTACCAAGAAACCTTCGCTTTCCTAAAAGACAACACCATTCCCCCATAACTTACAAAAAACCAACAACAAACCTTCATTCGTTGATGTGCTCATTACACCATCCTTGGAGACACCTATTTAGAAGGCATTTTGATGGTTCTCTCCTAAGGTGTTTAGATAAACAAATGCAGAATGGGCACTATGTGAAGTGCACAAAGGCATCTATGCGGCACACTCAAGTGGGCTCACCTTGGCTAAAAAGCTTTTGAGAACAGGATATTACTAACCTAAAATGGAAGTAGATGCATATAACTATGTGAATAAATCCATCCCTTGCCAACAACATGGCGACAAGATCCATGCACCACCACAATAATTGCAGCCATTAATTACACCCTAGCCCTTCTCACAGTGGGGGCTCGATCTCATTGGGAAAATCCACCCTTCATCCTCAAACGGACATAAATTCATTATCACTACCACCGAGTATTTCACCAAGTGGGTAGAGGCTATCCCTCTTACTTTTACCACTGGTAAGCAGATATCCAAATTCATCTTGAACTACTTGATCTGTCGATATGGCATCCCAAAACTCATCATTACAAATAATGGCAAACAATTTAAAAACTAGGATGTCAAAGAACTCTGCGACATCCAACATCGCTTCTCCACCCCATATTACCCCGAAGGTAATGGTCAAGCTGAGCTTTCTAACAAAACCCTAATCAAAATCCTCAAAAAGATAGTCAATGAAGTTGGCCATGATTGGCACCTCCAACTCCATCCTACTTTGTGGGCCACCACACTTCCATCCCCACACCCACAGGCACCACCCCCTATTCCCTTCTCTTTGGCTCCGAAGTCATCCTCCCCCTTGAGATAGAGATCCCCTCTCTAAGGGTATCGCTGCAAAATATCCTATCAGGAGAAGAATACAGAATTGCCCGACTACAAGAGATAGAATTGTTAGATGAAAGGCGCCTCAAGGCCTTGAAGTATCTCTAGGTATATGAGAATCGTCTATGCATGAGTTACCACAAGAAAGTCAGAACTCGGGAATTTGAAATTAGTGATCTTGTCCTCATGGAGAATCAGAAAAACCTTCAAGAAAGAGAAAAGAAAGGAAAGTTCAAGACTAATTGGCTTGGACCATATTTCATCACAGCAAAATATGGATCAAGGGCCTATCAGTTGGCTACTCCTGAAGGAGATCCTCTAGATGATCTAATTAATATCATGCACCTAAAAAGATTTTATGCCTAGTCCTTAGAAACTCATTAATTATCAAAAAAATCAAAAAAATCATGACAAATACATAAAAATGAGAAAAAGATCATCACTCTGGTGAAAACCTGGCAAACAGGCACCCTATGACACCAAAAAAAAAAATCAATTCGTCCATCAATGAAAACCACTTTGTGGCACTATGGACAAGTACCTTGGTGAAAACTTCCATGCAGGTGCCAAGGAAAATAAATTGGATCCATTGTCTATCAGGTCGGTGCTCCATCACCCTCACTATCCAATCTTCCCATCGCAGCATTCTTTCCCTTCCACCTCCAAATAAATCATGCGTATGATGATGAGTCTTCACCTAAATCATGAATAAAGAATGTCCCATCAAACTAAGCTTGTGTCCCTTTGTGTGAGCTTCATGAAGTCTTGAGAATAGTCCTAAGTCCACAAGTTAATCTTCAAAGCCGTATGATCACTTGCCTAATCCAAAAGTCCACCTGCTCACTCCTTTTCCCTAGGGATGAATCCATCCCTTCCCTGGCAACTTAGTCCTCCACCCTAATCCTACTCTTGGCAAGAGGTGTCAGTTGGTCATGAGTGAATGACTTGTTTGATTTCTTGGGATTATCATATAGACTTGCATCTTTTGCCCTACGACTGCCTGGATTTTCCATATCTAGGTATTTTTACAATAGGTGCATATTGGGCATATTTTCATAGCATGGAATGTTTTGGATCTCTCTTGTATAAACTAGCAACCTGGTACTAGTGTTTATCAACACTTACCCTCTCGTGTACAAGAGGTATCGGTGTGTTTGAGGGTTTCCTTGCACATACCCAAAACTTTGTATTAGTGTTTCTCAACATTTGCATACTTGTGTGTAAGGAATTCTCATTTGACTGTGAGTCAGTCCACGCCTTGGGTTTCTCATGGCATCCTGATTCCTATAATCAGTGATGTGGGTTACCCAAGGGCAATATCAAACTAGGTTGGCCCTCCACATTTTTATGCACAACTCTCACCATCAATCCATAAAGTCCTAATCTAATAATACCATGGAGTCCTCAATTACCCACCCCCCTTTTTCTATTCCATATTCTCCTATTTTCTATCTAAGATCATTGTATTACTATAGGCATAATCCCTCTTTGCATTATTCATTCACTTTACCCGTGTACGTGTATTTATTCATATAGATTTTATTTAGGTTGCATTACTTATTCATTTCATTACACTACTCATTTAGATTGTCATTTTTTCACAAACATTTACCACATAGGTTGCACTTAGATTTCATTGCATACATCATTTATCCATTTATAATACACGACATCAATTCATCCATGTAGATTATATTACATTACTCATTCATTTAGAACACGTCATTTGCATACCATTGGTGGCTTACATTGCAATATACGTATAAATGACATTACATTCATTCCTCATATAGGTTGCACTTATGCTAATTATTATTCATTCATCATAAATCATTTACATCTACATATCCATCATACATTTGCATATGCAGCATATGTACACATCAAAAAGCATGATCACTCATCCTACATCTATAACAATGTCAGCAACATATCATAAGCATACATATATAAGCATCCACACTGCATCACAAATAGGTCAGCATAGCATATCCATAATTACCATCCATACATCACATCACAAGAAAATAAACAGAATCCATCATAATAAATTACACACATCATCCACCACCACAAATCATATATGCATATATGCTCAAAAGGATGGATATGTCTGTCATAATACAATGATCACCCCGAAGGGTCAAAATATGATACACAAGCCAAAATGGAGCTATATCTCCCCTCTTGTCTCTCTAGCCCCCTCCTCTGCACCTCCTCCATCTGATCCTCCTGCTCCCCCTCCTCTCACCCCTCCTCTTGGTGGCCTAAAACCCACTGATCCACCTATCTATTGGCTCTGTGTGGGCCGCTAACTCTATGTCTTGTGGGATCGCACACTCTCAGTGTACAAAGTTGCTCGTTGCACTGCAGGTACTGCTCCATGGTATAGTCCCCTATAGTACCCTACCTCCTGAACTTCCCTCTCCACCCTATCCTGCTAATGCATCATATCAAAGTACATCTGCCCAAGCCCTGCAAGAACCAACATCTGATGGGTTGCATCCCTCTCCCCTCGCACTCATATCACATCTACCTCTGCCCTCTGCACTCTACCTCATAGCTCCTCTAGCTCATCATCCTGCTGATGGAGAACATCCTGTAAGGCCTCTATAGTCATCCCTATTTGTGCCTCCTCTAGCATCCACTTAGACTCCTCCCTCTCCTCCCTTAAAGCATCCACCTTTGTCCTCATTGTATGGCAGCTCTCTGTCAAATCTTCTATCTCCCACTGCAGCCACTCCACCTCTTCCCCCAAACTCTCCCTCCCACCTCTCTCTATCTGTATCTCATCCTCAAGGGAGTGGAGCCTCACCCGGGTCATATCTCTCTCTTGTTTTACTCTATCAAGATCAGCGTGTGATACTCCTACCCTCCCCTCCACCTGTGCCTCAGGAATATCCATGGGTACAACATCCTCAACCCCACCAACCACTCCCTCTATGGCCTCTCCTGCTGGTACTGCTACTCCCTCTCCCTCTCACTCCTCGGGATCCCTAATCCATGCAACCCTGACCCTCCTCTACTGTCCACCAACACCTTGCTCTGCACCAACCACAACTCTCTCGCCTGGCCCGTCATCCTCCCTGTCAACTACTCGATCTATGACCGGCTGTAGCTCATCATCCTCCAAAACCACAAGGAATGGTAAGATGTACTATAAAGTGCCCCTCCCACCAACTCATGTATCCCCCTATCATCCCTGGATCCTCACTTGTCCCCATATGTTCATCCCAGACCAAATGAGACACTATTTGAAAACTAGTCCTGCCCTCCAATGGACTCATTGTCGGGCCCCAAAATCTCACCTCTCATGTAATCCAAGGATATAATGGGATGTCCCCCACTATGTCCTGAACCTACCCAAGCTATCTTGCCACTCTATAAGGTGCATAATACTCCATAATGTATATTGACTCACCGAATATTCACATCTCCACTCCAGCCCAAGGTAGCTGCTAATCTGCCCTCCATCTCTCACAACCCCAAAATGGCCGCCATGTAAACTACATAAGCTCATCAAGAATGCGGCGCCAAAACCGTACGGACCCTATCTAAGTGTAATGCAGCAGCCCCCTGTACCTATCTACATATGGCTGACAGTCTCGCCTGTCCTGTACACCTAGTGGCCGCATAACTGCAATATGCTCCCAAGCCCAAATATGGAGAAGTGTCACTCCCGCAGACAAGCTAGCATACTCCCTATACATCACCAGATGCATATCATGATATAACTAAGCCAACATCATGGCTCCCTAGGCATACTGCATGCCATCATGAATCATGAAATAAAGACACTTGCTCCATCCAACAGGAAATCCATGCCCTCTGAAATCTAGTATAATCCATCCACTCAAAAATCCACAAATCACCAGTACCACACAAGGAATACAATGAATACCCATCACCCTACCCAAGTGCATCCTACTCGTGTCCAGCATCGACGGGGTCTCATACTCACAAACCTCCCGAAGATAAAAATCTGCTGCATCCAAATGGTACTCTGGGATGACACCACGAATGGGGATCTTCAAGATCCTCCATACATCCAGAAGAGTAACTTTCGCCTTGCCAGTAGGAAGATGGAAGGTGTTATACCTATTATCCCACCTCTCAACTAATGTTGTCATCATCATAGTATGAGATCATATCCTCGGCCACCTGCCCACAAAATGCAACCCTAGAGAAGCTAGCACCTCCAACTCATCAGGCCACAACTCTCAATATAAACTCATGGTAGCGGGCCAATGCTCCCTCAAAGTCAACGACCCCAACTCAACCTACATCCAACAAACCAATTCATTATTTTTGTCTCCTCAAGTCCTATTCTACCCTCTGAGTCCACCAATACCCTCAACATATCCCAAAAATTCTAAACCTTTCTCTAACCTCTTCTCTCCCCAGCGCACGCGCTGATTCACCCTGCGCTTGCACCAAAACTATGGCGCACGCTCTAACAGAAACCCTAGCCTACCCCTCCCCCTACCTACAACCTCCTTCAATGCGAGTGCCTATGCAATAGCATGAGCACCCGTGTAACACATTTAGTGCTCGCGCGAGCTCCCGTGCTAAACACCACTCCCCCCAAAATCCTTTCTACCCGCCTATTACCTGTGAGTGCGTGCTAAAATGATGATCAGCATGTGCGCCTCACCAATTCTCAGCCCTAAACTAATCCCTAATTCTACCCTAAACCTAAAAGTCCACAAAGGAGGATAGTCCTACATACTAGTGGTCCATACCCGGTGGGTCTATCCTACCATCAGATCCTCTCGATGTGATTCTCACGTGTGGGAATGCGATCCATATCTCCTTCTCTCCTTCTAGGCTCTGATTGGCTCCAAGGCTTGTGTGTAACAATGACTCCTCATTGGGCCCTTTGCGGCTTATATGGCCCCCCCCTGAGGGCCCATTCCCCCCGCGGTCTCTCTTCTTCTAGTTTCTCTTCTAGTTTTTCTACATCTGCTCCCTCTTTCTCTTTCACTTATCTCCTCCACTCAATTTCTTTCTTTTTCATTTCGAGAAATCTTCGTTAATTTTTTTTTGACAAAATTCTTGAGGGGGCATACACCTCCTACGCTTTACGCTAGGCATCTATTTCTTTTTCTTCTATCTTTTACCCACCGCCAAATTTGTTGTTGCGTAAAAGAGGGGCAAAATGTAGACACTTAAAAATAATTATTTTAAGTTCCTGACATAATTAATTTATTAATTGTGCCAATTTTTAATTCTTCCTCAATATTAATTAATTATAATTAATATTGTCACTATAGTCTGTTGATTGATTTATTTAATAAATCAATCCCCTTTTATTCCTCTAAAAATCCTTAATATTAAATCTCCTCAAATTCCTCCTCTTGACTAATTAATTTCAATTAATTAGTTAACCTAGGTGATTCCTACAAATCACCTTTTTCCTAATCCATCATTAACCTAATGAATTCTTCTAGAAACTCCCTAAACTCACTTAGCATTATTCTTCTAATTTTTAATTCCCTCCACTCATTCTCTCTCCTAGTCAAAGCCTCCTACAAATCTTATCTACCCTAATCCCACCTAATCTTTCTTCTAATCCCTCTCCTAATGAGTTTCTAGTGGCTAATCATCATGATTAGCCACAAAGTCAACTCCTTGTCCCTTCCATCCAACCACTCTCCTTAAATGCTCTTTTCCTATGTGAATTCAAGATTTTCAAAATCTCACATTCCTCTAGGCATCCCATCCTCCAAGGAATTTTTAATTCCTCCTTATTCCTTCAATCCCCGTGAACATCCTTTTTGAAGAATTTTTAATTATTTATCTCTATCCCTCAAGGAATATCTTATCCCTTGTTCTTCCCTAGGAACATTGGGAAGTCTTCCCAATGAACCTTGAGGAGTGTGGAGACAAGAAATGCCTTTAAGGCATATCTCTTGGTCTCCACACCTCCTCTTGGGCCTTGTGTGGGCTCACAAGGAATCATGACCCTCCATATTGGGTCAATCCTATTCCTCCATTTCTCCTCCTCTCTTCCTATAAATTGAGGACTCCATCCCCTCATATCTCATTTCCAAGTTTAGTAAATCCATGATGCTTGTTTGTGCCAAGAAATCATCCCTATACCCTTATTATGCTGAAATTAGCACTCATCCATACTTAGCCATTCCATCGTTTAATCCTTAATCCATCACATCCATTTGTGCACAATATTGGAGAGCCAACCACATTCAAATCACTTAAAGGATAATATCAAGTGGAGCATCATCAAGGGGCGCCTTCACTTCACCAAGCTCAATCCGAGCGAGAATGTATAAGCTTGTAAGGTATAAATATTGTGTTTATGTATTCATGTGGTTTGTTAATGTTCCATGTTTTTAATATGTTTGAATGCTTTGTTTGCATACTAACCACCTAATCTTCCTTGGCTAGTTTTTATCCTCTTCAAAAGGCTCTCATCTATTGAAGATGTGCATAAGGTAGAATAGCCAGTGTGCTCACCGGTTAAGTGTTCCACTGGAAGAGAAGCCAACTTTAAAGTGATGGCAGACTGGCTAAGGTATAACTGATAGGGTTAGTGTGCTGGTAGATCAACCCATTAATGGAGTCGGTCGGTGTTCCTATCCAAAATGATATATCCAACCTAGCAAAGGTGGATACCACCAAAAGGGGCCATGTGGAGTTGATGTGGCATGCATGCACAGGTCAACATGTTGAGTTGCTAAAGTGTCAGGAGGTGAGGTAGAAGGTGACAGGTCGACATTTATGTCGACTGCATGATTCACGAGATGCATAGAAAAGGTTTGCGGCTCAAGGTCAGATGGACAATAGAGATCCAACACAAATTGTTTGAGCAGATCGAGGAAGGTGAAGAGAACCGCGAAATCATTCTTGGTGATCGACCAAGAAATCTGCTGACAGTTTAAAAGCAGGTTGCTAAATGAGGAAGGCCTGTTCTGGAAGGAACGACGATGGTGGGATTGATTGATGAGTTAGAGTTCATCAATCAAGGTGATAAAATCTCATGAGATCTGACTGGATTTGGTTTGCCTCAAGGTCGATGAGGAAACTCTAACAACCCAAAGTCTGAATTTGTTTTGGCGAGAAAAACATTTTATAAATATGCAAGCCAAAATCAATGAAGGTTGTTGCTGGATGAGTGGGTATTGCTACTGAAGAACTGAAATCAGTCAAGTGCTCACCAAGAAGAAGAAGAAGAAGAAGAAGAGACTAAGTGTGAGGAAGATCAAGGTTGAAGTGTTCAACTGGAAATAGAGAGAAAAGTGATAGTCACCCATTGATTCTGACAAAGGAGTAAACCAATGGTGACAGAACCAACAGAGAAGAGTTGCATAAGATTGCAGAGAAGGCAAGTAAAGAACTAGCAAAGTGTAGTACCAATGGAGAGCAGCAATGTAGCAGAGAGAAGAAAGAACCGGCAAAGAGAAGAACTAGCAAAGAAATAGAGGTTGAACTGGAAGGTTGCAATAGTGTGAGGGTGATCAGAGAACCGACAGTGAATTGTATAGAAGATCCGATAGAGGGATTTGCATAAGAGTTACAAAATTCATTTGTAATAAGACAATTACTTTTGTATTTGAATATACTCATAGTAGACCACTGAGTTGGAGCGTGGTGCAGGGGTTGTATCTCCTTGGTTTGGTGCCCTAAATTAGGGGTTGGTGCTCCTTGGGTTGGTGCCCTAAATCAGGGATTGGTTCTCCTTGTGTTGGTGCCCTAAAAATTGTAATCAGAGATTCATTGTGAGGCTAGATTGGAGCAGTAGACTCTAGCAGCATTTCTCACCGAGGTTTTTCCCATCTTGGGTTTTCCTCGTATATGTTGGTGTTATGTGATGTCCCCTTCATGTGTGAGTGCATTTGTGATTGTCTCCCATCTAACTGGTAAGTCTTCTTTCTATTAGATCTATTAACTAGTATACACATATAGGATAGTTAAAAAAAAAAGTTTGGAAACCACTGATTCACCCCCCCTTTCAGTGGCACATTGTGTTTAACAATTGGTATCAGAGCCTAGGTTCTCGGTAAGACAAGATTTCTCTAGCTTGGGTAGATTCCTGCTTAAGGAAACAATGGTCTATTTAGTGTCAATCTCTGCTTCGGTATTTGATGGTTCAAACTATTCCATTTGGAGTTGTAGAATGTAAGTCTACTTGTCCTCCCTAGAGTTTGATGTGTGGATGTCAGTTTTAAATGGTTGCCCTAGTAAAGTTAGTCCTCCCACCGATTCAAATACAAAAAGAAGAAAATAATGTAATGATGCAGTAATGAACGCTATACTTTGTCGGTTATCAAATTATATCTCCTCACTACTGCAGAACTGGCTTGTGAAGATAGCATGGGAAATGCACTCATGTATTTGCAGATGATGAAGAAAAATCTGTTAGCAATTGTAGAAATGATGAAGAAGGGACCCACCTCTTCATGGATCAAGAATAAGAAGATGCAAGGCACACATCTGAGAATGATCAAGCAGATCACTCCTAACAGAAAGATGTGTTTGGCAGTGATAATGAAGGTGAAGAAGCAAAGGAAACAGAAGTTGATCTTGAAGGAGAACTTGTACCTGCACTTGGGGAGCTTAGCAGAGTGAGGAATTAGTATAAGTTATTCAAGAAGGATGCAGTTGTGGAGCAAAACCTATTGATCAAATGCCTTGAAGAACCAAAGAAATGCATCTCAGAGTTGAAGACTCAACAAGAAGACCCCAAGGAGTGTTGGTGTAAAGATCTATCATCTAAGATAGAGTCGAAAGATAAAGAATATCAGCAACTAGTAGGAGAAATGGAGATTCTCCGAATTGACCTTGAGAAGTGTCATGATGAGCTCAAGGTGAGAATCCAGTTTGATGGCAGTAGTGATGCCTTGGATAAGATTCTAAAGAAACAAAAGCATTCCAAGGATATCGGAGGATTAGGAAGTGGTGTCAGTGAATGCTCCACTAGCAAGAATGTCCCCCATAATGACATTTTGTTTGTCTCCTCAAATGGAGATAACAAGGGACAGACCTTCAAAGTTAGAGATGCTCCCCAGAAGAAGGTAGATCTAACCACAACCAGTGAAGACATGCAGACAAGGATGAAGACTAGTGCTGCAAGAAGAAGGAACAATGTAGATCCCAAAGGAAAAGGGAAGATGGGAGAAGATAGCTTCACTGGAAGCAAGAACCTAAGAAGATAGCAGAGAAGACCTCTTAACGATATAAGATAATGAAATGCTACTACCCATAAGACAAAGAAAGTGTGGGAAAAGAAGACATCTGATGGAAGAGATGCAGAGAATGGACAACCTAGGATCCATTCCCAGAGAAGCAAAAATGGAGATACTAAACTGGTAAGATCTCCCCATGCTTGGAAAGATAAGTTTGTAAGTTAAAAACCTTACTTCTCGAGTTATTACTTTGCATGTAATGGTCATGGTCATAGGGTAGAAGAATGTAGAAAGGGATCTAAAAGGAACAATCTAGGATCTCATAAGAATCATGCATATGAGCAATATGTATCAAGGAGTAGATACATGCATATCCCCTCTCTCGGTTATGCAAATAGTATTTGTTATAACTGCAATAGACCTGGCCATAGAGAGTTTCAATGCAAGAAGAAGAACTTGCAGTCATATGGAAGCTAGTATAGCAGCCATGCTCAACATAGAAATGAATATAGAGCATATGGAAGTCAGAGACCTGCATGGAACCAAAGGAGAAATGTCCCTGCATAATCAAGATGTCCATCGGTTCTGGCAGATGGTTACAACAACATGACCAAAAGAAGATGGTCTAACCGGTATGTTAGAAGGTTTCCTAATCATGAGATTGGCATGGATGTTGTGTGCTACTATAGCACTACTTCTGGTTATTTGGTAGAATCTGGTAGAGCAAGGACCAATCAGCAAAAGAAGGTAAGACCTACTCCCAACATTGAAAATGGGAAGAAGAATGAGACCAAGCAGGTATGGAGGAAGAAGAAAGATGATGCATCCATGGACCGACACTGTGCTTCAATGCATAGGTGATATCTCCTAAGGCTTAAAGGAGATACAATACCTTTGGGGGAGTAGTACACTAACCTTATCATTCATCCCCTTAATGGAAGAGGACAAATACAAAAACAAGATGCTGGCAGTATGAAGGAAGGAAATGAGAAGAGAAGTGTGTGTAGTGCTTTCTTTGGCTACACACCTACATATTACAGATGGATCAATACTTGTATCAATGGTTGACATATTTGCAATTGGCATCAGATGCAAATTGACACAAACTATCAAGAGCTCCAGGAAGGTGCTCTGGTAGTGATGATGGACTGGTACAAGAACCGGTATGTGCCAGATGTTACTGGTATGAATGCTAACATGTACTTGTAGGTTATGTAAGACAATGAAGTTTGAGATCATTCCATTAGCCCCAGTAGCATGGAATGTGGAGGTTATGTCTCAGGTGGTGTTGATGAAGACTTGAATGACATATGTTGGCCCGGTTGTTGATCATGTAGGCATGCATGTTTTTGGGATAAAAGCTTTGATTTATGGCATGATGATGCTATTGTATGGCATTATGTACATCTAAGATAATATCATAGGTTGTGGTGGATATAATGGAGTTGAAAGATCATCCGTTGATCACATATGCACAACTCAACCAATAAATGGAGATGATTGGAGCCCTAGTATTAGACCTGATAGGCAATGTGAACCTGAGATGTATGACTATGTTGGAAGTGGGCCAGCATCCCTCGTGGGGATTCGTGGCATGGTTTAACAACCTCCTATGGATTCTATAAGTCTAGTGGTTGTATTGGGCATTGACAGGTCGATCTTTTGGTGCAATGACAACCCTAGCTGCTAACAAGTGGTATCAGAGCTTGGTCACAAGTTTGAATCACATAGGTCATGGTGAGTGATGTTGGGAGGGGGATTGTTGGTAGTGAGCCAGGATCCCTTGCGGGGATTCATGACATGGTTTAAAAGTCTCCTATGGATTCTATAAGTCTAGTGGTTGTGTCAGGCATTGACAGGTCAATCTTTTGGTGCAACAACAACCCTAGTTGCTAACAGACTCAGGGGAGTTCAAGTGCTTATGAAGCAGAATCAGCATGCTTGAACTTATGGATGTACTGGCTACATCAATTGCAGAAGATGGAAATTTTTGTAGGAATACCCAGGATAATTTCATTACTAAGGGTATGGTATCAAAAGGGTGATGATGCAGTTTGACCGATAGGTATGATGTATTCACTAACACATGGGCCCTCAATTGGTTTCAAACTTGTCTATGTATTAGCATTCTGGTGTGGATATACACTTGGTTGATGAGCAATTGGTGTCATTTAGTGGTTGTGCCCTCCATCTCAAGTGTTGTAACTTGAGAAGATGCAACAATTGGTATCAAAAGGAGTTGCATTAGGTAGAGAAAAAAGGGAGAAAAAACTTTGTCAGTGCTCGGTAGACACAAGGAGGAGAAAATCCTTGAAAGTTCCCTTTGCCATTGTTGTCAAAGGGGCAGAAATATTATGTAGTATACCACATACTACATGTGTGAGAGTCCATGGATCACACAAAGGGGGAGATAAATTATGTAGTATGTCGAATACTACATGTGTTGACATCAATGCCAAAGGGGGAGATTGTTGCCATTATGTTGTCATTGATGTCAACTGGTATAGAATGGCTACTGGTACAAGAGATGTATGTGCAACAATGTCATTGGTACATACCAGATGTGATGTTTTTGATGCCACCTAGTATTGTAGCCCATTGGTAACGAAGACAATGTCATTCAGTACAATGACCATTGGAGTCGTCGGTACAAAAGTTAGTGTTTGACTTGTGTGGAAGATATTGACAGGAGACTCGTATGATATAACAATTGGTAAATTTTGATATTTGCAAGAGAGAAATATGCTAGTCGGTTGATTATGATGAAGAGGGGGAATGTTATCTAAATCACATCAACACGGGAGGTGAAGGATGTACAGGTCACTGGTATGTTTTGTGGATGTCAAACAGTAGGACTCCCACCGGATAAAGATGCAGTCACCAATTAAAGAGAAGACTAACAATGGGTGTGCCCAACCAAATTACATGTGCCTATTTGAAGATATGTTTCTCAAATAGGGAAGTCACATTGATGCATTGCAGAATGCAGATGACAAGGATCCACTCCCACTAGTAAGTGGAGATTCTCTCCTATCATTCATGGAATGCATTATAGTCCTCCAAGATAAGAGAGAAGAATAGAAGGTAGGCCATTGAAGACTCACACTGGATCTACCAGTGAATCACAAAGATGCCTCAAGTGCATGAAATTAGGGATATGCACTGGACTGAGAGAGAAGTTAGAATGAGGTATCGGGACAGGTAAAGAAGTAATGGGTTTGTAACCTTGACAAACTGGTTGAAATGATGTTTGGGATGATGATGAAGAAGGCAAAGTTAGAACAGCTACAGATAGAGGACATCATCTGATTGAAGATCAAGTTTGTTGAAGGTTGATGACATGGTGTCATCAAGGTAGTTACCGGTAAGTATGTCCACCGGTAAGCTGACAATGAGCAGAAGTGAATTGCTCCTATCTGTTCAAGATGTGCATAAGATAGGTTAGCAAGTGTGATGACCAGTTGAGTGTTCCACCAAAAGAGAAGCTAAGTGCAAAGTGATGGCAGACCAATTAGGGTATAACCGGTAGGATTAGTGTGTCGGTAGATGAACCCGATAATGGAGTTGGTCGGTGTTCCTATCCAAACTAACATATCCAACCTAGAAAAGGTGGATTCTGACAAAGGGGCCACGTGGATTTTATGCAGAATGCATGCACAGGTCGACATGTTGAGTTGGTAAAGTGTCAGGCAGCGAGGTTCAAGGTGACATGTTGACATTTATGTCGATTACGTGATTCACGGGATGCGTAGAAAAGGTTTGTGGCTCAAGTTCATATGGACAACAAAGATATAGCATAGATTGTTTGATTAGATCGAGGTAGGTGAAGGGAACCACAACACCATTCTTGGTGATCAACCAATAAATCCGCTGACAGTTTAAAAGAAGGTTGCTAAATGAGGAAGGTGTGTTTTGGAAGGCACGATAATGGTGGGATTGATTGATGAGTTACAGTTCATCAATCAAGGTAATTAGATCTCATGAGATCTGATTGGATTTGGTTTGCCTCGAGGTATATGAGGAAACCCTAACTGCTCAAAGTTTGAAGTGGTTTTTGGTGGGAAAATCAGTTTATAAATATGCAAGCCAAAATTGATGAAGGTTGTCATTGGATGTGAGGGTATTGTTGTTGAAGAGGTGAAATTAGTCAAGTGCTCACCAAGAAGAAGAAGAACAAGAACAAGAGACTGAGTGTGAGGAAGATCAGGGTTGAAGTGTTCAACCAGCAATAGAGAGAGAACTGGCAGTCAGCCATTGAGTCTGACATAAGAGTAAACCAATAGTGATACAACTAGCAAAGAAGAGTTGTAGAAGATTATAGAGAAGGCAAGAAAAGAACCGACAGAGTGTAGTATTGATGGAGATAATCAGTGTAGCAGAGAGAACAGAGAACTGACAGAGAGAAGTATCGATAGCGAGCAAAAATGACAAAGAAGTAGGGGAGGTTGAACCAGTAAGGTTGCAGCAGTGTGAGGGTGATCAGAGAACCGATAGTGAACTAGAAAAAAGATCCGGTAAAGGGATTTGCAGAAGAGTTATAAAATTTATTTGTTACAAGACTATTACATTTTTATTTGAATATACTTATAGTAGACCACTGAGTTGGAGCTTGGTGCAGGGGATGTAGCTCCTTGGGTTGGTGCCCTAAATCAGGGGTTGGTGCTCCTTGGGTTGGTGCCCTAAACATTGTAATTAGAGATACATTGTGAGGCTGGATTGAAGCAATAAACTCCAATAGCATTTCTCACCGAGGTTTTTCCCATCTTGGGTTTTCCTCATATATCTTGGTGCTATGTGATGTCCCCTTCATGTGTGAGTGCATTTATGATTGTCTCCCATCTAACCGGTAAGTTTGCTTTCTGTTAGATCTTTTAATCGATATACATACAAAGTATAGTTACAAGGAAAAAGTTTGGAAGATTCACCACCCCTCTCAATGGCACATTGTGTCTAACACTTACAATAGCTTCAAGGGCCTGAATGTTTTCCTGTTGTTCTTTGAGTTCATCCAGTGTCAAGGGACTGGAAGTAGGAGCAACATATTTAGTGATCACATGGTTCCAATATTGTGAACCCATTCCTTTAATGTAGATCTTCATCTGATCACTTCATATTCAGTAGTTGTCTTTGGTAAACTTGGGACCCTACTTCTTCCTCATCTTTCACAAAATCTTTCTCTCAAGTTGTTAGGCTTTCTGCACATAGAGGACCAATGCTCTGATACCAATCATTAATCTTAGAGGATCTGGTTAATACTGGGAGGGGGGTGAACCAATAATAACAATAATTTAACTAAAACTAAGACCAGTACCGGTATCTGCTGTTAAACATCTGCTAAACTGATATATCAATGTTGCACATTAAGTGTTCATTAACCATGTATAAACTGAAAGTAAAACATAACATCACATTAAAAACATTCAACATATGAACACCATAAGTTTCTCGTGGAAACCCAAATAGGGAAAAACCACGGTGGGAATTGGTAGCCACAAATATTTTGCACTCTTTCGAAATGTGCCCTGTTAGGATCCAAGCCTAGATAGAAGCTTACAATGATGCCTTGCTAGGAGCAGACCCTGTTAGGAGTCACCCAGTTAATGGATTTACCTTAGCCCTATTAGGAGCTTTGATCCGTTAGGATCAACCTCACAAGAGGATTTAGAACTCATATATTGAGTCACCCTGTTAGGGGATTTTACAATGTAAGGCCTATTAGGACCTACCTTGTTAAGGGATTTGAGCTACTGTAATTGTTAGAGAACAACAGCGAATGATCTGTGTATAGCACTCAACTGCTTGCTTGATCAGAACCAATTAAGTTCTAAGTTTTCATCACTCTAGTAGATCTCTCACACCCTGGTTCGGCTTCACACACTTCTCAAAATCACTAACTCTTCAAAACATCAACTATACCGACATAAATAACCTTTACAACTAGGTCGGCATCAAAACCCTAAGACTTACTACATAGATCATTAAAGATCTTTACAACTCATTACAAATCATCATATGGATCATTACAAATGAATATCAACTATTGAATGATCATAAGTCATCACAGCAAGTCAATCTGGTACAAAGTCAAACCCTTAGCTCATTTCGCTAAGCACTTTAAACATTCCCAAGAAATGTGCCAAAACATCTTTCAAACACTTCATGTGGTTTGTGTCGCATTATCATCAACATGTTAGCTTGACGTAGATCACCGCCAAACCAAAAATCATTACCGGTCAATAGAATTATTTACCGGTCCTTAAACCCTAGCCAAAATTCAACAAAAATTATAAATATAATTTTCGGTTGTCACAACATGATGCAGTTTTGGTCAAATACATGTTACAATCATAGAAACTTCCATTCAAAACCATAATGCCTCAATCATCAGCAATGGCCAGATACAATCAGAATATTTCCTCATTTACCGATTAAGGTCCTAAAACCTAGTTTCTTGATTCTTTATCGGTAAGCCCTCTCCAGTAGACCAAAAGATTTAGATGAAACAATACAACATAAGTAAACATCAATAGACATGAATAAACATTATTTTCCAGAAATGACAACACAAATAACTAATCAGAGTCATCCATCATGCAATCTCAATCTCCTCACTACAATGTCATCACAAACAGTCTTGTACCGGTTCAGTCATCATTCTCCATTTGTATCAGATATGCCAAACATGCCAACAATTGTGTATCTTAATCTTAAGGAATGGTTTTCTTAAAGACAAGCAAAGGGTAAATTTGGGGGATGTGATGAGGTCTATTAATGTCCTAGGATTCTTAGTTATGATGTCTTAAGTTCACTTGTTTCTACTACTCAATAGACATTTTAAATGCTTAATTACCTTTAAATACCATATTATTGCTAACTATAATACATATATATGGTATATTGATGTGAATATTTTATGAGTTTCGATGGATGTTATATTGTTGAATGATGGTTCATATGGATTATTGCCATTGTTGCACTAACATGGCACAAGAAATTTGAAGTTGGTTGCAATCAATATGTTGTTGGCATTCCCTATTTCATATGCAGTCGAAAGAGATGGAGTAATGACATCATACGTGGAGATATAATTTGGGAGAAAAAGTAATGATCGAGGAAGAGTCCTCATAGACTCTATGTCTTCAAAAGACATTGGAGTTTATTGCATCATGGAAACCATGGGTGTTAAGCTTTATTACTCCTTAGTTAATGGAAGGGCCACATCTCTATTTTTATATTACCTCTTAATAAAAGAAGCCCACTTTCGAATGGCCTCCTATAGTGTAGATTTGTTATTTTTTATTTCTTCTTAGAATAAGTCACCTTAGTCTTAGAGAAATTCTACAAGTGGTTAAGAATTGGTTGAAAGGAGTTAATGTTGTGCTTCCTCTCAACACTTTAAATAGGGGATGTGTTATTCTATACAGTTAGTTAGAAAGATTATTGTTAGAACTTAGTTATTTTTGTATCCATCGGCTACTTTTATTCAATGAAAACCAATTAGATTGTGTTCATGCTATATTTCTTGTGAAGTTATTCTCTATTGTTCTAAATACAAGTTCATAATGGTAATGACGGTTATTATATAATTTACTTACCACTATCTTTCAGATAGACCACATTCCTCAAGCAAGGGCCACTTGAGGTAATGTGAGACTCCTTTATTTTTGTTATTAGATGCATGCATGTGATAGATAATATTTGTCAATTCATAATTGTTATTAATCTTTAGCTTTTAACAATATTCAATATTATTGTCATGGTCAATTATTCATTTGCAACCACTTTCAATTGTTAGTTAGAGTAACATCTATACCCACAACCACTATTGTGTCTACTTTAATGGCATTCACAAAGTAACCTACAACCATTGCTATGTTAGTCAGTTTCCACTTCTTCTTTTTTATGCTTCATAGATTAGTGAGTTATTTTTATGCAACGATAGAAACTTGAGAATCCTTGTTGCACATAGCGTCAGTACCATCTTTGAAGATATGTCCCTAGTTGATGGCTAAATGAGCCTCTACTTAGGTCATATGGTTACCCATTTAACACCTCAATTGGGTTGTGTGCATTATAAATTGCACCAACTAATTGAACATAGTAGAGATCAATCAACTAGGGAAAAATCATCCATGAGTTCTTGCTTTCTAGACTATGTATTGTAATTTAAAAATACCAATTCTCTCTAGTCTTGTAACAACAATGTAACTCAGAGAGACTAAATTATTAGGCATGTAAAATTGTTTGTAAGTGCCTTTTGATTAATAAAACAAACATTGACTTCCTCCAATATGTTTCTTTGTGTGCAAACATGAGTGGTTGATATTTTTTGTGATTGCATACAAATCATTTAAGTATGTCTCATTCTACCAACATATTATACAATGGTAAACACACTTTATACAAATTGTAGGCATGTCACTAGTTTGAAAAATTTCTAGTTGTGAGAGTACTCGAGTTTCCCTTTTATAACTAAGAAAAATGCAAATTTTCTATGAAGCAATAATGCATAAATATGTCAAAACCTGAGTTTTTTAAGGATTATTTTGTTTATTGAATTTTCTTGCATATATTCAATAATAGTATAGGTCATATGAATCTAGTGCATTATAACTATAGACCATTGGGTTTTCAAAACATATTTCTATCTCTTTTCTAGCAGTAAGGTAGTTTAGTATAGGTGGTAAGCCAAAGGAACCAACTCTCTAGAGGTTGGTCTCAACTATTAGAACCCACATGTTGTGAGATGATCCCATGTTTCAAGAATTTGCTAAGTTGATAACTCAAAAAGGGTGCAAACTTCCCTAACAATAAGTATATAATGATTTTCATATTTTTTGAACCAAAATATTTGTTTCTATAGGAAGATTATATTCAAATATAAATTGATAAATTAATAGAAACTACAAAATGTTGTCTCGCTAAATTTAAAATATTTCAACTACTTCATTTATCATATCCATAAACTTAGTCTTTTTTGCCTTAAACTTGATAGTTCTTGCAACATCTTTTGTATGGCCAATAAAATTTCTAAACTAACAAAACACAGTCAATATAAGAAATTCATTAAAGTGACCAAGACAAATAATTTGTAATAGAATAGTAAAAAAGTACTCTTACTTACATTATCAAAAGGATAAATAATATAAACATAGAAACTATAAATCCAGCCTTACCAATTAATATCACAATGTCATGTAGATTAAACAAGGAACCATTTTGTGTGTTCCCAATCTAAACTTAAAACTATCAACAAAGAATAAACATGATGCATATTTCATGTCATAAGAGTTCAAGAATATTTGTTTTTAGAAAACAAAAATTACATGCTATTCATAGTGTGTCTAGTAAATGTGATGTCAAATTGCTATAATTTTAGGGATTACCACAACTCTTTTCAGTTTGGATTTTATGCTCCTCAAACTTTGAAATCGACTTTTCCTGTGAAACTAAAATAGTCTCAAATGCACAAAACTATTGTATCAATATATATGTTTTGATCATGAACAAATATAATGATGAAAATGTGGAGTATAATAGTAAAATAGATTTTATAATGTAAAGCAACAAAATCCTTACTACCAACTCAATTTTGTATTGCACTTCAAAACAAACCAAGTAGTTTGTCTTAATTGATGAATGCTATCGTTTATGTACCACTAGAAAATTTGAAGGAAATATGTAATGGCATATCCAAAAGTATTCTATAGATACTTCAATTCCTTCATTTTGTTATGTAGTGAAGTAAACTTGTGTATAAAACACTTGTAACTATGTCATGACATATTAGCTTAAGAGATAATGCTTACTTGAGTGGGCCTTTCTTATGTACATAAATTTTGTATTGTTGGAAATGTGGGCTCATTAGTCCAAATATGTAGACTATAAATCAAACCCGTTCACAACAACATCACATTAAGGGGAATGAAATTCAATAAGCTCAACCTCAAACCTATGGGGAAGGTATAAGCACAAATTAGATTTCACTCTCCTTTTGATTGATTTTTTTGTAATTGGATATGAAATGATTAAATGCAAGAACTATAACTAACGATGTAAAATTAACAATGATAAATATAAATATATAATTTAAGAATAGATATGGATACATCAAGTACAAATTTTGAAATGAGAAGAAAAGAGGGACCTAAATCTGAAATCTAAGCTTGAAAATGTTGGACAATGTCGCTAGGCAACCTTATCCCAAAGTTATCAAATACGGTTATCAAAAAAAAAATCAGAATTAGGATGTCACTCTAAGAACCTCCTTGAAATTTTGTTAGAAATGTGTCAAACAATGTTGCTAGGTGACCTTGTCCATAGTTCTCTACCTCTTCAAAATCTCATTTTGTGTCTCAATGTGCACTTTTTGGATCTGTATTCATTCTCTTCAGAATTTGTCACCTGCACACGCAAGAGAGGTAGAATATTGTGTGGGTTGTATATGGGATTGCCTTAGTCAAACCCTAGGTTGGAATTACCCCTATAGAGATTATCAATAGGAAATATAAATCTAAAGAGAAATGATTGAGTGGAATGCTCAATCGAAATGATTATACCTCCAAATGATGATGCAATACTCTTTGGATAAATCCTCCATGTGTTGATGCAATAACATGATAAATGGGGATCAACAACTTCTTCTCCCTAAGGAGAAAAAATGGGGGGAACAACAGAGGGAATAGCGTTTGTAGTGGGAAATTTGAAATCAAGAAATGGAGGGAATAGCGATGCTGGTTCCTATGGTTCTAACTCCATTGCAGCTCAAGAACAAGCATCTGATGATGAGGATGGAAGGCAGGATGGGGACCCATGAACACGGGACCCTCCTCCTGATCCCAAAAACTTAAAAGATTCTCAAGATTCAAGCCCTAAGGCGGTGAGGATCGACTCAAAAAATATCGAGGGGCGAATACCTAAACCCTGGAATAGTCTCTTCACTAGACAAGCATCTGGTAAACCGACTGGTAAATCATCATTCCCCTTTGTGAAGGATATATCAGATAATAGAACAGGTAAACTTGCAATTGAGATTCTTGATTTAGTTATTGATCATAGTATCTCTTTAATGACTCTTTCTCTGGTGGGGAAATTTGTTGGACCCCGACCTAATATTGAGGATGTTAGGTCCTTTGTTAAGAGAAAATGGAGAATGAAAGGACAGGTTGAAGTCTCTGCCCTGCCTAGAGGCTTTTTTGTGTTCTCTTTCTCATGTGGGGAAGATTTGGAAGTGGTGTTAAGTGGTGGCCCCTAGATGTTTGGTAAATCCTCTCTTTCTGTTAGAAAATGGTCCCCTAATATGGAACTCAATGACTCTTTCTTTGAATCTGCTCCGGTGTGGGTTAGGTTGCCTGGGCTACCATTGGAATACTAGGTGGAGGATGTTTTCTCAGGAATCGCTAACTCCTTTGGGGAGCTTGTTGCGATAGACCCAATGACAGTAGCTTGCAAGAGATTGGTGTATGCGTGCATCTGCATCAACATATCATAGAATATGGATCTCCCAAGTACTATTGACATAAACTTCAAACTTGGGTTATGGGAACAAGCCATTGAATTTGAATCTCTCCCTTTTGTGTGCTTCTCTTGCAAAAAAGCAAGGCACTGGGCTAAGGCTTGCCCCAGCAACCCTAAAAGACCTGTGATGAAAGAAAAAAATAATAACTAAGATCGCAATAAGTTAGAAGAAAAAAGTGGAAACTTGGTAAATATACCAGAACACCTGAAAGTAGATACCACTGACCCTCTAAAGACCCCCCCTGAAGGGGAATAAAAAGAATGAAACCAAGGATTTTGAGATCAAAATAGGAAATACCTTTGAGGCTCTACAGTCATAGGCGAAGGAGAATGAAATTAGCGAAGAGACACTTGAAGATGGTGAGATTGAGGATATTACTGGCTTTCATCCTGAGGATCTTCATGAACCCATATCAAAGAAAGATGAACCCTGTTTAGAGGAAGAGTTTCAAGAATAGGAAATAAAAATGGGAAGGAGTAACAAGTTTGGGTCGCCGCAAGCAAACTTAAATGCCTTATTCCAGAATATAGAAGTCGATATGACCACTTCATCCCAGAAAAGAGAAGATCTATGGAGCAACATGCAAGATGAATCTAGAGTAGAACAACAAGAAGAAAACACAACAGGAAATGGAAAGAAAATTAAAACCAAGAAGGCAGGAGGTTCTAATGGAGTAAAAACCAAAACCAAATCTAAGGCTGATTTTGGGGCCTCAAGATCCCCACCGGGACGCAAAACTATGAAATGGCATAGGGACCAGGAGAGTAAGCAAAACATAGCTGATGGAAGGTAGCGAACCATCAAGGAGTCCTGCCCTCAGGCTTCCAAATGAAAGTAATATCTTCGAACATCAGAGGCCTAAATGGTCTCAATAAACAGGATATATTAAGGAACCTTATTCAAGATCAAAATCCGGATATTATCCTTGTTCAGGAAACCAAAATGAGTAAAGAGAAAGTGGAGAAATGAAAGTTTTTCAAAAATGGAGGGGTTTGTGGTAGTAGCTCGAATGGAGCCTCAGGGGGGGTTGCTATATTCTGGAATAAAAGCACTACCTCTGGAGATATGATTGATGTGGATGGCAATATTTTATCCCTAAAAGCTAAAAGCATCTTTGATGGTAAGGAATTTTTTATCACTAATATCTATGCCCCTAACTCCAAATCTACTAGAAGTAAATTCTGGAATAAAGTTCTGCATAAGAGGAAAAAATTCCCTCTGTATAGCTGGGTTGTGATGGGAGATTTCAATACTCCTCTGCAAGACATTGAAAAATTTGGAGGTAGTCAAGCTCAACCAGATAGCAGATCTGACCTGATGGACTTTATTAATGACAATGCTCTCATTGATTTGGATCTCAATGGGGCTTCCTACACTTGGTCTAATCGAAGAGATGGTGAAGATCTCATCCAGGTAAGGCTTGATAGATCCCTTCTCTCTAATGATTGGATTCTTTCTCATAGATGCTCCCTTTCTATTATTAATAGAATTGGGTTAGATCATTATCCCATTTCTTTTGTTGCTAAGAACTCTAATAATAATCAGAGATTCCCTTTTCGTTTCAAAAAGATGTTGACCTCCCACCCTAATCTTGAAAAATCTATTGCTGACTGGTGGAATCTTGATGTTAATGGAACTGCCATGTATAAAGTTGCCAAAAAACTTTAAAACATCAAAACCAACATTAAGACCTGGAACAAGAAGGTCTTTGGTGATATCTTTGATTCAAAGAAAAAATTAAAGGAGGAATTAGACTAGATACAAAATTCAATTCAAAAAGAAGGCTACAAAAAGTATTCCAAAGCCATGGAAGATGAGGTCCTAGTCAACATCCACAACATTATTTCTAGGCAAGAAATCTATTGGAGGCAGAGATCTAGGGCTATATGGCTGAAGGCAGGGGATAGAAACACTAAATTTTTCCACATGACTTCTCTAAAACATAAGGCTACAAATAGAATCACAAGATTGACTATTGAAAACAACACTCTACTTAATAAGGATGAAATCAAGAATGAAGCTATCAAATTCTTCAAGCAGCTCCTTTCTAGTAACAAGGACATTGATCAGACCCATCAACTCAATTTGGTTAATATTATTCCTAAGATCATTAACCCTACTCAGAATAAGGCCCTTACTACCATCCCATCTGCTAGAGAAATCAAAAAAGGTGTCTTCTCATTTCAAGGGGATAAAGCTCCGGGCCGTGACGGCTTCCCTATGTTCTTCTTCCAAGAATTATGGCATATTGTGGGGGAGGACACGGTTAATGTGGTCAAAGAATTTTTTGGATCCAGAAGAATCCTTAAGGAACTTAATTCCACTTTTATAGCCTTAATCCCCAAAGTTGTTGGGGCAGAATCTATGGGAAAATTTAGGCCAATTAGCCTATGCAACTCTTTCTACAAAATTATATCCAAAGTTTTTACCACTAGAATTTTGGCAATGCTTCCTTTCAACATATCTGAGGAGCAAAAAGGTTTTGTTCCTGGCAGGCAAATCCTGGACTCAATCATTCTTGTTCATGAGAACATTCATTCCCTCAGTGCTGCTAAAAAAGAAGGTTTCTTGATAAAGCTGGATCTGGCAAAGGCTTACGATAGAGTTGAGTGGGATGTTCTCTTTAAAATCATGGGGGCTTTTGGTTTTGATGATAAGATTATTAAAATAATCAGAGAACTGATCACTACTCCTATGTTCTCTATTCTGATTAATGGATCTCCAACAAAAAATTTTTAAACTTCAAGAGGGCTAAGATAAGGAGATCCCATATCTCCTATCCTTTTTACCATATTGGCTGAAAGTATGAGCAGATTGATTCATAAGTTGAAACAAAGCAAAACTATCAAAGGTCTTCAACCTTCTTTTGCTAATGTTTTTTGCACTCATCAATAGTTTGTTGATGACACTATCCTCATGGGATATTCTTCGGTCAAGGAGGCTGATGCCTTCAAAACAACTCTTAACTCCTATGCCTTGGCAACTGGTCAGCAAGTTAATTGGGACAAATCGGCTATGTACTTCCTCAATACTCCGGTCACAAGACAATAGAAAATTGCTAACATTATTGGGTGCAAAGTGGAAATGCTCCCTTCCACCTATCTGGGCCTTCCTTTAGGGTTAGCTCCCCCAAATTCCTTCAGGAATATGCTCATTGATAAAATTAATAAAAGACTTGTTGGATGGAAAGGCTCAATGTTATCTCAGGCTGGGAAAATGCAGCTCCTTCAAGCTACTCTTCAAAATCTCCCTATTTATGCCCTCAGCTTGTTTGGTATTCCGGCTAAATTTGCTGAAGCTATGGAAAGAATCTAGAAGAGATTTTTATGGTCAGGAGTGGAAGAAAAAAAGAGAATACTTTTGGTTGCCTGGGACAAAGTGTGTAGACCAAAGAACAAAGGAGGGTTGGGGATTAAAGCTATAAAAACCTTTAACAAATCTCTTCTTGCTAAATAGTTATGGAGAGCCTATGACACTAAGAAAGATTGGAATCAAATTTGGTTTGACAAATACATTCAGAATTAGACTATCCAAGGGATCCTTAACTCTAAAGATATCCCTGTTGGATCCTTCATTTGGAATAGTATTACCAAATCCATAAAAGTGGCAAAAGCTGGGGCTGGACAGGTCCTTGGAAAAGGTGACAGAATAAGGTTTCGGGAAGACCCCTAGATGAAGAATGAATCCCTTTATGATCAAAACAATAGTCAAATTATTGAAGAGTGTAAAAGGAGGTTTGGGATTATGGTATGTGACTATTGGAAGGAGAATAAGTGGGTTAGACTTGATGACCTCCATTCTGGATTTTCCTCTCTCCAGAAGGAGTTGTTGTCCTTTTCCCCTAACAAAGGCTATGATGATGTTTTCCTCTAGAAAAGTGATCCTAAAGGTGAATTTATGGTTGCTTCTACCTATAAAAACACTTTCTCTCAAACTAGCAATCCCATTTGGAGTAAAGTTTGGAACAGCATTCTGATCCCTAAAGTCAACATTTTCTTTTGGCTTGCTTCTCATAATAGCGCCCTTACTCTTGACAATTTAATCCGAAGGGGTTTCAAATTCCCTAATAGATGTGAGCTTTGCCAAAAGGAGGGGGAATCAGTTGATCACCTATTTTTCCACTGCTCCTTCACCTAGGATATTTGGTGCAAAATGTGGGAAAAATGGAAAATTAACTGGGTCATGAACAAGAGCATCAAGGATATCATCTGGCAATGGAATCTTCCAACCAAATGTCAAATCATCAAGAACCTGTGGTCTTTGACCCTCCCCATGATATGCTAGGGCATTTGGAAAGAAAAAAATAATAGGATATTTAGGGAAGTTAAGTGTAATACTCAGGTGGTCTTTGAAAAAATATGCAAGGCTATAAAGGAGAACATCAACATTCCTCACAAGAATAATCAGCAATGGTCTACTACAGATATGAATGATATGGAAAAAGACATCCTTACTGAATGGAACCTAATACATAAGGTCTATAGATCGGAAAGTAAGAAGAAGAGAGATAGCATTGTATGGAGGTTTCCTGATTATGACTGGATAAAGGTTAATTTTGATGGGGCGGCTAAAGGGAACCCTAGAAAGGTTGGTGGAGGGGGAGTTATTAGAAATTCTCAAGGAATTTGCATTGTTGCTTTTGCTTCTCCTTTTGGAACCCAAAATAACCATGTGGTTGAAGCTCTGGCAATGCTAAAGAGCCTCCAGCTAGCTCAAGAATTCAAATTCAAAAAAAATTGGCTTGAAGGGGATTCTTTAAACATCATACAAGCCCTTAAAGGTACTAGTTCTATTTCCTAGAATATTGCCAATTTAATTAAAAATGCTAAAGATATTCTAAATAACTATGTTATCTTTAGTATAACTCATACCTTTAGAGAGGGAAATAAGGTTGCGGATATCCTAGCCAATGAAGGGGTCAATTTGGAGAAGGATGTCAAATACATTGGAGAAACTCACATCAAATGGGAGATTAAGGAGCAATTATACTTTGATCGCCTCAATGGATCAATTTAATCTCATGATTTATTTCTGGGGAACGAGTACCAATGACAAATTTTGGGGGTGGATTAACTGTCAGATGATGAGTGTTTCTTGGCATCATAACCAAGATCATATGTGTGCGAAAGATAATAGTAATAATAGCTGGGTTTGTGTGGACATGAGTAGCAATCTCAAAACTGCGAAAGAGTCTTTACATGGGGAATCCAGAAATAACAAGTTTTCAGAGTTTTATCCACGGATTGAGAATTGCAGCAGACGGTATCTTTACCTGGAAATCAGAATGGGCAGTAACCTAAATAGGAATGAGCCTCCAGGTTGTGAGAATTGGAAGAGCGAAAGAAAGGTTTGGAGAAGGCTCCACAGATACAGCTTCATTGATTATATGGAGAAGCTCCAATGTAGTAGAAACTCTATGTCTTACGGTTTCGCTAAAAGTTGGAGCAACAACAAGGCTACCTTGTTTGGGGAGATTTGGAAAATCGATGAAAATTTGATTGCGGAGGTCACTAGACTCAAGATGGAGGGGACTAAATTCTACAGGGATCAGAAGTATGCCACTGAGGCTTTCAAAAATTTCCCGAAGACGGAGGACGACAAGGGAAACCTTGCGAAGAAGGACAACATATCCTACTACACCCCCCAACAGGTAAAGCCTTTTTGGCAAAAATTTCTTAGGGCTTTAATGGAATATTTGACTGTGGATGGCAGATTTACAAAAATTTATAACTATCATTTCGCTATCTTGAACCATTTCTGCCATGGGGCTAAAATATCCTTGCCCTTCTATTTAGCCTCCTCTCTAAATGAGAGCCTTGCCGGCCATGCTAAAAAGCCTAGCTCCTATTCTTTAACGCACCAGGGACTCATTCTGCTTATTTATGAATATATTAAGGATAAGGCTAGGGCAACCAAGGATGATCCTTTGATCATCAATGCTCAAATATCTGAGAAATGCAAAGACTCTAATTCGAATGGGGATCAGCCCAGCACCCCTACCCATAAAAAAAGGAAGGTTGAAACAGAGCATGAAGAAAAGGACGTGCATTGTGATGAAGAAGAGGGAAAGGATAAGGACACTAATACTGAAATGGAGCCTAACAAGGAGGAGAACTATGGTGAAGGGGAGGAAGGGGGAAATTTTGAGAATCTTCACTCCAACCCTAAGGGCTTGGAAAGTGAGAATGAGGCTCTGAATCCTAAGGAGGGTGACAACCCTAATGCTAAGGAGATTGAACAGAGCAAGGACTCCATGGATACCATCCTAGACATCGCTCGCAACTACACCCTTGAATTCTTCAATTTTCAGAAGTGGGTTGTTGAAAACATCACCAGCATGCAAGGTAAGCAAAGGGAGCTAGAAGATAAGATCAATAAGCTAATTAAGATGTCTAGCTCTAAGAAACAGAACGAGGAGACTAAAAATAGTGAAGCGGAGGAGGAAATGGAGATGGAGGATTGGTTGGAGAAAGATTTGATAAAAGGCGACCTGAAACATTTGGAGGACATTATTAAAACCATGAAAGAACAGGTGGAGGAGGAAAAAGACAACATCAACACCCAGATGGCCCGTAATGAGAAAGCATTGAAAATCCTTATGAACCACAGCCTCCAGGTCCTTAAAGTTTCTTCCCAGAATATGAATGCACTAGTGGATCATCTGGAAAAGAAAAACCAAGAGAAGAACCTGGTAATTGTAGAGGATGCTCCAACTTCCAGCCTAACCCACCAGAATCCTAGGTGCAGAACCAGGCAGACTACTGTTGAGAAGGACATGAAAATTAAAGAGAGTTAGATTGTTTAGGAAAACACTGACTTGAGGGAAGCAGCCAAGGCAATGAAGCTCTTGGTGCAAAATGTTGAGGAAACCATGAAGAGTTTTTAATTTTCTTGTAATGCTGGGCTTGGGGTCAATTTCTTGCTGGCCTCTTGCTGTCCTTTTCTCTGCTACTGGTTTTTCTGCTGGTCTTTTGCAGCTGTTTTGTTTTGTTTCCTTCTTGAATATCTTTTGAATGTAATTGGGTTTCCGGTCCCTTAGAACCTATTTTTACTTAATCAAAAACATGATAAATCATCATAAAAATCCACCATGAAAACATAATTGAAGATGAATTATTGTAGCTTGTTGCTCCTTGGAGTCATATCTACTCCTAAATTATAATAATTACTCTTGGAAGGAAAGAGTGATATAACAATGAGATGATAAAATGAATTAAGAAGTGATATCTTATATAGGGATCTCAATGTTTTTTATAATAAAGCAACCAAAACAAGGGGGTTGGCTTGGATTACACAACAAGCCTCAAAGAGAGCATTAACAGCACATCAATAGCAACCAAATGATAGAGTCTCAACCAAACCCTATTTTAACTATCAAAAACATATTTCAGCTACTACTATAGAAAATCACAAGATTGAAGGCAATCATGTCCATACAACATCTAATAAAGCAGATATCAACAAAGAAACTATCATTAAACCACTTAATCCTAGTAGTAAGCATATTGTTCATGTTGCAGTATCTAGTCATAATAAAAAGAGTTTTAACAAGCCACACAGGGCTGATGTTGAAATTAAACATAAGTAGGATCCAACAGATCCAACAATGTAACCTTAGACAAAAATGGAAAAAAACACCCATTAATCATTTTTTCCAGCCACCATGTGTTGGGAAAGCAGCTAACTGGTCCAATCATCAAAAAGGAACTCAAATAGATCCTTCATGGTGTCACCTCCCAAGCCACCTTGATTCTCTTTGTCCTGATGCAGAAGACACAGAGTAGTGGTCGAGGAATGCATGACCTTCAGGGAAAATTTGGCAATTTTGTTGACCTGCATATCTAGAGAGTCCAGCTTCTTTTTCACACTATTTAGTTCCTTGGAAATAGCTTTAAATCTCGCACATTGAACCACCTCCTCCTTTTCAAGTCCACCAATAGCAGTCTAAAATCCCTCAGACTTCCTCCCATCCTCCTCACAGATCTGATCACCTTTATCATTGGGGGGGGGGCGACCTAGTAGATAAATGGGAGGTGTTCTTACTTTCATCCTACAAGGTCTAAGAGTAGGGTGCATTAGTGTCAAGCATAGAAGAATTAGAAACTTCTGTGTCCAGCATGTCATCCTCAGCCTTATCACTGTCCTGCTTCTCCAGGTCTTCCATATCATCTTTGGCATAGTTTTTTTCTCACAACGAGTTGTTTCATACGGGGTTTACCAACAAATCTATTAGACCTATGAGGGGTCATACCATCTTCCATGTCAGACTCGACTAATAGGACCTTGGGATCATTCCTAGGTTTTTTGGAGGCGGTTTTGGCAGGAGAGGGGTTAAATGTGTTTTTTTCCCCAATTTTAGGAGGGGAAATGAGGGGGGTGTGGCTAGGGGATTGACAGGGGGTAATGGGATTTTTCAAGGTCTTTTTATTTCCCTTTTTAGTACCAGTAGAGGGGCCCAGGTAGGAGGGGGAAGGCTGAACAAAGATAGGCTTGGGTGGGCATTGGGCTCGGTGGAAATTGTAGGGATGAAACATTACACCCTAGTGAAGGATAGTGAAATTACTGTCCTGACTCATACATTCCCTAACATCCTTAACAGTGGACTCCAAAGAATGCAGTAAAAATAAAGGAAAGGAAATAATATCATGGTTACGGAAATGATTTAGCAACGGGAAGTGGTAGTAATAGAAAACCCCATATCTCCCTTCAAGGGTAAAATATTTCATGACAATTTTACACATCTAGTCCCAAGGATAAGGAAGACAGACTTTGTTGAAGCCCCCTTGTAGCTTAATTGCTCCTCATCCTTCTTGAAGAATATATTCATGTTGGTTTTGTATGTGACCCTGCTAGTCTTTTTCCATTTCCTTCCCTCCGTAGACAGACCCATAGCCTATGCAATGGCATCCTCATTAATTTCAAAAGAGATATCACCCATGACGACTCTCCTTTCATTCCATCTATTAACAAACTACATGGAGAGACTTTCATCAAACCCTATCATGGCTTCCATGAACGGAACAAAGCCCCCTTCCTTGACATACATCCACACACAAGGGTCATTGTGAATGCTCTCATCAATAATGTTCGGCTCAACTCAGACTAAATCCCCACCCATATTAGTTTCCTCTAGAGTGATGTTGGTGAGTAGTGCCAAACTGAATATGGACTTCCAGAGAGAGAAACCAGTGTGAAGAGCAAGAATGGCCAACAGAATTTTAGATGAAGTGTAATAAAAATGGCAATAATTATCATTTATGGTGCTTCCCAAGGAAAGTACCTGCCAACTCCGATAAGCATGCGAAAGGACACCTCTTATCTCCTCCGCCAACTTGCTAACAACTTCATTTTGGAAAAATCTTAAACTCCAATTAAAGCAATAATTATTGTACTTGCTATGGTCTATCATAATAATGATTAAAAGAGGTAACTGCAAACCGTTGGTTTTACAAGTATAGGTGGCCAAACACATCATCGCCAAGTCAAAGAGGTGAAGAGCATGGGGGCCACCATTGACCACCTTAGCAAAACCTACCCAATTCAAATTTGAATTTCTTGCCTTCATCATGATCCCCCGGATAGACTAGTATAACCACACGTAACATAAACTATAGCAATTCATTGGTTGGAAAGGTAATTTTGATCTCTCAGTATGAGGGATTTCTGTCTGACAAAAAGCAAATCCAAGTGTCTCCAGCACCTCATGCCTTCCATCTCAAGGCTCACCGCAGCTAGGGAGTCTGCCACCGAATTCCCCTCTCTATAAATATGTTGAATGTGAAATTCTTCCGGCCAAACAATCATAGACCATATGTCCTTGAGAATGTTGCAGATCATCTAGTTGATCTGAGAAACACCTTTAGTCACCTCAATGATCATCTTAGAATCCCCCTCAATGTCCACTCTTTTAGTGTCAATAGTGAGAGACAATTTAAGACCCCAAAAGAGCACTAAGGCTTCAACCATGTTACTCGAGGCTGAACCAAAGTTACCAGCATAGGCCAAAACTAAATTGCCCAAGTTGTCCCTTATAACTCCACCTCCTGCCACAACCCCACTGCGAGCGACACCATCAAAGTTGATATTAAACAATGAGGGAGGAGAGGCCGACCATCTAGTGTTGAATCTCTCCAACCTTTTAGAATTGTCATATTGAAGGAAGTTGTCAGGAAAATTCCATATCCTAACCCAAGTGCAATCCATCACCAAAGGAGCATATTGCGGCTTTTTCCATTTGTAGACTAGAGCATTCTCCCTCAAAAACTTCTCCATTATGTCAACCACAGTGTCCATAGATTTGTTGGTATCACAAAAGATCCGGTTATTCCTTTCCTTCCAGATGTTCCAGCAGATATGAGGAGGGATGATTTTCCAAAACTTTTTGATCGGGGGGGGTGAGAAGATGGGCACTTCCAGTTGATGATAAACTGATGCAAGTCTTCTAAGAATTTATGTAATAATTTTTGCTAGACCATGGAGGCGAAGGGGAAATGAATAAAGAGATGATTGATACTTTCCTCAGCACTATTACACAACACACACCAATTGGCCATCATAAATCCTCTCCTCTTAAGGTTATCAATGGTTAGGATTTTCCCATGAAGAGTTGTCAACCAGAAAAAAATTATTTTTGGGATAAGCTGTGAATTCTAGACTTTCCTCCAACTTTAACAATCATTAGCAGGAGTGATGAGAAGATTGTAGGTTGACTTGACACTGAAGGACCTAGAGGGATTGAAAGCCCAAACAAACTTGTCATCATGGGGGATAGGGGAATCCTGACCTCCTCAAGAATAGACTAAAGGTCTCCCGCCAAATGACCCAAATGAGTGTTATCCCCTAGACCATCAACAAGTCTCAACCAGCGGTGAAAATGGGATATGTAATTCCTCACAAGAGGACCAAGCAATTCCTTGAGACTCCCCATGAGGCATCTAAAGCGATTAAAGGCTAGGGGTCTATCCCCAATCTAATTATCCTCCCAAAATCTAATCTTCTCACCATTGCCCAACTACAATTTTAGGCCTCCCTTAAGCAGTTTCCAGCTTTTAACAATGTTGTTCCATATTTTAGATCCTGAAGGGAGGTCATGAGAGGAAACAAGCGAAGAAAATGGGGTGTGGTTGAAGTACTTAGCCATCATAATCTTACACCAGTCAGCATTGCCCATCATAAGATTCCATCCAATTTTAGTCAGCAAGGCCTTATTCAGGTCAGAATTTTTTCTGATCCCTAGGCCTCCCATGTTCTTGGGTTTGCACACCACCTCCTAGTTGACAAGACTGATTCTAGCTTTCTCCTCCATACCCGTCCACATAAAAATTCTTTAGATTTTTTCAATTTTCTTTGTCATAGAAAAGGATATCTTAAATAAGGATAGGAAATAGACAGGGACACCTTGAAGAGAAGCCGACATAAGTTGTAGTTTGTTGGCACTGCTTAGAGTTTTACCAGACCAACTAGCCAATTTCTTTTGCATCCTTTCTAGTATAGACTCCCAGAACTAGGGGGTGACCTCCTTAACCCTGAGGGGAAGACCCGGGTAGGAATCAGGGAGATTAGCAGCACAACATCCAAGAATTTGATTAGCTTATTTTGGAGATTTCTATCCGTGTTGAAAAAATAAATTTTACTCTTGTTATAGTTAATAAGTTATCCTGAGGCCAAGGCGTAATCCTCCAACAAGTGTTTCCATTCTTTAGCTTCAATAACAGATGACTAGCCAAATAGGAAATTGTCATCAACAAATTGTTGCATAACCACTGGGGGAAGGGTAGAAGCCACTTTCACACTTGAGATTCTTTTGTTCTTGATCAAGTGGGAGAAGTTTTGGCTCAGCACTTCAGTAACCATAATAAATAAGTAAGGTGATAGAGGGTCACCCTGCCTTAGGCCCTTCCCAGCCTTGAAAAATCCCCAAGGAGTGTCATTGACAATCATCGAGTAGTGAACACTTTCCACCACCACCTTGATAATATTAAGAAATATTTCTTGGAATCCCAACTTGGATAGGACAGCATACAGGAAATTCCAATTAACTTTATCATAAGCCTTAGAGATGTCAAGTTTAAAAGTCATACCTGGGTTGTGACTCTTCTCCATGGAGTGAATGACTTCATGAGTAGTTATGACCACATCAAGGATTTTCCTACCCAAAACAAAACCCCTCTGCGAGGGGCTAATACATCTATGCAGCAGAGGTTTGATTCTGTTAACAACAACTTCAGAAAAGGTCTTGTAAACAGTATTGCACTAGCTGATAAGGCAGAAATTAGTTATAAGTTTAGGATTTGGCACTTTGGGAACTAACACAATGAAAGTATTATTCAATTGTTTTAGAAGGCTCCCTGTTCGGACGAAGTCCCTAGTGGCTTTGATCAAATCATACTTCACAATTTCCCAAAACTCCTAAAAGAAGGTCGAGGGGAAGCCATCTAGGCTTGGGGCCTTATAGGCAGCCATAGAAAAAACCACCACTTTAACTTCCTCTTCGGTAACTTGACACATCAACATCTCATTGTCAGCATCATTCAGGACATGAGGAATAAAATTGAGAAGTTTATCACTTAATTCAGTAGGTTCTCTCATCCTGTCATTACTGTAAGCATTGGTGAAGAACAAAGAATCCCATTGCTCAATCTCGTTAGTCCCCACCAATTCTTCATTTTTGTCATTGAATAAGGAACGGATAGTGTTTATCCTCTTATGTTTCAAAGTAGACTTGTGAAAGAAGGAGGTGTTCCTATCCCCCTTAGTTAACCATTGAATCCTAGATCTTTGCTTCCAAAACATCTCTTCAAGGCCCATGATGTCTTTCCATTTTTGTCTCCAACGTTCCTCCTCTTTGTGGATATCCATAGAGGTGACCCCCTCAGCAATGATTCTCTGAAGTCAGTCCAATTCAGTTTCAACCTCTTTCTTTCTCTTGAAGATATCTCCAAAAGAAGATTTGTTCCAAGCTCTGACCTCCCTTTTAATTATTTCTAGCTTTTTGGAGATTCTAAACATAGCAGAACCTTGAACAGGGGAGTTCCACCAATTTTGGATGCATTGTTTAAACTCCGAGTGAGAGTGCCACATAATCTCATACCTAAAGGGTATGGGGCCTGAGATCGGCCTATCAACCCAAGAAAGGAGGGTCAGAGAATGGTCAAAAATAGTGCGTGGGAGGTTCGAGAGAGAGGTATTGTTGTTGAGGTCCCACTTAGCTGAGACTAGGAATCTATCCAGCCTGACCTGAATAAGATTAGAACCTTTTCTGGTGTTACACCAGATGAAGGGATTCCCTTGAAGATCTAGATCTAATAGGTCATTTTTCTTAATGAAGTCAACAAAGTCAAGCATGCTATCACTGTAATCAATTAGACCACCCAACTTCTCCAAGGGATAAAGAGGGGTGTTAAAGTCACCAGCTAACATGAACGATTCCTCCTTATTGTCAGCCATGAAGATAGAGATTTCCTCCCAGACCAGGGCCCGACCATTTCTAGTATTGGGAGCATATATGTTGAAAAAGTACTAGGAGAAGTTATTCAAAGTGAACCTTATAGAAAGAAAACTATGAGAAAAGGTAACTGCATTCCCATCCAACTTACTTTTATTCTAGAGAGTCGCCACACCACCCAAAGCACCTTCCACCTCACTATAATAGAAGGCAGCATCAGTCCATAAACTGTCCACAAGAGAAGCAAAGTTTTGATAGGTCATTTTCACTTCCTGAATTAAAATAATATCAACCTTATTGGTTACAATGCATTACTTAAGAGCATACTGCTTCTAAGGGTTGTTTAAGCCCCTTAAGTTCCAAGAAAGAAACTTCATTTCTTGCCTTTCTGAGATGTCTCCAGAGTAAGTTGCCACCCATTGGCAATTTCTCTGGCCATTACCTTAGTTCTGAGGGTCCTCTTAGAGGGTCTTCCTGGTTTAGAGTTATTACCAATGTTCGCCTTCCTATTTCCTCAAGTCTTTCTTTTTGGTTATTGTCATTCCTTTATCTCTTTGTCTACTGCGAAAGATGGGGCAGATTGACTACCCTAGGAGAAAAAGGTAGTAGTGATCTCCCCAGTAGATTCCATGCAAGTAGCCATAGAAGAAGAACATGGATCCAGGCATTTCACTTTTGGGGGTGTGGGAGCAGTCCCGACACACCATATACCCCTTCCATTATCCCCTATAGTATTGGAATTGAGAATTTTAAGCTCATTGGGGGTAACCTCCTTGTACCCCTTCTTCTCCCCGAAGCACTCCTCAACTTTCAGTCCTTCCTATTCTTCCTTCCTCCAGGAGATATCTCCCTCTTTTAGGTTTGTTCCCAAGCAAAACACTGAGGAGGGGGGGTCTCCTTAGGGTCAGGGGTCTTCATTATATTGAGAATACCCTCCAAGAAGGGGTAGCCATCCTCAACAGGAACTTGAGAATCATTCCTTTCCATTAAGTCCTTAACCTTTTCAGTAATCGGGGGGCTGGGGGGGGAACATTCTTGATCGAGTCCTCATTGACAATTCCTAGGGAGGACA
This sequence comes from Cryptomeria japonica, assembly GCF_030272615.1. Taxonomy (NCBI): domain Eukaryota; kingdom Viridiplantae; phylum Streptophyta; class Pinopsida; order Cupressales; family Cupressaceae; genus Cryptomeria; species Cryptomeria japonica. Next base: position 412,243,800 of record NC_081414.1, on the reverse strand, counting down.
ATTTCTTCAGGTTCTCAACCTTGTCAGTAGTCCGGGGGCTGGGGGGGAACATTCTGAATTGAGTCCTCATTGACAATTCTTGGGGAGGACAATTTCTCCTTCTATTTGTCCTTCGAAGGCGAAGGGGCCAGACAGTTATCTATCACATGGCCATGTTTTCCACATCTTTGAAAATAAAGGGAGGCATTCTCATAGACAATAGCTTGTGTCCATTTACACCATTTAGATTTTAGAGCGATGAAGTTTAGAAGGGGGTTGTTAACAATCATGTTCACAGAGAGGCGAGCATAGACAAGTTTGGTCTTCTGCATCATCACATTGTCAGCAACAAAGAACTGGCCAAATGAGTTGCCAATCCATCTGAAAATGGTATCATCCCTGAATTCCAAAGGGAGGCCAGGGAGTTTGATCCAAACAGGAGCAAGTCTGAGGAGATCAGCACTAGGGTTAAACCCCGGCTTCCACTTAGAGAGGACCAAGAAGTGTTTGCCATAGGACCACGAACCAGAGAGGATGTAAATAAAGTCTTCTTCAGCAGTGAACCTGAATAGAAAGAGCCCACCTGGCATAGCAAAGACAGAGATGCTACCTTTAAGTTTCCATCTCGAACTAGCCCATCTTCTAACCATGTCAATCATGGGTCTGAAGGCCAAGAATATCCCCACCAAGCAGAGGTGTAGGGAGGAGGCGATATTATCCATAACATTATCGAGGAGACAAATTTATGGACCATCCTCACTAGCAGTGACCTTCAGCAACTGAGTCAATAATATCGCCTTTTTGTTACCAACAAGAGCATCTTTCCAAGTGCTTGCTTGAGCCTCCCTAGGAAAATGCCCCACATCATCTGACTTTGAATCCTTGCTAAGAGAATCCAATGTAGGGGTCACGTGTGGAATCTTCACATGGGAGGGAACCTCGTGCAAAGTCGCATTAGACCTTCACAACAGAATCCTTCACCAAAGGAGCCCACCCAGCACTTTGAGAATGCAACATGAGTGCCAAATCTGGACATAGCTGCAGGAGACAAGGAGAAGGGTTAGGGTCCAGGGAGGATGGGCCCTCCCTTGTAGAAATGACAACCATAGCAAAAATTCAAAAAGCAGTGAGCAGGAATGTTGCAGAGCTCAATGTTAATTCACCTTTAGCCAACTTAAAATAATCATTTTCACATATCGAGAATAGAGTTGGAAATGACAAGCTCATCATATTATCCTCGTAAAATTTTAGCCAAAAAACGTCCAACAATGGGGCCAAGCGACATCATCCTGACAAAATAAGCCTAAATTTTTAGGGTTGTGAGATAAAAGGGGATTGATACCAAAACCATAATTTATATGGAAAAAAATTATAATTTATATGAAAAATGACAATATTTAAGTGCAAGAAAAAGTGCATTCAACTTAAAAATGACAAAGGACCCATCTAAGCTTAAAATGAAATGAGATAAAGATAGCTTAATACAAGGGCCCAAATAATAAAGTGTTGATGTATTAAAGTAAAATAGGACTCATAATCTTGAATTAATTATTAATTTAATGCAATAAAAGGTCCTATAATGCATAGAGGAATGGGAAAATTAAAATAAGTTCAGGAGAGCAACGCAACAAGTTGTACACATTTAGTTGTTTGATCGATATAAACGAAAAATGCAATCTCCAATTCATTTAGCATTGGTATTTTTAAGAAATGCAAGATTAGAAACTTGTTTAAAATGCTTGAGTTGTCTAGACTCAATTTCATCATGTAGAACATTTGTCCGCACACCATCAACCACAATTAATTTTATAAAACTTAATATTTTTCTCACCCTCTTTCCAATTGAATACTCTTTTCAAAATATTTTGTAAGAAAATAAAAACCCCAATGAAATGTGCATTACCCATTCACAAGCCAAATAAACCATAAATATTTAGACAGTGAAGAAGTTGAAAAACAAAAAAAATTCTATAAGCTTATATTTTTTCTCTCATCCTCTTTCCCATTAGATAGTTTTTTTGAGAGATTTTGTCAGAAAATGAAAACCTAGAGAGTGTGCGCTATCCAATCACAAGCCAAATGATTTTAAGCATTTAAAAAGTTGAAAAAACAAACTTTGGGATAAGTCTATATTTTTCCTCTTGCACACTTACCAAGGTAGTACTAATATCCTAAATTGTTTATAACATTTCCATCCATGAATATTTTCCTTGCATGATTTTTGAGCCTCGAAGGACATTAGAATTTTTTAATATTTTGTCCTCGCCCAATTTATAATTGGACAAAATACTTTTGCATTGTTTTCAACAATAGCTATTGGGAAAAATAATAACATGAAAGCAATACTTACACCTACTTTATTTCTTCATCTCATGTACTTGGCATCTACCGATAATAACAAACATATTTGTAATATTTCATTCTGTGTGGTTTATGAGCCCTACAAAAAAATGTGAATTATTTCAATCAATGTCTCAAAGAAATATCATGGAATGCAATGCAATGATTGTAGGATATGCTCAAAAACCATGCAATGAAAATATTCATGGATGAAAAGAATACAAATAATTCAATTTTTTTATTATTGGCAAAATTTAAAAACATGGGATGCGTCAAATGATGTGAGATGTATCATGCTTGTGGAGATCTAGCTTTAGTTGTAGGGAACATCTACATTTGTGTGGAATATGTATAGTAGAAGAGGGCAATTATGTGTTGCTATTTTTGTTAGGATAGATCTATTTTTCATTTCAAAAAGGAGGAAATAAACATCCATACAATAACATTAGGTGAGATACATTATGAAGAGTGCGTGCCCTAAGTTCTTTGTGACAATTTTTTTGTTGCTTTATCAAGGTGACTATTAGACCATATAAATTGGGACTTTTTTATTCTATTTCACTATTAGCATGGTTCTTCCTTACTAAAATCAAGTTAAGCTGCATAGAAATGAATACAATGCTCCTATTTAATAGTAACATTTGTAAGAAGTGTAATTTAGAAACCTTTTTTTGTTGGTGTAATTATTTATTAATCTTGGATATAATTACACTTTACTTAAGTTTACTTAGGTACATGCACAACATTGTAGTTTGCATATGAGACACTTAGTGAGATGTGCTACATTGGGAGTGTGTATGTAAGAGAATTTCCACCTTTTATGGTTTGATCTTGTTGTTACTTTATCATATCCACTTATTGTGGAGTGATAATTCCACCTTCGGTGGGTGATCCATCTCATGTGGAATATTTTACTATTTCTCCTACCTACCCCTACCTACCTTTGCATCTCATTGAGCCACATGCCATAATTGTGTGCTCTCTTCTCTCTTAGCCTTGTCTTTATAAGCAGGCTTATCCTACATTGTATACAACAACAATGTTGATGATCCAGTTGGTCATATTTTGCATCATTGATAGGAATACAATTTATTCTTGTCACATTTTGTTCTCTCTTATTTGTGCTTTCCATTGCCTCTAGATCTTGGCAAATTCTCACATGGTAACAGAGCCATTGGAGTGCCATTGGTTTGCCAATTGAGAGAAATTTGGGGTTTTGTATTTTGGAGCTTTCTAATGTAGGTTATTATTGAAGCTTGTTGGGTCAAATCTGAGGTCACCATTGCATTGAGGAGGTTCGAGAAAGTCAGAATCCTCTTTTATTTCATCCAAATCTGACATCCAATGCCAAATCTAGAGTCGTTTGAAGGTGGAGGGTGGTGACTTGTCCCCACAACGATTTGCAATTTCAGAGCATTTTTGGCCAAATCCATCATCACCATTGCACTCAAAAGGTCCAAAAATCCCAAGATCGCCTATTCATTGGTCAAATTTGGCTATCGTCACTTGGAGTTGAAAAAATTCCCCCTCCCAAACTTGTCGTAGGGACGCCATTATTGCAGGTTTGAAAAAAATAATTAATTTTTAATTTTCTGTTTTAATTATTTTTCAGAAATTAAAAAAAAATAACAAAATTTGAATTAAATTCAGTGGGGGGCTTTTTTGTTTCTTTTCAAAAAAAAGAATAAATTAAATTGGGCCTTACGGGCCCGCAGGTACTACAACCCACAGAGCCCTGTGGGTACCGTGAGTACTCTGCAACCCATAGTGGTCTGAGTTCTGCAGCCCTATGTGTACCATAGGGTACACCTACGGCTCGCAGTGGTCTGCATTCTACAACCCTGTGGGTACCACAAGGTACACCTGCGGCCCGCAATGGTCTGCGGATTCTACAGCTCTACAGGTGGGACCTGCGGCCCACCCCTGTAGGGGATTTAATTTAAGTTTTTTTTTTTTTAAATTAATTTGTTTTTTATTTTAAATATTTTTTTTAATAATAAAAATAAACTTTATTATTAAATTTTTTCTTTAATAATTTTTATTAAAGTTTTTTTAAATTGAAAAATCAAAATTAAAAAAAAAAATCATGTACGTGCTTGGAGGAAAAATTTAATAAAAAAAAAATTATTTTTCAAATTCCATAATTATTTTATCGTTTTCGCTGTTTTTTATAAATATGTTTAAAAAAAAAAAAATTAGTTTATTAATAAAGTTTTTTTGCATGTTTTTTAATAATTGTTTTTAATGGGATTTTTTTAAAATCTTTTAAAAACAAAATTGTTATTAAATAAGCAAAAATAAGAACACTATTTTTTCTTGTCACTTTAAACCTGTATGCAGTGCTTCCAACCGGCAGCCAAAGGGGGTGGGGTGGGGGCTATTGCTCCTATATTTTGCTTGGCGACATCCCAATCGGAGGCGTCTTCATCTACAATATTCTACAGGGCTTCTTTGGTGGCATCATTTTCATGTTTCCAGATTTGCACTATATCATGTTGTATGCTCTTGCTTGAGCAATGTTGTACTTGCACTATCATAAAGTGCCACACCTCTTTGTATCTTGTCTTTGATGACTATTTGATGTAATCCTCTTGTACACGTAGATTAGGAATATCTTGCGAGACTTGGTGCATGGCTCTAGTTGAGACTTAGATTGTACACATTTGTGCATGGCTCCCGTGAGACTTTGATGGTATCACTATTTTTGCTATTTACGAGTATCTAGTTGATGCTCAAAGCAGGTTGTCTCCATGCCTGATCTTCATTTTTGTTGCAGCGAGTGATTCATCATCATCGACTTGGTACCTGGTTTTGTCACACTTTGACATTATTGGTGCAGCATTGGCTCTCTTTCTTCCTTATGGGGAGGTATTTTGGTCAACGTCATTGGACCATCTTTGCAAGAGATTTTACATTGAGGGGGGGCTTCATGGTCTCTTCTTCTCTCTTATTCATCATTGAGAGCATTGTGTGCTTTCATCATCTCTCTTTTTGGGGGAGGGTTTTTTCCCATTGGGTTTTTCTCTCTTTCCCCACTTTGTGAGAGATTTCATTGCATTGGTTTGCATGCACTTGCATTTGTACATGGGTACCTAATATGGCCTCGTAGCCAGGACCCATCTTGCATTGCTTAGTTACATTGTAGACTTAAGTGCATTCCTCTAAGTTGCACTTAAGGGGGCTGTTGGTGTAATTATTTATTCATCTTGGATATAAGTACACTTTACTTAAGTTTACTTAGGTACATGCACAACATTGTAGTTTGCATATAAGACACTTGGTGTGATGTGCTACATTGGGAGTGTGTATGTAGGAGAATTTCCACCTTTTATGGTGTGATCTTGTTGTTACTTTATCATATACACTTATTGTGGAGTGATAATTCCACCTTCGGTGGGTGATCCATCTCATGTGGAATATTTTACTATTTCTCCTACCTACCTTTGCATCTCATTGAGCCACATATCATCATTGTGTGCTCTCTTGTCTCTTATCCTTGTCTTTATAAGCAGGCTTATCCTACATTGTATACAACAACAACAACAATGTTGATGATTCAGTTGATCACATTTTGCATCATTGATAGGAATACAGTTTATTCTTGCCACATTTTGTTCTCTCTTATGTGTGCTTTCCATTGCCTCTAGATCTTGGCAAATTCTCACATTTTTAAAATGCTAAAATTGCCCAACTTAGTTTACCTCTTAGATCAAATAGAAAAGGAAAATTAGGAGGACAATATATATACTAAAGTAAGATCCCTCGGTCCTTGATGTGTATAGAGGGCATCTTTATGTGACACGTAGATGACTGAAAAGACTATTGAGATCAAAAAGCCTAAACAAATTGTTATTATGGAAAACATCATTGAATATGAAAATCAAAACTAAAAATATTTATTAGAGTGATTTAAAATTCATATGCCAGCTACATCAACATAATTATTACAAAGACTAACATATCATATAATAATTACCTAAGGCATGAAAATAGAAGAGATTCCATCATGATATAAAATAGGAACAACTATTAATATTTTGATTGCATAAATTATTAGAAATTAATCAATTCAATGTTTAGGGCTCTAATTCATTCTTAGATCCATTTTTATTCAAGAACATTAAAAAATTAAGCATCAAACCAAGGGGAAGAGATACAAATTTTATTCAAAATCATCAAACAATTTATTAGGTTTTGTACCAAATATCTAAGAATATAACTTAATTGGTATTAAAGAAGTAGCTTAATAAATTCTAAAACTTTAGAAGCCTTGGATGAAAAATCAATTGAGTTTTGGGAGTGCTCAAATATTTGGTTTCTAACATCCTCCATGCATGCACAATTATATATCTAATGTTTATTTCCATGATAGAGACTAATGCAAGCAATGAACAAGAAGTTGTGTCCTTGTTTGATCTTTTACCATCTTTTTGTCCCTTTTTTTATTTATTTTGAAGTTGTTACAAATGGTTTGAAATAGGACATCATAGGTGTATTTATACATAAAAATACAAATACAAATATAAGTGTTTGTACAACTTATGATATTGGTTTTGAAGAGTTTTCACTTGAATATTATGAGTTGAGTCATCATCTGGATAGATAAGAGAGCCTCTTTGTTTGGTGTACAACATGCCTTCTCCATGCACAATACACTTCAAAATAGTCATATAAAAGTTTTGCTACAAATTTATGTGTCACAAAAAGTTGTCAAGAAAAGAATGAAACAACGAGACAATTTGAAGAGTGTATCTTTTCATTCAAGGTATCTCTTAATCCAATTCTTGTGTTGGTGGAGATTGCATCAAGATGTGAATATAAGGTATGTTGGTTTCCTATTGTCCCATAAGTTTACTAAATTGAGTATGAGGCTTTCATCCATGATGATGGCGTAGTCTTCTACAATGTAGATGATAGTGTGCCTAAGTTTGAGTGCTTCACTTGGGCCCAACATATATGGCTTGTGATGGTGTTGAGTAGCAAAATTTTCTCCAAGGTAATGATTAGTCAACTACTCAAGTTTTTTATATGTCTAAGTTGCAATCTTTTCAATTTGATTTATTTGAGGATGATCTTCCTCTTGCAAACTAGCTTGATGAAGTGACATATTTCTCTTGTGGTGCACAAGTTGGAAGCATTCTCTTTTTGCCTCCATTCACCCAATTAGGTAAATAGGCTTTTGTTGGTACTATTCTAAGTTTTTAATTATTAACCTCAGTTGCTATGAAGATGAAAAATACAATAAAACATAATGTGGTGGTCTATATTTTGTGGTTGTCATGCAATAGAAAGATCAATCATGGATCAAGTCATCACTTAATTCCTTAGTTTGTGCTTGAAAGGATAAATTTGTATTCTTTACAGCCATGTAAACGAAACAACTATGGGTTGAGGAAAATCAATTCATTCAATAGCTTGTCTTTGATAGAGGCAAGTAACTCCATCCATCATTTATAGGGTTGACCCATATTGTGTTAAAAAATTGTTTCACTATCATACCCTTTTATTCATGTTTTGTCTTGTTGATTGGTTATGATCTTGTAATGTATATATGTTTGTTGTCATCAATCCTATTTCTTGATTTTCCTAGTTTTTAGCTATCCAAATATTTTAGATTCTCATTATGCATGCAAAAGACATAGGTCCCCAACAAAATTCATTGTTGGGACTCAAATATTATCATACCCTTTTTCACCTTGAGCCCCTTCATTTATGTGGTTCTCGGTGTGTGATCCTTTATTGATAAACAATCTAAGATAGTTCATAAGAGTCACCATGTTGAATTTTCCTTTAGTCCCGTCTTTTCTCTCTCATTTCCTTGGATAATTCCTCGAAACTAAAAAATTCAACAATTCACTAATTATGGAGTTTATCTAGGTCCTTCAATCTTGTTAAATGCCCAAATAGGACTCCATGTTTCAAATTTGGAAAAAAAAATTGGAATCAAAATGAGCAATTTATTATCAATCAAATTTTTCCCTATTTAAAGAGCCTCCATCAACATTGACGGCTACTCTTGGAACTATTGAAATTGGTAACAGGTTCCCAATTCTTGTTCTCTCACTGAACATCGACCTCTTCCATAACTTAGCCAATTTTCATTCAAGTAAAAATTTTCAAATCTTTCTCTTTGTTTTGAAACCTTCGTCAACCTCTAACATGATTTTTGAAACTCCTTTCGATGTCAATTTTTTTCATGATGTGGCAAGAACTATTGAGTTAGGTGAAATATATAAGGTAAGCATGTTTTGAAAAGTTTATTTTGAATATTTTAATGGATGTTCCCATTGCCATTATTTCAATATTTTGGGTAGTTTTGACAAAGTTATCAAGAGTCTGAGCTTTTCATGGTTCCTAGAACCACAACGCTTGTTCTTGGAATTGCAAGAACCGTTGATTGATTCTCGATTCCCTCTATACCTTCGATCACCAACTAAGGTGAAATTATAAATAATAAAGAAGGAAGAGTTTTGTGTTGAGGCTTCCCATGGTTCATGGGAACTTTTGACAAGTTTGTGTCCTTGCCTAGGTGATGATAAAACGTAAAGGTGAAAACGAAGGTGACATGGTAAGGCAAATGAAAGGTGAAATAAATAAATGAAGAAAGAGAAAGAAGAAAATTCCAATACAAAAGGTGTTAGAGCTTTTAGTGGTTTCTAAAAGCTCCAATATGGTTCCTTTTTCTTACCCAAATACTAATGAAGAAGTCTAAAAAACATCTAAAAAAAAAATTTTTGGTGTTTCGACCTTCCCTTTGCCTATATGCCCTTTACCATAAGGTTTTCCTCATTATAGAATCCTATAGCCTAATGTTGATGTTCTTGGTGAGGCTTCATGATTCTTCTTTCTTTTTCACCTTATTGGAAAGCAATAGTTGACAAAATATGGACTAGATCCAAGATGGCTTCCTATTCCTTAGCGAGGATTTGTGATGTTTAATGTCAATATTATTTTGGGACATGTTTTAACCCATAGGACATATTTTTGAGTTTTTTTGGGCTTGATGGCTTCATGTATCTCCTCCACCTACTCGTAGTAATGGCAATGGCCAACCTAGTTGTCAGGTTTTAATGTGGATTGCATTATTTGATTTAGAATACCAATTTTGGGCAAGATTTGTCTCTATCAATAAATTTTAAGTTGATTCAATATTTAAAATTAGGTTAGGTCCTGAGATGTATTTGTTTTATTTCAAGTATTATGTTGAGGAGGTTGTTTCTATTGGTAGGGGCTAGAGTATATATTGGTGCGTGGATTGGTCATGTTTTAATCATGCCATGTCCAATTGCAGGAAGGAAGTGAAGTGAGGGTCTAAGGTTTCTCATTGTTTTGAAACCTTCATTGACCCCTAACGTGATTCTTGAAACTCCTTCCAATGTCAATTTTATTTCTAATGTAGTAGGAACGACTGAGTTGGATGAAAACATACAAGGTATGCATGTTTTAAGAAGTTCATTTAGAAGGTCTTCATAAATGGATGTTACCATTTCTATTTTGGTATTTTTTGAGTAGCTTTGACTAAGTTATGATGAGTTAGATATTTTTCGTGGTTCCAGGAACCATCAATGGTTATTCTTGGAATTGCAAGAACAATTGATTAGTTTCCAAACCCTTCTCCTACCTCCAATCACCAACTATTGTAAAATTAGAAAGAAGAAAGATATCAAAGATTCCCATGGTTCTCGAAACTATTGGAAATTTTGACAAGTTTCATGTCCCTACCTAGGTTACAATAAATTGCAGAGGTGAATATGAAAGTGACATGGGAAGGAAGATGAAAGGTTAAATAAAGAAATGAACAAAGAGAAAAAAGAAAATTCTAGTGCAAACGATATCAGACCTTCTAGTGGTTCCTAGAATCTCTGACATGGTTTCTTGTTCTGCCTCTACCACCAATGAAGAAGTCTAAGAAAATCCAAGTTTTTCTATCGTCGATGTTTCAACCTTCTCTTTGCCTATTTTTCCTTTTGGAATAACTTATTCCTCATTTCCAAACACTATGACCTAACGTCGATGTGTTTGGCAAGGTTTCATAATTCTTCTTCTTCTTTCACCCTATTGGCAAGTTATAGTTGATAGGCTCACAACCCAACCCAAGATGGCTTTCTATTCCTTGTTGAGGGTTTGTGATGTGTTTAAATGCATGGGACATCTTTTTGATTTTTTTTAGTCCCAATGATCCTCCTCCACCTACTTATAGTGATGATGATGGCCAACCTAGTTGCTAGATATTAATGTGGATGGCGTCATTTTATTTGGATTACCCATTTTGGCAAGATTTATCTTGAGCCTTAGATTTTGGGGTGCTACATTGCTTCAAATTAGGGTTGGGTGCTCGAAAGTATTTGTTTGATTTTGAGTATCATTTTGAGGAGATTGGTTTTACTAGTGGGGGCTAAAGTCTATATTGGTATAGGAATTGGTCTAGTGTTTCAATCATGCCATGTCCAATTGTAGGAAGGTAGTGAAGTGCTAAAATCAATTGTAGGATAACATGCCATGGATATTGTATAGAGGATGTCTCCATTTTTATTTTATTTTTCATGGGAAATCTTTGACACTTGTAAAGGTTTAATCTTATCACACTTACTAACATGAATGCAATGAAAATTTGATTATGTGATAATATTCTAATGTATTGGAAGCTTAATAATAGTTATTTATTTATTACATATGGATTGATCATGTTCAGTTTGTATTACTAAATATGTTCTTTGTGTAATGTTTTCGATTTGATGGCATATGTTTCTAGATCAATTCTTCTATGTTTCCTTTCATTGTTCCTTTTTTGTTATTTTGACTCTATAGCCCATTGCACAGGCATCAATATTTAGTGCATTATTCCAATCTCAAATCATTGCAAACAAACTAAGTATTAATCAATAGTTTATTTTAGGTGGTCCTCCTTGTGCACCCATGATTGTTGATATAACCAATGAATCATTCTTAAGTGAAAATTCAATTGATATATTTTATGTGGGTCATGCTTGAATAGTCATATAGGCTATATAAGGGATTTATGTAATCAGGTTGTATTCACTTAGTGATGGTATTAGTATTTAGGCTTAAGGTTGCATTTTGGTTTGGTTGTTGTTGTTGTGGTTGTCTATTTCATTTCATCTCAATACTCATGTTACAGTATACTTTGAATAACATCCTCTTAAGTCTAAGTTAAGATTGAAGTATAGGAGAGATAATCCACTCTCTTAGAGTTGGCCTTAAACCATCCATTGTTATATATTTCAATGAATTGTTCTCACCCATGTGATGGGAACCCTAGCCTTGTGAAAAAATAGCTATGTAGCCAACAAATTTACCCTCTTTTAATTGTTAAAGTGTTTTCCTAACAAATAAAAGAGTCACTTTGTCAACTGCATAGACATTGTCACCTTGTGAGTGGGAGTTGGTGCTATGAAGTGGAATTGTGTTTTCTAGCACAAACAGGTTGCATGGCTACATAAGAAAAAAAGACAAATGAGTCGTAGGTAATATGTTTGACCATTCAAATTGTTGTACATAAATTCAATATAATGTGTATAGATAACTAAAAATATTTTATGACTACTTATAGGTATAATGTTCTTTCGTTGTTGAACCTTGAGGAATCAAAATTATATAAAGCATTAAAAATAGGTGAAAAAGGTTTAATCTTACTAGAAATAATGATAGAGTACATATATGCATAATCATTGCATACTAAACTACTACTAGAAAAATAGATTAGCAACTCATGCTTCCCAAAAATATTGTTATCAAGTACATCATTAGATATATAACATAAGCATCAAAGATTTCATAAAATTACCACCATTTTTCATTGTGGTTAACAAACATTAGTTGCAAGAGTATATAGGAGGATCTTCTTACTAAAAAATTATAGAAAGATACATTATCACACAAGAAACATGTCACATGTTGGAACTTTCATTAGTAGAGAGCAACAAAAAAATTATCAATTTGAATGCTTCATTTAATGTATTCAAACTTGTAGCTGAAAATGATGACAATGACAATAAGCAACATACAGAAATTGTCATTGATGTATACAAGAACATATCTTTTTCCATGGAAAGTGTTTCACTTATATAGATAAATAATGGACATATAATCCAAGTTGAAAAAGAGATTAAAAAAAATGGTAGGAAAGGGGTATTACAACTATTATGGGATTATTCCCAAGGTTTTCATCCATCCTAGCATGTGAGTAAAATAAATGGATAAATTTTTGTTGGACTAATTTATTCAATAATAATCTATTTCATGATATAGAATAGATATTGGACTTCATAATGATGATATATTATCAAATTTAGAGTAAATGAATTATAACCATTGGCATGTAGAATGAAAAAAAATACTCTACAAGATGTTGAAAATAGTAGTAATTATGAAATTGAAGATAAACAACTCGTTCAACAAAACAAAAACATTGCATGAGAGGGAAATCATATATAGTCTACAATGTGTCCAAATAATTGAATTAAATAAACATCTTGGGAAGAAAAAACATTGAGAGACAAAACACTAGTGTAATAAATATCAAAGTAAATATTAAACAACTAAAGCAATAAAATTCATAAGCACCACAATAAATAATATGTTTCTAACAGGCAATAATATACCACAAAATGTAAACTATTTAACCTTGGGTGCTAAACAAATATCTCAGTATAATTATGACACATTATACCAAACATCAAAATATATTTCAATTGCATGATAATTCAAGGAATAACAAAGGTAGGAAGATCATATATAATTGGTTGCATCCATCAAACTCTTCAAGATGTTGCATTGTGAAGATGTTCTCCACTTTGATTATTTGCACCAATGAGTCATGGAATTCAATATCAAAGCCTACATGATTCCATTCATGAATTTGAATCCCAATACTAGATTTCACTCAATTAGGAGCAAAACTTAAAAGCTTCCAAGAAGGATTTACCACATAAAATTCACATATTGGTTAATCAAATGACCTTTATTGGAAAAACATTGCTATAGAATGTAGACTCTTGACTTTATTAGGTAGTTCCTAAAAAATCAAGTGTTAGTTTTGGAAGAACTCAACAATACCATTATTTCATTACTATAACATTTCTCTATAAATAGTATGTACTCAACAATACCATTATTTTCAATTATTTTATAGGTATATCTATGATTTGGTTGGATAATTGAGAAAATTGTCTCCTATTAATGGTAAACCACCTCATGATATTATCATACATGATAAACTACTATAAGAAGAATCCAAGTAGTTATTACTTTGGATAAGATATTTAGGAGAAACCAATCAAGATATTTAGGAGAAATCAATCAATAGCAAAGGTTTCATCAACTTCTCACAAATCTAAGAGATGTGATTCCAACTATTAATGAATACAAGTTACTAATGAAAAGAACCAATGTTGTCATAGATACGCCAACTAATAAATAATTTGATAAGAGTATTCTTTTGATTCCTACAAATGAAAATTTCCATAGTCATAACAAAAAAAAATTATATTCAATGACATGAATTGCTCTAGGTAGCATGCAACAAAAGTAGGTAATGTCAATGCACCAAAAGGAGGTGTAGTGTCAAAAATTACATATCCTTGCAATTTCACCTACAATTTTTCATTCACTTTTGTGTTCATTTCCTTAGTGTTTGTGGAGGCTCATTTATCCCTTGCATCAACCTTTCCCCCCTTCAAGATGCTCAAGATCCCTTTTCAACAATTACCTTTTCACGTCACTTTTGTATTGACCCTATCATTCTCTTATCACCCTCCATTTTTTAGCATGATTTATATGGGCACCAGCGCATAGCATTGACATCTACGAATAGTGCTAGTCACATGTGATATCTTATTGTTCAAAAAACATTTCAGAGCATTTTCCACTTGTCTATTTGACAGGTGAAGGAAAATGACTTGGAATGATTCTATAACGGCTCGACAACCCTTTTCTTAGTTATTATTTACATAGTTTTTATTTAGCCTTTTTTAATATCTCTATGATACAAATTTGTTGGTATATATTGTTTCTAGGTTTTGCAAGTGAGTTGGAGCATTAAGTGCATTTTTTACTACTTTTTGTGTTTTATGTTTCAGGGTATGTGCACAAAGATGGTGGTCAAAAAAGTGGACACCACCCAAAAAAAACATGGAAAAACAAGCAGTGCGTACACGGTTCTAAAATTTGAATTCACCGCGTATGCGCTTAGGTTTGTTGTTCCCGAGCCTAGAGAAGGTAGCGTGTATGCATTTCTTTTAAGGAAAGTAGTGCATACACGCTACCTCTAGGAAAATGAGTGTCTACGGGCTACTTATAGGAAAATGAGCGCATACACGCTAATAATCCCAAGAGAATCGTGTATGCAGTGCTTGTCAAAAAAAGTTTTTTAAAAAAAGTGGGTCTTATTTTCCCGTGAATAGCGAGTTTTTACTTTGTTTTTTCTTCATTTTCTCTCCTAAACCATGAACGGGGTGCTATATTTCTCCTCTAGACTATGGATCAAGGTTAGTTTTTGTTTATTTTTGTCTTTCTTTCCCGTTTGGTCAATTTGTTTTACATTTTGAATTTAATTTCATTAATTTTGATTAGGTTTTTTCATTTTTTGTTTCAAAAACCAGATTCTTCTAATCCACAACAAGAACAACCAAATGTACCTCCTGAAAACCCACAAGATACACCCCAAATTCCTCCTTTTGACCACACACCTGAAAAACAAGAGCAAATAAATTAATCAGTTAGGACAAAATACGTCTAAAATCAATAGATTGATTGTTAAATTGAAAACATCTGAACTTGAGCATCATCAATCCCTCGCCACTAGCCTAGAAACATTAGCTAGTGGTGTCATAGTTGTTTCCACACAAATTACCAAATGGGGAAGCTATAGGGATAGGTGTCGTCAATTCTATGTCGATGGGCTATCATATAAGGGAGTAAAAAACAAAAATATTAGTAAAGAACAAATATGTGCCCTTTTCGTTGATCCCAAAACTGGTCAGTCATTACCTCTTAATGCAAAGAGGTTTCCCATACTTTGGTGTACCAATGTGCAGATGAAGAATCTTTTTTGGCAAAGGTGGTGGATGGTCTTTGATGATCCACCTTGTAATAATAATGAGGTGCCATTATATTTTTTGAGAAAAGTATATTGTGAGTTTGTGCTCAATGTGCGCCCAAACTATTTTGACATGAGAGAGTTCCATGGTAGAGGTGGTGGCTCTGCCCAAGATAGACCTAGAGCCCGTAAGTGATTACCCGCGGAGAGTCGCTACCCCCTAGTACCCAAACCCAAGGTGCATCAGGTTGTCCCAGTAGAGTTGAAAGAGTTGATGGAGCTACAGACTCTTCAGGTGGCTATAACGTTGATTGGTGCCATCATCCATCATGGGACATCGTTAGCACACCCTATTGTATTGGATGATGAGCCATTAGTTGCTCCAGGTGGTGACAGAGAGCCCATCCAACATATGTGTGTCAGTTGCTTGGGGATATGCTCGAGGATAGATGATGCAGCCGGTGCAGATGGATCCTCATCTCATCTATGCACAATTTGCGGGAGTAGATGTTAGGGCCACACGGCTGAGGATTTCGCACTGACAGATGAGTTGATGGACATGGTGTTTTCCCATGAGCGACAGACACAGGTGTGTTGATTTGAATTCATAGCATTTTATTTATCAGTCACTTCAAGATTATAATTACATAAATGAATTTTCATTTATACATCGATTTAAATTGAGACAAATAATATGCATTTCAGGATGCAGCAGCGGTATCCCATACTCCTCCCCCAATTACTATAGCTACAACTTCGATGTCTGAGGTATAAATTTTGTAACATGTTAAAATAGAATAGTACACTTTGAATTCAAAAAAATACAAGATATACTAACTATCTTTAATGCTTGGTCCAATTTTTGGTTTGCAGGTGTTGATAGGGGACCAAATGTCCCAGATTGATGGCATCACACTCTTAGTGATAAATTTTGGCCTACAAGGCTATACGGTATCTATTTTGTACAACCCTTTTTATGTATTATTCTGATGGAATATGCAAGTCATTTCATTTTAGATTTTAAAAATTATATTTAATTTATTATCTGTACTAATATCTCATGTTAATTTTTCTTTTTTAGGGTACCCCCTCTGCATCTAGGGCTCGTCCTAAGAAAAAGAATTCCTCAAAGATGCCAAAACATGGGAAGAAGGTAATTGAACACATTTTTAGCTATACAATTGTTTGAAAATGTTGAAATCAAGTATTAGTTGGGGTTTGTAGATTGATTAGTGTTTTTTTGTCTATTTTACATGTACAACGGTCATTGAGCTATGTGGATTTGTTGAATGCACCTGATTCGCCTGTGGATCAAGAGAGGGCAGAGGTATGTATCTCTACTTTATTTTCTTGATTTCATGATTATATGCACGCGTATATGTGAACTTGTGATATATTATAATCTTATAATGTTTTCATATAGGAAATATCCATACCTATTTCATCAATGGCGAACCCTCCTTTGTGCACTGGAGAAGCATCTCAGGATCCGGTACACTTTTGTTTGATATGTAAAATTAATTGTTTTTAACCTACAATACTTATCATTATATTAATTGTATTTAATCTTTGAACATTTTGTGTATAGGTAATAGCGACAGTTTCTCCATCGATGGTGAGCCATCCTCAGTCCATTGGAGAAGCATCTCAGGCATAAGTACGTCATTGTTCTCTATATCAGTGATTTATTTAGTGGCTAATATTCGCCAATTGGCTATTTTTTAAAATTTGGAAATCAAAATTTGGCTAATAGTTCAAGTTTTAAGGTAACCTAAATCACCACATTTTTACAAAATTTTATTTCAGTCTTATTTCAATCGCCGGAGAATTTATTTTATTAAATTTTTGAACTCAAAGATTCGCCAAAATATTCGATACATGGTTGGATCATATTCACCAAAATTTTATTATTTATTGTAAAAAAATAAATTAATTCGCCATTAATACTGTTAGGTCCCGGAGACAACTAAGAGGGGGGGGGAGGGGGGTGAATCAGTTGTCTAATAAATTCAAACCAAAAACAACTTAACCAACTTAATGCTTAATACTGGTAAATTAGTCTAATATGTCGGTACATAGTTTTAACAGTTAATTGCAATACTGGTAAGGATTAATGCATGAAACAAAAAGACAAAGTCATCCACAACACATAACACCAATATTTGTACGTGGAAACCCTGTAAGGGGAAAAACTACGGTGGGAAACCTTACCCACAATCAGATGATACTACTACAGATAGTAAGTGTATAAAAATGGGATCTACACATGCAGAAAGGCCAAGCACCTAGAGCTCACTGCTCAATCACAAAATAGGAGTCACACTGACTACAATTGGATGGTTAAATCCAATAAGAATGTACTGCTCAAAATAGCGTCTTCATATGCTGGATTCAATACCAGTGTAGTTCTGATTGTCTTCACAAAAAACCCTCCTTCAACCTTCAAATGATGTCTGCATGTATAGCTCTGCTTAATCTTGCATATACCTTCACACATTCCTTTTTCGCATTCCATACTCAATCTTACAAATAAGATCTTACATTTATACCATACCCTAAGACTAATTTTAGTAGGTCGGCTCTAAAGGATAATACAATAAAATTAATTTATAAATCAATTAATACCCAATGCAATAACCGATTCAACATGTCGGCTCAATGCATTTACAACAACAATAAGTCATCTCCATAGCGTGCCATGCTGATCTGGAAAAGATAAACCTGCCGGTGTAACCTGGACCTATTTGCCGATAAGAGCAAATATGTAAATACGAATATACCAATTAACAAAAGTCTAAGACAAGGTGTCCACATGATGTCTTAAACATAACCAAGTGTTTTCCATGCCCTTCCAAGTGCCGGTGATCATTATATCCTACCTGTGTACCAGATACCGGTGACTGTGCATAAGTCACTTGCTTGTTGATAAATGTTGTTGATTCTCCAAAGTGCTAGAGTTGATAGGTGTTTAGTAGGTGTTGACATCAATGACAAAACCATACCAAAATACCAACAAATACATCATAATTATTAGTTACTTTAGGGTTCTACCAGCAATCTTTAGTTGCCACCACTTAATCAAAATATAATCTAATCACCATCATTGCATTCCATGAGGTAAATTGTACCTACAAGTTGTAATGCTCATGGGAGTTGAGTTTCTTTTCAATTGTTGGCCTCGATGGAAATCAATGGTATAAAAACAATTTTGGGCCCTATGAGAATTACAAATTTTAAGTACATTTTATCTAACGAAATACAAAGAGGGTTATTAGATTAATTTAAATTAATGCTAGTAACTAAATAAAGTAGTGTTTACCCTTTAAACTCATTAATGATTTCCACCTTAAGCATTTACTTTTGTATAAGAATTAATTTTTTTAAATGAAATTATTTGCAATAGTAATTAATGCATACTTGTGTTATTTTCTAAGATTCACCAAAATTTTCTACCAAAAAATTTTGATAAAAGAAAATTAGCTAATAAAATTAATATTTTTCTTTTAAAAAATGAAAGATTAGCCAATAAAAATTATTATTTTTATCCAAAATAAATTAAAATTCGCCAATATTTTATATCTTTCTTTGAGGGGGGGTTTCTTAAAGTTATCACTGTATAAATTTTAAGTGTTTTTGATATATTTATGTTAGTACATTGTATTAATTGTACATTTAATCTACAATAGACCCCTTCGCGGTACGGCCATAACGTGGATCCATTTAAGTATGTCTTCACGAAAACTCCTAAGAGTGACAAGGAGAGGAGAGCAAAGACATTAGCTCCTAGATTAGCTGATGAGGTAATATACATTTCAATTGCAAAGGAATTATAGTTAAATGCATAGCTATGTTGTTAATTGTAAACTATTTTCTACAAAATAATTGTAACTTGGCTTTTGAATTATTGTTTTGTCTCCATCTACAGAGTCGTGTACTGCATCAAAGAGGCTTGATTTTGATGATCCACCACAAGTTTAGCATCATATAGTGTTAGTTTTGGTCATATAATGACCAATACATGTAGATATATTCTATATTTTAATTGTATATCGATTTGGAAACGCATATGCCACATTTTTGTAATACTTGTATTGACTTGGCAGACATGCCTTTATTTTATATATATAAATGTCAATATTCAATCCAATAAATGTGTATTGAGTTCATTATTGTGTATTCAGTGTATTTTGTGGTTATCCTTTTATAAATTTAATTGATCATTTGCCTATGTAATCAACAATATGAATATAAACAACAAAAATATATGATATAAAATATTGCAATCATGGAATATGATTTGATAAAATTTCTAAAATGTTGAATTAACCCTACAAAACTCCTTATATTTAGTTCATTATTTTGTATTCATTGTATTTGGTGGCTGCCATTTTATAAATTTAAATGAATATTTTCATATTTAATCAACAATATGAATATAAACAACAAAAATCGACAATATGAATATAAACAACAATATGTGTTTGGTGCGAGAGCACCCTCACACTCGCAATGGTCAAATTTTGTTTGTTGTGTGCACAAACCGACATCGTGAACACATCCGAGTGGGTAGGTTTACACTAGGCATGCCCCTGTCATGCATCCCAAAGCGCCAGAATGTCGAGAGTCATACCATACCAGTGTGATCTCTCAAGTGCCCTGAGTCCAAAAAATTGTCAAAATTTGATGGATTTTTTCTTCAAATCTAGGACACATATGGTTGATCCATTTGAACCCATGGGGTTACATGAGGCTCCTCTACAATGGCCTATCTCTATTTTTGACGACTTGGAGCCATTTTCAATTGGTAGCATTTCTTTGTCTGCTGCAAAAACTGTCAGTTGCATGCAATGCAAAGTTGCAAGATTGGCTAAAATTGATTCGGTTCATCATGTGCACAAACTGACATCATGAGCACGTCTGGGTGGGCATTTTTATGCTAGGCATGCCACTGTCATACATCCCAAAGTGTCCAAACATCGAGAGTCATACCATACCGGGTCGATCTCTCAAGTGCCATGAGTCCAAAAAATTATCAAAATTTGACAGACTGTTTCTTCCAATCCAGGACACATATGGTTGATCCATTTGAACTCATGGGGTTGCATGAGGCTCCTCTACAATGGCCTATCTTGGTTTTTGATGACTCAGAGCCATTTTTAATTGGTAGCATTTTTTCGCCTACTACAAAAGTTGTCAGTTGCATGCAATGCAAAGTTGCAAGATTGGCTAGAATTGTTCAGTTTGTCGTGTGCACAAACCGAAATCACGAGTGCATCCAAGTGGGTAGTTTTATGCTAGGCATACCCTTTTCGTGCATCCCAAAGTGTCAGAACGTCAAGAGTGATACCCTACCGACGCAATGTAGAAGTTGCTTGACAACTTTTTTGACAATTTTTTTGACAACAATGACAATTTTTGCTCAAATTGTATCTAGTCTCAATCTATGACCCCTATGACCCGATAATGACTCAAATAATTATCCATGATTATAAAAGAATCAAGAATGCTCATGATTGACCAGGGACATATCACATATACTCAAAACATAGTCACAAAACATTGACACACAAAATAGTCACAAAACATTGTCACATATTATTCAAAAATTTGCCTCTAAATATGGTCAAATCAGCTCTTGGCTATTTGATTATACAAAAAAATGTCTTACAAATCATCTCATGGGATTTTATACAAAATTTGGCATTACAATATGTGTGATTCAGCTCATTGTCATTTTAATATACAAATCAACTCATGGGCTTTTATACAAAATTTGGCATTACAATATGTGTGATTCATCTCATCGCCATTTTAATATACAAAATTTGGCATGTACATATGTATAAATCAGCTCATTGTCATTTAAATATACAAAATTATGCCCCTAAACATGTAAAAATCAGTTCATGGGCATTTATATATACAAAAAATGAATATAGAACAATTCGTCGATGATTTATACAAAATTCTCAAAATCATTCTACTCTGAACCATAGAATCAATCAAGTGAGCCTTCAGGATCGGCTCTAACCCGTATTGTGTCAAGTATTTCCTTGTGGTCAGATTCATGAAATTTCCATAAAATCTTGTTATGAGGTCTACCACGATACTTCATCAAATGAATATTTGTTGCAACAACAAGGTTAGATAAATGAAGAATATGTCTGTGTGTTTCAAAGTCCTCGAACAACCAAACATTAGAATTCTTGATAGGGTATCTCTGAAGCCATTTTCCTATCATGACAAAAGACCCTATTGGGTACTCAATACCCTCTCCGTTAATGATTGTGGTTGTCAATTTTCTTTTTGGCTCAACATAATGACACAAATAGTAATTTGTTCCTTCTTCATTGTTCTCTTCTGCAACAACTGCATACACATGACCTGCATTTTATAAAGTGTTAATTAAAACCAAAAATAAAGTATGATGTACAACAAAATGAACCAAAAAGAATACTTGCAAAAAAATTGACTCAAAAAATCACCTGAATCGACTAGGTCAGATACATGGTCAAAATCCACTAATGTTCTGGTTCAATTGTAGTGCTTTGGAAATTTTATATGAATCAATGGGAACCAATGGTCTACAAGACCATTTGTCAACCCACTCTTGTGATTCACATTCTTCCCACAAACAATACATACATGAAGAGCAAAAACATACCATCTGTCTCATATAAATTACCAGTGAACTTAAATTTGAACTCATAAATGAGTGCGTGTCACTTGATCCTGCAACTGTACAACAATTTAGATAGTTTTCAATGTTAGATTCAGTGATCAACCAAAAATATATATGACCATTGACGTACTTGGATTACCTAGACCCATCGTAGACTTACACCATCGCACAATTGTTTCTGCATCTATCAACTCAACACCACCTTCGTACTTCAATTCTTCTCTAGCTAGGGATCTTTTCACACATGCTCCTGCACCATCGTGCTCTCCCTTATCATGTCCAGCCTCAGTGAAATTCCAAAAATTTTGTACACCGCTTGTCATATGCATCCTTGTCAACCAATAAAACATCCTTGCATTCTTGAATTGTGCGGTGCAATTATCTGACCATATTAAGTGTCGGTTGTATCGTATGTTCCTTTCCCTTAAACTATCATATAAAACTTTAAAGCATCCTTGTACAAACTCTGATGAATGAGTAGGATCATCACTTATGTAGAAGTGATACTCTCTTACAACCTTTCTATCCTCATCCGTGTTATCATCTTCATGCATGAATTCTTTGTGTACAAAAATAGAAACTTTTGTAGAGTGATAATACATAGATTGCACTTCATTTTGAGGTTGTAGTGTATAATTTTCAGCAAAATCAATGATAGAGACAATGGTGCCAAGAGGAAATGTGTCCTTACATAACTTCAATTGCTCATCTAACCATCGAGCTCTATGTGTATGCATTATGTACTCATAAACTAGTTTCTCTTGAAACATTTTCATAAATTCAACTACACATATATCATTTTTTACTAGCTGACATCTCTTCAAATCTTTTCCATCTTTAACTCCATATGTGACTTTCTTGTATTTTCCAAAAGAAACTAGTTTTGTACCAATTTCATGTATGCTCTCCAAATCTACGCATCTTGGTAAACATTGCAAACCACCACATATAGCACAAGAACCTTCCAAACAAGGCATCTTATAATAAATGCAACCATCATGTCTATTACATAGCACACTTGAAATAAATTCTCTTACCGACTTAGGAGGTGCTTGTATATTGCATTCCTGCAAAACATTGTTAGTGTGCAAAGTAGAACAAATATGATGAAAAATATCATAGTGCATGGAAAATTCAATATACATCCTACAACAACACGTGGTGCATACATGATTAATCTCAATATAAAAAGGTTTTATCATTTCAAAAAATCTTTGAGAAATTCTTATTTGAGGAAAATTTTGAAGGAATCTTTCATAAAATTTAGTTTGATTCATATCCAAATAGTGTTTATCATGTCGCTCATGATTTTTAGACCCAATTCACCTTCTAACAACATCTTTTTGGTTGGGCGAAACTCTTATGTTGTCATGCCAAAACATTTTAATTAATGTTCTTAGTACATCAACAACAACCTTGTCTTTGCATGGTAGTCTACCCAAGAATGCCCAAAGAGAAATATTGTTAGGTTCCTCTATTTTTTCCCACCTCTTTAATGCTTTACTGAATGTTGTTCTACTAACGTTTAATGACTTACTTGTTTTGCTTATCAAACAATCTTTTTTTATTTTCTTACTCATTATGGTTGATATAATGACACGTCTAGTAGCATTAGAATCTTTAGTACATGATTTTGAACCAATAGCTTGATATGCATCAAATAGATTTCTCACAATAGTTCTTTCACTATTACTTTCAGATGATCTTAGGCCTAGAATTTTCATTGTCTCTATAAAATTCAAATTTTAATCATTTGAACAATTAATTGACATCTTGCGGTTTGAATTAAGTTTTCAAAATAGTTTTTCCATATTCTTTTAACCATTCTCCTACAAGTTCGTTCATTCATTTTATTGGGCATTGGCTTCAATATATTCTCATCAATGTCAATTAGATACTTTGGTTTCCTACGAATGATTCTAGGAGGTGTTAACATTGGTGCATTATGTACATTAAATTCATCAAATAGAGAAGGTGTATGTTCATCATTTAATTGATTATTCAATGCGATATCTTCTTCAATTGCATTAGGTTCATACGGTAAATCAAATGTCTCTTGTTCAATTGCATTAGGTGCATTATGTTTGATTGGTAAATCGAATTGAGATGTTGAAGATGACATACCTTCTTCTCCCATTGTTCTTATGTCACGTAATTTCTTCATATGTTGCCTTTGTCTTTCTTTTTCATCCTCTCATTGTTCCATCGTTCCTCGCTTGTTCTTTCCCATGGTTGATATCGATTGTCCTAAATAGAATCATATTACATATATATGTAAACAAAAGTTCATAAACAAATAACCATAAATATGCATCTTATCACTATTTTTTGGAATCAAACTATTAAACAATCACAATACTATTGACAAAACTAATAAGAACAACAATTCAATTATTTGAAATCATGCAAAAACAAAAAATTCACTTACTTCTATGTATAAAACAATGATAGAAGTGCAGACACAGTTATAGTGGGACCTTCAACGACCTCAAAAACTTATTTTGAGGTCATTGAGGCTCTTGGGAAACTAAAACTATGTTTGTGTACCACGTACGCACTACATTAATAACCGTGTATGCCCTATTAGTCCATAAAATGTTGGCAAGCCCAATGGTTTTTTTTTCCCATTATGTACTAATAAGTAGTGCATACGCGCTCCTAAGCCTAAAAAATGTTATCACAGGGTAGCGAATAATGGGCTCAGTACTCTGTGCACGCTTACAAGTAATAAGTACCGTGTACGCACTCTGACACCTTAAAAAAGTTATGGCAGGGCAGTGAACTATTAGGTTCAATACCCCGTACGTGCTATTGGTAGTAGAAAAATGTGAATGAAAAGGGAGAGAGAGAGAGAGAGAGAGAGAGAGAGAGAGAGAGAGAGAGTATGGGGGAGGGAGAGAGGAGGGGGGGTAGAAGGGAAGGAGGGAGATAGGGTGAGAAGAAGGAGGGGGGGAGGGAGAGGAGAGGAGAGGAGAGGAGGGAGGGAGGGAGGAGAGAGAGAGAGAGAGAGAGAGAGAGAGAGAGAGAGAGAGAGAGAGAGAGAGAGAGAGAGAGAGAGAGAGAGAGAGAGAGAGAGAGAGGGAGGGAAGGAGGGAGAGGGAGAGAGAAAGGAGGAGAGGAGGGAGGGAGAGATAAAGGAGGGGAGGAGGGAGGGAGAGAGAGAGAGAGAGGAGGGAGGGAAGGTAGAGAGAGGGAGAGAGGTAGAGGGAGGGAGACAGGGAGAGAAGAGGGGGAAGGGAGGGAGAGAAGAAGGGGGGGAACTATCACGACACCAAATAGTACACCATAGGACCTACAACGACACCAAATAGTGTCCTAAGGGGTCATAGAACACCATATGACCCTTTAGAACACCATATGGTGTTGTTATGGGTCATTGGTGTCCTGAGGGGTCATATGGCATCCTAAGGGGTCACAGGACACCATATGACCTCTTAGGAAACAATACCTCTAATGAAACCTAAGGGGTCATATGGTGGGCTAATAAAATGATATATTAAATTTAAAGCTATGAATATAACATCATATAATAGAACATCAGTAGTTTAGTTTTGATATAGCTAAGTTAGACCATTGTAAACATAAGAGAAACTCCAAGTGAACAAACAATGAGACTTCACTAAAAAGCAAGTGTAAGAGCTTGACCTAACCCTAAGAGTACTACCTAAGTTCTAAAACATATGATGCTATTAAATTTGAAAGGTTATAGGACTGATCTCGATTGTGACTATAGGAATTACAGAAGAAGACAAAGAGGGAGGGAGAGAAGAAGAGAAAGAGGGATGGGGAATGGAGGAAGGGAGAAGGGGAGAGAGCTAGAGAGAGGGGGATGGGGTATGGAGGAAGGGAGAAGGGGAGAGAGAGAGAGAGAGAGAGAGGGGGGGGGGGGGAGAGGGAGAGAGGGAGAGAAGAAAGAGGGGGGAGGGAGAGGAAGAGAGATCGAATCCAGGACACAATATGACCCCTAACAACATCTAAGGGGTCATAGGGTGTCCTAAGGGGTCATATGACACTATATCCCTTAGCACACCATAGGGCCTATAATGACATGAAATAGTGTCCTAAGGGGTCATAGAACACCATATGACCCTTTAGAACACCTTATGGTGTTGTTATGGGTCATTGGTGTCCTGAGGGGTCATATGGCATCCTATGACCCCTTAGGACACCATATGGTGTTGTTATGGGTCGTATGGTGTCTTAAGGGGTCATATGGTGTCCTAAGGGGTCACAGGACACCATATGACCTCTTAGGAAACAATACGACCTTCTAATGACACCTAAGGGGTCATATGGTGGGATAATAAAATGATATATTAAATTAAAAGTTATGAATAGAACATCATACAATAGAACATCAGTAGTTTATTTTTGATATAGCTAAGTTAGACCATTGTCAGCATAAGAGAGACTCCAAGCAAACAAACAATGAGGCTTCGCTAAAAAGAAAGTGTAAGAGCTTGACCTAACCCTAAGAGTACTGCCTAAGTTCTAAAACATAAGATGCTATTAAATTTGCAAGGTTATAGGACTGATCCCGATTGTGACTATAGGAATTACACACTTGATTTCTTTCATGGGTATGTATCGTTCCAAGCCGTTTGACAAGTGACGATCATAGTATACTACCACCGCCATGCATACAACAAACTTTAATTTCTTTAGGTGACAAGTGTTGTGTAACAACATGGGAAATCTCACATACCCACCACTATCATTCTCCAGGACATCATCTGTGTTACTCTCCCTCTTTCTCTTCCTACCAGTTGTTTCCTTCTGAAAAACATATTGCAGGTACTCTGACTCATCATGTTGCTTTGTTGACACCATTTTCCACATGTGCTTTGCTCATTAAAAACACATTCGAGAAGAATATTGCTGCAGGTTTCCTTGTTTGGCACGGTAATGCACTTGTGGTTCAATTTCAAACCCTATTCCTCCTATTCAATATACACACACAAATCCATCAGTTAATTTTCTTAGGAGAGCATACATGATAAAAATCAAAGAGGAAGTTGCATACAAGAAATAAATTCACTTACTTATATAGAAGTGCAGACATAGTTGTAGTGGGGTATGGAGGGAGGGAGGGAGAGAAGAAGAGAAAGAGGGATGGGGTATGGAGGAAGGGAGAAGGGGAGAGAGAGAGAGAGAGAGAGGGATGGGGTATGGAGAAATGGATAAGGGGAGAGAGGGAGAGATGGGGTATGGAGGAAGGGAGGGAGAGAGAGAGGGATGGGGTATGGAGGAAGGGAGAGAGAGAGAGAGAGAGACCTTGTATGCGTTTGAGAGGGGGAGACAGTACACTTATATGTGTATATATATACTTAATATATTATATATTATTATATACATATATATATTATATATTATATGTATATACACATATTATATATACAATACCATATTATCCAATAGCGCGTACGCGCTTTTATAGTAAAAAGAGTGCGTACACGCTTCTAACACCATAAGTACCTCGTACGCGCTTTTCATTATTTAGGCTTCGAAATAGGCCTGGATGACAAAGCTATGGTTTGGAGGTTTGGTTTCCCTCCATTTCTCTCATTTTTGACATGTTTTATTTTATCAACTTGGTTTATCGACTTTGTCATAATTAGGTTTACACTTCATCAAGTGGGTATTTCTAAAATTGCCACCATATTTTCACCCATCCTTTGAGCTTTCTAACCATATAATTTTTTTTTATTTGAACAACAATAACATTATTATTGAATTTCTTTTACCAATGTCTCCATAGTTCTCACAGACATAGGTGCACCATTTTTTTAATAACTTTTGATATACTTATCCAAAATTTAAAAAATTTATATATTATTGTAGTGCACTTGATTCTTTACAAAAAAAAATTTAAAAATTGTATTTTTGATTTAATTAGTGCAACTTATGCTTCATGCACGAACAGGTACCTAATTTTCAGGATGTGCTCGATTGGAAAAATCATAAAAAAAAAAAAAAAATGCTCAAAAAAAAATTACAAAAAAATACACATCTTCTAGTTCTCACTCTTAGCTATCTTTCTGCCAAAGAATTCGTCAAAATACTAAATCTAACTATGACTTTTTTGATGCACACATCAGACACTATGTTATGTTTTTAAAAACAAATCAGGGTCTGTTTTTCGTGCGCGAAGGATTTGACCCCCTTAATCTTATCCAATTTTGAAAAAGTTTAGTAGTTTGGAAACTAGATTCAGAGTACTACAATATTTGTTCTTTGATTATCTTCATATCTTGAGTGGATGACTTTCAAATTTTGCCTCCAAGTTAAGGTTAACCTGATTTCAGAAGAAAAAAATGTCCACTTATACCCCCCTTTTTGACCATCATCTTTGTGCACTTACCCTTCAATTTGTACAAGATGACAACAATACATGTGGATGTTTGCATGGCGCCCTGATATCCTTGACCATAACACTTAGATTCAAACCACAAATTCTTCACCTCTGTACTTTATATGTTTGTAGTCTAAAATTCATTTTGGTTATTATATTTTTATATATTCTTAACCATTTGTTTTCATTTAAGCATTGTAAATAAGTTAATCTAATATGTGTGTGTGTGTGTAGTGAAATTGACTCCCGAAGGAGCATAGTTTTTCTTTTGACAGACACATTCACTACATTACTAGAGTTCAAATTGATTAATTGGATATGTAGTTATTAATTAACAAGAATGTAAGGATCATATTAACTTCTAATATTTCAATAGATAAATGTAGCTCTAGTGTTATTCAAAATATAGCATACAAACCTAGAAGCGCACCTTTAGAATCACCATGTGTTGTTGTTTATCTAGGTTCTTCAATCTAGGTCCTTCAATCTTGTAAAATACCCAAATAGGACTCCATGTTTCAAATTTGGAAAAACAAAGGAATCAAAATGAGCAATTTATGGTCAGTCAAAGTTTTCCCTATTTAAAGAGCCTCCATCAACATTGACGGATACTCTTGGAACTATTGAAATTGCTAATAGGTTCCCAATTCTTGCTCTCTCACTGAATATTGACCTCTTCCATACCTTAGCCAATTTTCATTGAAGTGAAATTTTTCAAATCTTTCTCTTTGTTTTGAAACCTTCGTCAACCCCTAATATGATTTTTTAAACTCCTTTTGATGTCAATTTTTTTTCCTGATGTTGCAAGAACTACTGAGTTAGGTGAAATATATAAGGTATGCATGTTTTGAGAAGTTTTTTTTTAAGATCTTAATGGATGTTCCCATTGCCATTATTTCAATATTTTGGGTAATTTTGACAAAGTTGTCAAGAGTCATAGCTTTTCATGGTTCCTAGAACCATCAATGCTTGTTCTTGGAATTCCAAGAACCGTTGATTGATTCTCAATTCCCTCTCTATCTTCGATCACCAACTAAGGTGAAACTAGAAAGAATAAATATGAAATAGTTTTGTGTTGAGGCTTCCCATGGTTCATGGGAAATTTTGACAAGTTTGTCTCCTTGCCTAGGTGATGATAAAACGTAAAGGTGAAAATGAAGGTGGCATGGTAAGGCAAATAAAAGGTGAAATAAATAAATGAAGAAAGAGAAAGAAGAAAATTCCAATACAAAAGGTGTTAGAGATTTTAGTGGTTCCTAAAACCTCCAATATAGTACCTTGTTCTTACCCAAATACTAATGAAGAAGTCTTAAAAACATGTAAGCTTTTTTTTTTTGTGTGTGTGTGTTTCGACCTTCCCTTTGCCTATATGCCCTTTACCATAAGATTTTCCTCATTATCGAATCGTATAGCCTAATGTTGATGTTCTTGGTGAGGTTTTGTGATACTTGTTTCTTTTTCACCTTATTGGAAAGCAATAGTTGACAAAATATGGACTAGATCCAAGATGGCTTCCTATTCCTTATCGACAATTTGTGATGTTTAATGTCAATATTATTTTGGGACATGTTTTAACCTAGAGGACATATTTTTGAGTTTTTTTGGGCTTGATGGCTTCATGTATCTCCTCCACCTACTCCACCTACTCTTAGTAATGGCAATGGCCAACACAGTTGTCAGATTTTAGTGTGGATTGCATTATTTGATTTAAATTACCAATTTTAGGCAAGATTTATCTTGATCAATAAATTTTAAGGTGATTCAATATTTAAAATTAGGTTAGGTGTTGAGATGTATTTGTTTTATTTTGAGTATTATTTTGAGGAGGTTGATTCTATTACTAGGGGATAGAGTCTATATTGGTGCATGGATTGGTCATGTTTTAATCATGCCATGTCCAATTAAAGGAAGGAAGTGAAGTGAAGGTCTAAGGTTTCTCGTTGTTTTGAAACCTTCATTGACCCCTAATGCGATGCTTGAAACTCCTTCCAATGTCAATTTTATTTCTGATGTAGTAGGAACCGTTGAGTTGGATGAAAACATATAAGGTATGCATGTTTTAAGAAGTTCATTTAGAAGGTCTTCATAAATGAATGTTCCCATTTCTATTTCGATATTTTTCATTTTTCACCCTATTGGCAAGTTATAGTTGATAGGCTCACAACCCAACCCAAGATGGCTTCCTATTCCTTGTTGAGGGTTTGTGATGTGTTTAAATGCATGGGAATTTTTTTTTAATTTTTTCAGTCCCAATGGCCCTCCTCCACCTACTTATAGTGATGACGATGGCCAACCTAGTTGCTAGATTTTAATGTGGATGGCATCATTTTATTTGGATTACCCATTTTGGGAAGATTTATCTTGAGCCTTAGATTTTGGGGTGCTACATTGCTTCAAATTAAGGTTGGGTGCTCGAAAGTATTTGTTTGATTTTGAGTATCATTTTGAGGAGATTGGTTCTACTAGTGGGAGCTAAAGGCTATATTGGTGTAGGAATTGGTCTAGTGTTTCAATCATGCTGTCCAATTGTGGGAAGGTAGTGAAGTGCTAAAATCAATTGTAGGATAACATGCCACGAATATTGTACAGTGGATGTCTACATTGTTGTTTTCATTTTTTCATGGGAAATCTTTGACAGTTGTAAAGGTTTAATCATATCACACTTAGTAACATGAATGCAATGAACATTTGATTATGTGATAATATTCTAATGTATTAGAAGCTTAGTAATAGTTATTTCTTTATTACATATGGATTCATCATGTTCAGTTTGGATTACTAAATATGTTCTTTGTGTAATGTTTATGATTTGATGGCATATGTTGCTAGATCAATTCTTCTATGTTTTCTTTCATTGTTCCTTTTTTGTTATTTTGACTCTATAGCCCATTAGATAGGCATCAATATTTAGTGAATTTTTCCAATCTCAAATCATTAAAAAAAAACTAAGTATTGATCAATAGTTTAGTTTAGGTGGTCCTCCTTGTGCACCCATGATTGTTGATATAACCAATGAATCATTCTTAAGTGAACATTCAATTGATATATTTCATGTGGGTCATGCTTGCATAGTCATATCAGCTATATAAGGGTTTTATTTAATCAGGTTGTATTGACTTAGTGATCGTATTAGTATTTAGGGTTAAGGTTGCATTTTGATTCGGTTGTAGTTGGTGTGGTTGTCTATTTCATTTGATCTCAATACTTGTGCTACAGTATACTTTGAATAACATCCTCTTAAGTCTAAGTTGAGATTGAAGTATAGGAGAGATAATCCACTCCCTTAGATTTGGCCTTAAACCCTCCATTGTTATATATGACAACGAATTGTTCTCACCCATATGATGGGAACCCTGGCCTTGTGACAAAATAGCTATGTAGCCAACAAAATTTGTTGGCATTTTGCATAGAGATTGCATTAATGATATGTTGTCATTGATGTCAATTGAACCGGTAATGGTATTCACGGTATTGCTGATATTGTTGTTTTTATATTGGCTAGTAACCGGTAAGAAGAGATTTGTGGAAGATGTTGTAAATCGATATGTAGAGTTTATAAATTGAACTGGTAAACCAGTGTAAAGGGTTAATCCTTTCTATGCAATATAACAGGTAAACCCTATCAGTTGTTAAACCCTAACCGATCAAGTTTGTTGGTTTATTATCTGATGAGTGGTAATGATGAAGACATGTGTGATCATTGTATGAGGATAAGTTCAAATTGTTTTGGCGCATTTGTTTTTGTCTAGGGAAGGAGCAAAGTGGATTGCATCTAATGTGCAACGCGTGATGAGTTACAAAGTCCAATGAAGTGGTGATCACGGAGCGGTTGGAATTTTCTTGAAGATTGTGAAGAGATTGTCATAATTTCTAACGGTCAAGATTGTACCGACTTGTTTGTAATCTCGATGATGATAATTAGGTTTTTGTTGTGTTACCAACCTAATTGATTTGTATTTAAGGTCGATGAAGTTGTTTGTAAAGGTTGTTGGCAAGATTGAAAGAAACTTGTTGAGTGTGTAGTTGCCTAACCAGTGAATGGATCTGCACTTTGAGTGAAGGTAGATTGAAGCTTAAAAGGATCTAATCAAGAAAATGTAGTGCTACTCAGACAGATCAAGAAAACCTATTGTTCTCTAACAATTACAGCAGAAGTGAAATCCCTTAACTGGGTAAGCTCTAACAAGCTTGGTTACTCATTAAATCCTCTAACAAGGTGGTCCATTAGCTTGGATTCTTAAATCCTCTAGTGAGGTTACTCCTATTGTGCTTTTCATCAAGGCATATTTGTAAATCCCTTAACCAGGTGATTCCTAAATGGAATTAGTTCTTAACAGGACTTATTGTAAAGCTTTAACAGGCTTGGCTCCTAACAGGGCAAACTTCGGAAGAGTTCAGATAGCTATCCTTGTGAGTCTCATCTCACCGTGGTTTTTACCTATTTGGGTTTTCCACATATAAACATTTGTGTCAAGTGGTGAATTTTTTGGTGGTTATGATCTTATTTGTTGATTTGGTTAACTTATGATAAGGCATGATAACTAGAAGTATTGAGAGATGAATATGTTGAGTTATGATTAAGCATTCCTTGATGTTTACAAGATTAAAGTTGTTTATTTTTAAGTTGTCATAACAGTTAAACCGGATGATGTCAAGTATTCTTATGAATATTGATCTTGACTGAGATATGTTTACTTTGTGTGACTGAGTTTGAGTTTGGGAACTTTGTATCAGTTTTCAAATATACCGATTCACCCTCCCCCTCTCAGTATTCTATCGGATACTTATTCTTTCATCATACCATCAATTAATATTAGAGAATCTCAGGTCCTCTTAATCTAAAATCCTAACAGCTTGAGGAAAAGATCTTGTAGATCATGATGAAGAAAGAAGGTTTGAAGTTCAACAAAGATAACTATAGAATATGGACTAAAAGAATGAAGATTTACATTAAGATTTTTGGTAGTCAGTATTGGGATCATATAGGAACTAAGTATATTACACCTATTGGAATCATGACTAATGATCAGAAGAAAGAATAACAAGAAAATCACCAAGCATTAGAGGCTATTATCAGTTTTATGTCTGATGTTGAATATGTAGATGCTCATGGTCTTGAAACTACACATGAAGTGTGGCAAAAAATTGAAGAGATTTATAGTGGTGATCAACATGTTAAGATTGCCAAAGAGGAGAGTTTAAGAGGAAAGTTTGATGACATGAGAATGTTTGAAGGTGAGAATATCCAGCATTATGATCAAAGCATTAAAGAGATAGTTGGTGAGATAAAGAGTGCAAGAGGGAAAGTGGAAGATGCCATAGTAATCAGTAAGGTACTGAGAACCCTGCTACCGGTCTATGCTATCCGAGTTGCAGCTATTCAGGAGTTGAAATCCATTGACAAGACAAAGGTAACTCTTCACTCTATTATTGGGAAACTTACTGCTTTTGAACTAAATGGCTATGATGGTAGTGTACAAAAATCAGAATCTACATTCAAAGCTTTTGTCTCTAACCCATCTATGAGAAGAAGTAGAGATACCGGCCATAGCTATGAATCTAGATCCAACAGAGATGTTGAAGATGAAGACAACTTAGTGGAACTTGAAGCATTGTTGGCAAAATGACTGCCTAGAGGCATTGATAAATATAGAGGTAAGCTACCTTTAAAATGTTTTGCATGCAACAAGATTGGTCATATAGTAGCTAATTGCCCTAATGGTGAAATGAATACAAGAGAGACAAATTTAATAAGTATAAGGGTAAAGGTAAGAGAGATTGTCTTGTAGCTATTGACAGTGGTATTACTGATGAAGAATCTGATGATGCTGCTAGTGAAGATATTATGTTTGTATCTATTAAGGAAGAAATATCAGATCAAAAGGTAGTAGTATCTAGAATGGATAACTCTGATGATTGGATAATTGATAGTGGTTGTTCACATCACATGACCGATGATCAGAGCAAATTTCTTTCCCTGAAGGAATTTGATGGTCATGTTATTAGATTTGACAATGACTCACCCTATATGGTTAAAGGTAAGGGAGTTATTTCTCTTAATGGGAAGAGCAGTGCTGACAATGTCTATTGGGTTGAAGGCCTAAAGCACAATCTTTTAAGTGTGGCAAAACTTAAGGACAGAGGATACCCATTGGAGTTTAGAAATGGAATGTGCAAAATCTTTGACAACAAAGGTGAGTTGATTGCAACTGGGATACAAACCAGAGGTAATCTATTTCATCTCAATCCTAAAGTTAGCAACTATTTGTTGGCATTATAACAGACAAGGAGAGATTGTTGGCATTATAACAGACAAGGAGAGATTGTTGGCATTTCAATAAGGATATTGAGAAGGTTGTTGATGATTATGGATATAACTGATTAAGGATGTTTGTTGTCTTAATATTATTATTTTGTTATTGATGTCAAGAAATTGATTTTCTAATTCAGTGTAATGTTGCCATATCTTAAGAAGTATGATTTGATGAGTATAAAGATGTTGGTAAAAGACACAAAATGGTTGTGATGAATAAGGGGAGAAATAAGTTATTCAATGGGCAACTATTACCAAGTTAGCCAATGATGAGATCATGATCTTTAGATTGTTTTGATATCCTACATATGTTGTTGATTGTAAGTTTAATACTATACTATGTTACCGAGCAAAGAACCTAGTCAGTAAACCCTAAGGAACCTAGTCGGTAAACCCTAAGGTTATCGCTATCGGTTAATGAAGGCGGAATGTCTACTGAGTGAAGTTTAATATTTACCGAGTTGCAACCGAGCTATAACAGAATGCATTAAATGATTAAAAGTGTTATTTAATGAAGGAATCTGATGAGCTGGAATTGATTAAATGATTGGTATACCGTGCATGAAGTTTGTTAAAGAATCTATGGCAATGGAAGATCGGCAGAAAGATCTACAACTCAAATTGAACCGCAATACCTTAGCACAAGTTCCAAGAAATGTATGCAAGTTCCAAGGTGAGGTAAAAAAAAAATAGATCGAAGGATACATTGATCCTGGTCAAGTTTGAAGATCTGATGGCTATGATTGATCATGGGATATGTGATCAAGGAGATTCACCGGTTAGCAAATTGTTTATAAATAAGGAATTTTTGATAAACAATGTATGCGAGCAAGTGTAAGCACATGGATTCTACATAGTGATTACCGAGCACAGAAGCTTGAAGACCTGTTTGATTAATAGAGTATAGAGTCCAACAGAGGGACAAGATAAGTCCTATGACTAGATTGTATTGAGAAAATAAGAATCTACTTTAGCATTTTAGATGCAAAGTTGCAAATATATTTTTATTACTGTTATTTTGTGAAATGATAGAAAATATCTTAACCGAGTGGACTTAACAATCTTATTTGTAAAACCCTCTAGCAAGGTGACATTCTGATTGAGTGTTTGAAACCCTTTAACAAGGTCACCTCTAACAAGGTGAAGATCCTAACAAATCTGAGGGAAATCCCTTAACCGGGTCACATCTAGCAATGTGTTTGTAATATTTAACAAGATTTGCTTTTAACCAAGCATACTCTAGAAGAGTATATTTCTTAGTGGGTTTGAAATCCCACAGTGGTTTTTCCCTATTTGGGTTTCCACCTTAAATCTGGTGTTATGAGTGTTGTTATGATTATATGTTCTTAAGGTTGCATGTTTTATAGTTTTGATTACATATATCTATTTAACCTATCAAGGTTCAATCTGTTGAATATATTGAAGATTAAGTTTGTATGATTCACCCCCCCCCCCCCCTCTCACCTTGTTATCTTGGCATCTATACTTAACAATTAGTATCAAAATTATCACTATTTGATTGCAAAAATAGATGATAGCTGGCTTTGGCATAGGAGATTTTGTCATATAAATTTTGACAATATTGTTAAAGTAAGAAAGTCTAAGATAGTAAGAGGTCTGCCTCAGCTAGACAAACCGGTTAATTCTCTTTGTAAAGAATGTCAGCTAGGAAAGATGACTTCTTCAACTTTCAAGAACAAGTCCTTCTCAGTAGAGCACTTGTTAGATTTGGTTCATACAGATCTATGTGGGCCAATAAGAACAAGAAGCATTCAAGGTGACAGATATTTCATGATCTTCACTTATGACTGTTCTAGGTTGATGTGGGTCACATTCTTGAAGGATAAGAATGAAGCTTTTGGTAAATTCAAGGCATTCAGAGCCTTAGCTGAGAAAGAGAGTGGCAAAAAGATAAAATGTCTAAGAATGGATCACGACGATGAATTCACTTCTATGGAGTTCACTAAGCATTGTGATGATAATGGTATCAAGCAGCAACTTTCTGCACCAAGGACACCACAGCAGAATGGTATAGCAGAGAGAAACAACTGGTCAATGGTTGAAGCTACTAGGACTATGTTGATACAAGAAGGTGTAGCAAAAACATTTTGGAAAGAAGTTGTAAGTACTTTTGTCTACACAATGAACCGAGTTTCGGTGAAAAGAGGTAAGGACAAGACCCCATATGAATACTGGTATGGGAGATCACCTGATGTTAGCTATTTTAAGATATTTGGAAGCAAATATTTTATTAAAAGAGGTGATTACATAAGCAAGTTTGAAGCTAGGAGTGATGAAGGCATATTTCTTGGCTATTCCACCAAGAGTAAGGCCTATAAATGCTTCAACAACCAGACACAGAAAATTGTTGAGAATGTTGATGTTTGTGTAGATGAATGTCCTGAAGTTTCAGATGGAACCAGTTCTGAGAATGATCATGAAGAAACAAATTTAGAAGAAGATGATAATGAAGAAGTTGAACCTGAAGAGAATGATCATGTTATTCCTAGGTATGTGAGACTAAATCATAGACCTGAATAGATAATTGGAGATAAGGATGTCGGTGTACTAACTAGAAGGAGAATAAGAGAGAACTCTTGCATGATCTCCACCTTTGAACCTAGAAGTGCTAAGGAGGCATTTGGTGATGATCATTGGGTGAAAGCTATGGAGGAGGAGTTGGATCAATTTGAGAAGAACAACACTTGGACCCTGGTACCCCAACCGGTAAACAAGAATGTTATAGGTACTAAATGGGTGTTCATAAACAAGTTAAATGAAGATGGTCTTGTAGTTCGCAACAAGGCAAGATTAGTATGCAAAGGCTATGTGCAAGAAGAAGGAGAAGATTATGGAGAAAATTTTGCACCAGTAGCAAGATTGGAAGGTGTCAGAACATTACTTGCATTTACATCTCACAAGAAGTTCAAGGTATACCAGATGGATGTTAATTCTGCATTCTTGAATGGGATACTAGAAAAAGAGGTTTATATAGAGCAGCCTGATGGTTATGCATTGACAGATAAGGAAGACATGGTATGCAAATTGCATAAAGCTTTGTATGGATTAAAGCAGGCACCCAGAGCATGGTATGAATGGTTTCATACTCATGTGATGAAAATAGGCTTTTCTAGAACCAATGATGACAACAACATTTATCTCAAGTATGAAGGAGATGAAATACTAGTCAGTGAAGTATTTGTTGATGACATTATATTTGGAGGTAATGATGACATGAGTAATTTTTTTGCAGATGAAATGAAGAATGAGTTTGAGATGTCATTGGTAGGGGAAATAAAAAATTTCATAGGCTTACAAAAACAACAGATGAAGAATGGTATTTTCATTACTCAATCCAAGTATGTGAAAGAGGTTTTGAAGAATTTCGGTATGAGTGGCTGTAAACCAGTTGGAACCCCAATGGTTATAGGTTGTAAATTGTCCAAAGAAGATGCATCTAAGTTTGTAGATGAAAAGGAATGCTGAACAATGATTGGAAAATTACACTATGTTGTTCACAGTCGATTGGATATTGCACATGCAGTTGGTATTGTTGCTCGATTTCAGAAGAATCCAAAGGAGGCACATCTGATGGCAACCAAGAGAATTTTTAGATATCTGAAAGGTACTGTTGACTATGGGTTATGGTATCC
This sequence comes from Cryptomeria japonica, assembly GCF_030272615.1. Classification (NCBI taxonomy): domain Eukaryota; kingdom Viridiplantae; phylum Streptophyta; class Pinopsida; order Cupressales; family Cupressaceae; genus Cryptomeria; species Cryptomeria japonica. Next base: position 412,205,424 of record NC_081414.1, on the reverse strand, counting down.
ATATGGTGGAAATTTTGATTTGAAAGCATACACAGATGTTGATTGGGCAAGAAATATTGATGACCGGAATAGTACTACCAGTGGAGTATTCTTTCTAGGAGGAAGGATAGTTTCATGGAGTAGTAAAAAGTAGAGTTGTACTTCACAATCTACTGCTGAAGCTAAGTATGTAGCAACTTATATGAATTATACACAAGCTATGTGGATGAGGCACATTTTGGAAGGTTTGAAGATGGAAATCTCAGAACCAATAAAGATTTTGTGTGATAATACAAGTGCAATAAACATTTCAAAAAATCATGTTTTGCATGCAAGGACTAAGCACATTGAATTGAAATATCACTTCTTGAGGAAAAAATTTCAATGTAAAGATATTATCTTGGAGCATGTTTCTACCAAGGAGTACCTTGCAGATATCTTTACCAAACCTCTACCTAAGACCAATTTTGAGTATCTTAGAAGTAAATTGGGGGTTGTCCCTCTTCATGAAGTTAGTTGAGCATGATGTTGATTACATCACTTCCTGAACCACTTGCAGAATTTTGCATGGATTGATGAAGAAGTGGATGTATTCCATAGGGGGAGCATCAAGTTGCAGAATGATGTTGATGCACAGTGAGAGTAGAATTACATGTTTTTACTTTCAGTTTGGCATTGTCGTCAAAGGGAGATAAGAATTATGTGTTTAAGGAGAAGAATTATATGTCTGATTAGGTGAACTAGCGGCAGGCTAAATACAGACAAAGCAAGGTGAATACTTGGTAATGTAAACCAGGATTCCTATTCACCAATCTCAACAGCAATCAGAGGCGTTGATATTTGTATTGCCATCAGTGCCAAAGGGGGAGATTGTTGGCATTTGCATAGAGATTACATTAATGATATGTTGTCATTGATGTCAATTGAACTGGTAATGGTATTCCTGTTATTGCTGATATTGTTGTTCTTGATATTGGCTAGTAACCAGTAAGAAGAGCTTTGTGGAATATGTTGTAAACCGGTATGTAAAGTTTGTAAGTTGAACCGGTAAACCGGTGTAAAGGGTTAAACCTTTCTATCCAATGTAACCGGTAAACCCTATCAGTTGTTAAACCCTAACCGATCAAGTTTGTTGGTTTATTATCTGATGAGCAGTAATGATGGAGACACATGTGATCATTGTATGAGGATAAGTTCAAATTGTTTTGGCGCTTTTGTTTTTGTCTAGGGAAGGAGCAAACTGGATTGCATCTAATGCATAATGCGTGATGAGTTACAAAGTCCGATGAAGTGGTGATCATGGAGCGATTGGAATTTTCTTGAAGAATGTGAAGAGATTGTCATGATTTCTAATGGTCAAGATTGTACCGACTTGTTTGTAATCTCAATGATTAGAATTAGGTTTTTGTTGTGTTACCGACCTAATTGATTTGTATTTAAGGTCAACGAGTTGTTTGTAAAGGTTGTTGGCAAGATTGATATAAATCTATTGAGTGTGTAGTTGCCTAACTAGTGAATGGATTTGCACTTTGAGTGAAGGAATATTGAAGCTTAAAAGGATCCAATCAAGCAAATGTAGTGCTACACAGATAGATCAAGAAAACTTGTTGTTCTCTAACAATTATAGCAGAAGTGAAATCCCTTAACCGGGTAAGCTCTAACAAGCTTGGTTACTCATTAAATCCTCTAACAAGGTGGTCCATTAGCTTGGATTCTTAAATCCTCCAGTGAGGTTACTCCTAACAGGGTATTGTGCTTTTCATCAAGGCATATTTGTAAATCCCTTAACCAGGTGATTCCTAACTGGAATTAGTTCTTAACAGGACTTATTTTAAAGCTTTAACAGGCTTGGCTCTTAACAGGGCGAACTTCAGAAGAGTTCAGATAGCTATCCTTGTGAGTCTCATCTCACCATGGTTTTTACCTATTTGGGTTTTCCACGTATAAACATTTGTGTCAAGTGGTGAATGTTTTTGTGGTTATGATCTTATTTGTTGATTTGGTTAACTTCTGATAAGGCATGATAACTAGAAACATTGAGAGATGAATATGTTGAGTTATGATTAAGCATTGTTGATGTTTACAAGATTAAATTTGTTTCCTGTTAAGTTGTCATGATAGTTAAACCGGTTGATGTCAATATTCTTATGAATATTGATCTTGACTGAGATATGTTTACTTTGTGTGAGTGAGTTTGAGTTTGAGAACTTTGTATCAATTTTTCAATATATTGATTCACCCCCCCCCCTCTCAATATTCTACCGGATACTTATTCTTTCATCATACCATCAAATTTACCCTCTTGTTAATTGTTAAAAGTGTTTTCCTAACAAATAAAAGAATCGTTTTGCTAGATACATAGACACCGTCGCCTTTTGAGTGGGAGTTGGTGCTACAAAATGGAGTTGTGTTTTCTAGAACTAATAGGTTGCATGGCTACATAAGAAAAAATGACAAATGAGTTGAAGGTAATATGTTGGACCATTCAAATTATTGTACATAATTTCAATATAATGTGTACAGATAACTAAAAATATGTTATGACTACTTATAGGTATAATGTTTTTTTATTGTTGAACCTTGAGGAATCAAAATTATATAAAGCACTAAAAATAGGTGAAAAAGGTTAAATCTTACTAGAAATAATGATAGAGTACATATATGCATAATCACTACATACTAAACTACTAATAGAGAAATAGATTAGCTACTCATACTTTCCAAAAATGTTGCTATCAAGTACATCATAGTACACAAAAAACATGTCACATGTTGGAACTTTCATTAGTAGAGAGCAACAAAAAGAATATCAATTTGAATGTTTCATTTAAGGTATTCAAATTTGTAGTTGAAAATGATGACAATGACAATAAGCAACATACGGAAATTGTCATTGATGGATAGAAAGTGTTTCACTTATATAGATAAATATTGGACATATAATCCAAGTTGAAAAAGAGATAAAAATGGTAGGAAAGGGGTATCACAACTATTATGGGATTATTCCCAAGGTTTTCATCCATCCTAGCATGTGAATAAAATAAATGGATCAATTTTTGTTGGACTAATTTATTAAATAATAATCTATTTCATGATATAGAATAGATATTGGACTTCATAATGATGATATATTATCAAATTTAGAGTAAATGATTTATAACCATAGGAATGTAGAATGAAAAAAATACTCTAGAAGATGTTGAAAATAGTAGTAATTATGAAATTGAAGATAACCAACTCATTCAACAAAACAAAAACATTGCATGAGAGGGAAATCATATATAGTCTACAATGTGTCCAAATAATTGAATGAAATATACATGTTGGGAAGAAAAGACATTGAGAGACAAAACACTAGTGTAATAAATATCAAAGTAAATATTGAACAACTAAAGCAATAAAATTCATAAGCACCACGATAAATAATATGTTTCTAATAGGCAATAATATACCACAAAATGT